>NC_090303.1:619518-929277 GCF_039906515.1 Pseudorca crassidens
CTGGGTGGTCGCCAGCACCTCCGCCACCCCCAGGTGCCCGAGACCTCCGTTCCCCTGCCTAGGCGGGCGGCGGGGCCCTGCCGGGACGGGCGGGCCGCTGGGCTGACGGTAAGGACCAAGCGCCTGCTGAGCTGCGCCTCAAGAGGCAGCCCGCGACCCCGCCAGCATCTACTGCCGAAGCAGCCTAGAAGGGCCCGATCTCGCCGCGATCGCGGAAGCTAAGCAGGGTTGGGCCTGGTTAGAACTTGGATGGGAGACCTCTAGGGAAGACCGGGTGCTCTAGGCATTTTGCCTCCCGCTCCGCCTTCTCCTTTTCTCGCTCGCGGCGTTCGCGGCTATCTCCGCCCCCGCCCGGCACAGCTGCAAGCCCCACCTCCTCAGGCCCCTCCCACCACAGCCAGCGTCTGATGGGGCGCTCCCCGCCTGCCTGAGCGGCCAGGCGGCCAGAAGGCGTCCCTGGAAGGCAGAGGCACGCCAGACGCTCCGGGGGTGGCCTGACGGGAACCAGACGCGGCCGCGGACCCGGCGGCCGTCCGTGCGGCCCGCGAGCCCCTCGACCTGCACGTGGCCGCCCCCACTGCAGCCCAGCCCCGGCGCCGCCACCTGTCTGCCGGGCTGGCTCTCCACAGCTCCATACGGAAAAAGCCGCCCCTCCGCCGTTTCGCCATGGCCCGGGGCGGGAGCGGGATCGAGGGCCCAGGCCGCTTCCCCGGGCCTGCCGGCCACCTGGGGCGGGGTCTTGAGCTCGGACGGTGGCGTGGGGGCGAGGGTGGCGTTGCTGGGTCTTAGGGGCCGTGCCAACTCAATGGTGGCTCCCAGTGGCTTCGGGCCAGCTTCTGTCGGGCAGGAGGGCCGGTCCGGTCTGCGTCTGAGCTGCGCCTAGCGCAGCGTGGGCGGGCAGGTGGGATGCCCAAGGGCCCGCGGTCCCCGGGCCCGGAAGCCTCCCGGGCCATATCCCCGTGAGCGGCCTGCGGGATCTGGGGCGGGGCGCCAAGCGCCGAAAAGTTTGCTGGCTCCCGCCCGCCCTGGGCTGGGTGGTCGCCAGCACCTCCGCCACCCCCAGGTGCCCGAGACCTCCGTTCCCCTGCCTAGGCGGGCGGCGGGGCCCTGCCGGGACGGGCGGGCCTCTGGGCTGACGGTAAGGCCCAAGCGCCTGCTAAGCTGCGCCTCAAGAGGCAGCCCGCGACCCCGCCGGCATCTACTGCCGAAGCAGCCTAGAAGGGCCCGATCTCGCCGCGATCGCGGAAGCTAAGCAGGGTCGGGCCTGGTTAGAACTTGGATGGGAGACCTCTAGGGAAGACCGGGTGCTCTAGGCATTTTGCCTCCCGCTCCGCCTTCTCCTTTTCTCGCTCGCGGCGTTCGCGGCTATCTCCGCCCCCGCCCGGCACAGCTGCAAGCCCCACCTCCTCAGGCCCCTCCCACCACAGCCAGCGTCTGATGGGGCGCTCCCCGCCTGCCTGAGCGGCCAGGCGGCCAGAAGGCGTCCCTGGAAGGCAGAGGCACGCCAGACGCTCCGGGGGTGGCCTGACGGGAACCAGACGTGGCCGCGGACCCGGGGGCCGTCCGTGCGGCCCGCGAGCCCCTCGACCTGCACCTGGCCGCCCCCACTGCAGCCCAGCCCCGGCGCCGCCACCTGTCTGCCGGGCTGGCTCTCCACAGCTCCATACGGAAAAAGCCGCCCCTCCGCCGTTTCGCCATGGCCCGGGGCGGGAGCGGGATCGAGGGCCCAGGCCGCTTCCCCGGGCCTGCCGGCCACCTGGGGCGGGGTCTTGAGCTCGGACGGTGGCGTGGGGGCGAGGGTGGCGTTGCTGGGTCTTAGGGGCCGTGCCAACTCAATGGTGGCTCCCAGTGGCTTCGGGCCAGCTTCTGTCGGGCAGGAGGGCCGGTCCGGTCTGCGTCTGAGCTGCGCCTAGCGCAGCGTGGGCGGGCAGGTGGGATGCCCAAGGGCCCGCGGTCCCCGGGCCCGGAAGCCTCCCGGGCCACATCCCCGTGAGCGGCCTGCGGGATCTGGGGCGGGGCGCCAAGCGCCGAAAAGTTTGCTGGCTCCCGCCCGCCCTGGGCTGGGTGGTCGCCAGCACCTCCGCCACCCCCAGGTGCCCGAGACCTCCGTTCCCCTGCCTAGGCGGGCGGCGGGGCCCTGCCGGGACGGGCGGGCCGCTGGGCTGACGGTAAGGACCAAGCGCCTGCTGAGCTGCGCCTCAAGAGGCAGCCCGCGACCCCGCCAGCATCTACTGCCGAAGCAGCCTAGAAGGGCCCGATCTCGCCGCGATCGCGGAAGCTAAGCAGGGTTGGGCCTGGTTAGAACTTGGATGGGAGACCTCTAGGGAAGACCGGGTGCTCTAGGCATTTTGCCTCCCGCTCCGCCTTCTCCTTTTCTCGCTCGCGGCGTTCGCGGCTATCTCCGCCCCCGCCCGGCACAGCTGCAAGCCCCACCTCCTCAGGCCCCTCCCACCACAGCCAGCGTCTGATGGGGCGCTCCCCGCCTGCCTGAGCGGCCAGGCGGCCAGAAGGCGTCCCTGGAAGGCAGAGGCACGCCAGACGCTCCGGGGGTGGCCTGACGGGAACCAGACGCGGCCGCGGACCCGGCGGCCGTCCGTGCGGCCCGCGAGCCCCTCGACCTGCACCTGGCCGCCCCCACTGCAGCCCAGCCCCGGCGCCGCCACCTGTCTGCCGGGCTGGCTCTCCACAGCTCCATACGGAAAAAGCCGCCCCTCCGCCGTTTCGCCATGGCCCGGGGCGGGAGCGGGATCGAGGGCCCAGGCCGCTTCCCCGGGCCTGCCGGCCACCTGGGGCGGGGTCTTGAGCTCGGACGGTGGCGTGGGGGCGAGGGTGGCGTTGCTGGGTCTTAGGGGCCGTGCCAACTCAATGGTGGCTCCCAGTGGCTTCGGGCCAGCTTCTGTCGGGCAGGAGGGCCGGTCCGGTCTGCGTCTGAGCTGCGCCTAGCGCAGCGTGGGCGGGCAGGTGGGATGCCCAAGGGCCCGCGGTCCCCGGGCCCGGAAGCCTCCCGGGCCATATCCCCGTGAGCGGCCTGCGGGATCTGGGGCGGGGCGCCAAGCGCCGAAAAGTTTGCTGGCTCCCGCCCGCCCTGGGCTGGGTGGTCGCCAGCACCTCCGCCACCCCCAGGTGCCCGAGACCTCCGTTCCCCTGCCTAGGCGGGCGGCGGGGCCCTGCCGGGACGGGCGGGCCTCTGGGCTGACGGTAAGGCCCAAGCGCCTGCTAAGCTGCGCCTCAAGAGGCAGCCCGCGACCCCGCCGGCATCTACTGCCGAAGCAGCCTAGAAGGGCCCGATCTCGCCGCGATCGCGGAAGCTAAGCAGGGTCGGGCCTGGTTAGAACTTGGATGGGAGACCTCTAGGGAAGACCGGGTGCTCTAGGCATTTTGCCTCCCGCTCCGCCTTCTCCTTTTCTCGCTCGCGGCGTTCGCGGCTATCTCCGCCCCCGCCCGGCACAGCTGCAAGCCCCACCTCCTCAGGCCCCTCCCACCACAGCCAGCGTCTGATGGGGCGCTCCCCGCCTGCCTGAGCGGCCAGGCGGCCAGAAGGCGTCCCTGGAAGGCAGAGGCACACCAGACGCTCCGGGGGTGGCCTGACGGGAACCAGACGTGGCCGCGGACCCGGGGGCCGTCCGTGCGGCCCGCGAGCCCCTCGACCTGCACCTGGCCGCCCCCACTGCAGCCCAGCCCCGGCGCCGCCACCTGTCTGCCGGGCTGGCTCTCCACAGCTCCATACGGAAAAAGCCGCCCCTCCGCCGTTTCGCCATGGCCCGGGGCGGGAGAGGGATCGAGGGCCCAGGCCGCTTCCCCGGGCCTGCCGGCCACCTGGGGCGGGGTCTTGAGCTCGGACGGTGGCGTGGGGGCGAGGGTGGCGTTGCTGGGTCTTAGGGGCCGTGCCAACTCAATGGTGGCTCCCAGTGGCTTCGGGCCAGCTTCTGTCGGGCAGGAGGGCCGGTCCGGTCTGCGTCTGAGCTGCGCCTAGCGCAGCGTGGGCGGGCAGGTGGGATGCCCAAGGGCCCGCGGTCCCCGGGCCCGGAAGCCTCCCGGGCCACATCCCCGTGAGCGGCCTGCGGGATCTGGGGCGGGGCGCCAAGCGCCGAAAAGTTTGCTGGCTCCCGCCCGCCCTGGGCTGGGTGGTCGCCAGCACCTCCGCCACCCCCAGATGCCCGAGACCTCCGTTCCCCTGCCTAGGCGGGCGGCGGGGCCCTGCCGGGACGGGCGGGCCGCTGGGCTGACGGTAAGGACCAAGCGCCTGCTGAGCTGCGCCTCAAGAGGCAGCCCGCGACCCCGCCGGCATCTACAGCCGAAGCAGCCTAGAAGGGCCCGATCTCGCCGCGATCGCGGAAGCTAAGCAGGGTCGGGCCTGGTTAGAACTTGGATGGGAGACTTCTAGGGAAGACCCGGTGCTCTAGGCATTTTGCCTCCCGCTCCGCCTTCTCCTTTTGTCGCTCGCGGAGTTCGAGGCTATCTCCGACCCGCCCGGCACAGCTGCAAGCCCCACCTCCTCAGGCCCCTCCCACCACAGCCAGCGTCTGATGGGGCGCTCCCCGCCTGCCTGAGCGGCCAGGCGGCCAGAAGGCGTCCCTGGAAGGCAGAGGCACACCAGACGCTCCGGGGGTGGCCTGAAGGGAACCAGACGTGGCCGCGGACCCGGGGGCCGTCCGTGCGGCCCGCGAGCCCCTCGACCTGCACCTGGCCGCCCCCACTGCAGCCCAGCCCCGGCGTCGCCACCTGTCTGCCGGGGTGGCTCTCCACAGCTCCATACGGAAAAAGCCGCCCCTCCGCCGTTTCGCCATGGCCGGGGGCGGGAGCGGGATCGAGGGCCCAGGCCGCTTCCCCGGGCCTGCCGGCCACCTGGGGCGGGGTCCTGAGCTCGGAGGGTGGTGTGGGGGCGAGGGTGGCGTTGCTGGGTCTTAGGGGCCGTGCCAACTCAATGGTGGCTCCCAGTGGCTTCGGGCCAGCTTCTGTCGGGCAGGAGGGCCGGTCCGGTCTGCGTCTGAGCTGCGCCTAGCGCAGCGTGGGCGGGCAGGTGGGATGCCCAAGGGCCCGCGGTCTCCGGGCCCGGAAGCCTCCTGGGCCACTTCCCCGTGAGCGGCCTGCGGGATGTGGGGCGTGGCGCCTAGCTCCCAAAAGTTTGCTGGCTCCCGCCCGCCCTGGGCTGGGGGGTCGCCAGCACCTCCGCCACACCCAGGTGCCCGAGACCTCCGTTCCCCTGCCTAGGCGGGCGGCGGGGCCCTGCCGGGACGGGCGGGCCGCTGGGCTGACGGTAAGGCCCAAGTGCCTGCTAAGCTGCGCCTCAAGAGGCAGCCCGCGACCCCGCCGGCATCTACTGCCGAAGCAGCCTAGAAGGGCCCGATCTCGCCGCGATCGCGGAAGCTAAGCAGGGTCGGGCCTGGTTAGAACTTGGATGGGAGACCTCTAGGGAAGACCGGGTGCTCTAGGCATTTTGCCTCCCGCTCCGCCTTCTCCTTTTCTCGCTCGCGGCGTTCGCGGCTATCTCCGCCCCCGCCCGGCACAGCTGCAAGCCCCACCTCCTCAGGCCCCTCCCACCACAGCCAGCGTCTGATGGGGCGCTCCCCGCCTGCCTGAGCAGCCAGGCGGCCAGAAGGCGTCCCTGGAAGGCAGAGGCACGCCAGACGCTCCGGGGGTGGCCTGACGGGAACCAGACGTGGCCGCGGACCCGGGGGCCGTCCGTGCGGCCCGCGAGCCCCTCGACCTGCACCTGGCCGCCCCCACTGCAGCCCAGCCCCGGCGTCGCCACCTGTCTGCCGGGGTGGCTCTCCACAGCTCCATACGGAAAAAGCCGGCCCTCCGCCGTTTCGCCATGGCCGGGGGCGGGAGCGGGATCGAGGGCCCAGGCCGCTTCCCCGGGCCTGCCGGCCACCTGGGGCGGGGTCCTGAGCTCGGAGGGTGGTGTGGGGGCGAGGGTGGCGTTGCTGGGTCTTAGGGGCCGTGCCAACTCAATGGTGGCTCCCAGTGGCTTCGGGCCATCTTCTGTCGGGCAGGAGGGCCGGTCCGGTCTGCGTCTGAGCTGCGCCTAGCGCAGCGTGGGCGGGCAGGTGGGATGCCCAAGGGCCCGCGGTCCCCGGGCCCGGAAGCCTCCCGGGCCACATCCCCGTGAGCGGCCTGCGGGATCTGGGGCGGGGCGCCAAGCGCCGAAAAGTTTGCTGGCTCCCGCCCGCCCTGGGCTGGGTGGTCGCCAGCACCTCCGCCACCCCCAGGTGCCCGAGACCCCCGTTCCCCTGCCTAGGCGGGCGGCGGGGCCCTGCCGGGACGGGCGGGCCGCTGGGCTGACGGTAAGGACCAAGCGCCTGCTGAGCTGCGCCTCAAGAGGCAGCCCGCGACCCCGCCAGCATCTACTGCCGAAGCAGCCTAGAAGGGCCCGATCTCGCCGCGATCGCGGAAGCTAAGCAGGGTCGGGCCTGGTTAGAACTTGGATGGGAGACCTCTAGGGAAGACCGGGTGCTCTAGGCATTTTGCCTCCCGCTCCGCCTTCTCCTTTTCTCGCTCGCGGCGTTCGCGGCTATCTCCGCCCCCGCCCAGCACAGCTGCAAGCCCCACCTCCTCAGGCCCCTCACACCACAGCCAGCGTCTGATGGGGCGCTCCCCGCCTGCCTGAGCGGCCAGGCGGCCAGAAGGCGTCCCTGGAAGGCAGAGGCACGCCAGACGCTCCGGGGGTGGCCTGACGGGAACCAGACGCGGCCGCGGACCCGGCGGCCGTCCGTGCGGCCCGCGAGCCCCTCGACCTGCACCTGGCCGCCCCCACTGCAGCCCAGCCCCGGCGCCGCCACCTGTCTGCCGGGCTGGCTCTCCACAGCTCCATACGGAAAAAGCCGCCCCTCCGCCGTTTCGCCATGGCCGGGGGCGGGAGCGGGATCGAGGGCCCAGGCCGCTTCCCCGGGCCTGCCGGCCACCTGGGGCGGGGTCTTGAGCTCGGACGGTGGCGTGGGGGCGAGGGTGGCGTTGCTGGGTCTTAGGGGCCGTGCCAACTCAATGGTGGCTCCCAGTGGCTTCGGGCCAGCTTCTGTCGGGCAGGAGGGCCGGTCCGGTCTGCGTCTGAGCTGCGCCTAGCGCAGCGTGGGCGGGCAGGTGGGATGCCCAAGGGCCCGCGGTCCCCGGGCCCGGAAGCCTCCCGGGCCATATCCCCGTGAGCGGCCTGCGGGATCTGGGGCGGGGCGCCAAGCGCCGAAAAGTTTGCTGGCTCCCGCCCGCCCTGGGCTGGGTGGTCGCCAGCACCTCCGCCACCCCCAGGTGCCCGAGACCTCCGTTCCCCTGCCTAGGCGGGCGGCGGGGCCCTGCCGGGACGGGCGGGCCGCTGGGCTGACGGTAAGGCCCAAGCCCCTGCTAAGCTGCGCCTCAAGAGGCAGCCCGCGACCCCGCCGGCATCTACTGCCGAAGCAGCCTAGAAGGGCCCGATCTCGCCGCGATCGCGGAAGCTAAGCAGGGTCGGGCCTGGTTAGAACTTGGATGGGAGACCTCTAGGGAAGACCGGGTGCTCTAGGCATTTTGCCTCCCGCTCCGCCTTCTCCTTTTCTCGCTCGCGGCGTTCGCGGCTATCTCCGCCCCCGCCCGGCACAGCTGCAAGCCCCACCTCCTCAGGCCCCTCCCACCACAGCCAGCGTCTGATGGGGCGCTCCCCGCCTGCCTGAGCGGCCAGGCGGCCAGAAGGCGTCCCTGGAAGGCAGAGGCACGCCAGACGCTCCGGGGGTGGCCTGACGGGAACCAGACGTGGCCGCGGACCCGGGGGCCGTCCGTGCGGCCCGCGAGCCCCTCGACCTGCACCTGGCCGCCCCCACTGCAGCCCAGCCCCGGCGCCGCCACCTGTCTGCCGGGCTGGCTCTCCACAGCTCCATACGGAAAAAGCCGCCCCTCCGCCGTTTCGCCATGGCCCGGGGCGGGAGCGGGATCGAGGGCCCAGGCCGCTTCCCCGGGCCTGCCGGCCACCTGGGGCGGGGTCTTGAGCTCGGACGGTGGCGTGGGGGCGAGGGTGGCGTTGCTGGGTCTTAGGGGCCGTGCCAACTCAATGGTGGCTCCCAGTGGCTTCGGGCCAGCTTCTGTCGGGCAGGAGGGCCGGTCCGGTCTGCGTCTGAGCTGCGCCTAGCGCAGCGTGGGCGGGCAGGTGGGATGCCCAAGGGCCCGCGGTCCCCGGGCCCGGAAGCCTCCCGGGCCACATCCCCGTGAGTGGCCTGCGGGATCTGGGGCGGGGCGCCAAGCGCCGAAAAGTTTGCTGGCTCCCGCCCGCCCTGGGCTGGGTGGTCGCCAGCACCTCCGCCACCCCCAGATGCCCGAGACCTCCGTTCCCCTGCCTAGGCGGGCGGCGGGGCCCTGCCGGGACGGGCGGGCCGCTGGGCTGACGGTAAGGACCAAGCGCCTGCTGAGCTGCGCCTCAAGAGGCAGCCCGCGACCCCGCCGGCATCTACAGCCGAAGCAGCCTAGAAGGGCCCGATCTCGCCGCGATCGCGGAAGCTAAGCAGGGTCGGGCCTGGTTAGAACTTGGATGGGAGACTTCTAGGGAAGACCCGGTGCTCTAGGCATTTTGCCTCCCGCTCCGCCTTCTCCTTTTCTCTCTCGCGGCGTTCGCGGCTATCTCCGCCCCCGCCCGGCACAGCTGCAAGCCCCACCTCCTCAGGCCCCTCCCACCACAGCCAGCGTCTGATGGGGCGCTCCCCGCCTGCCTGAGCGGCCAGGCGGCCAGAAGGCGTCCCTGGAAGGCAGAGGCACGCCAGACGCTCCGGGGGTGGCCTGACGGGAACCAGACGCGGCCGCGGACCCGGCGGCCGTCCGTGCGGCCCGCGAGCCCCTCGACCTGCACCTGGCCGCCCCCACTGCAGCCCAGCCCCGGCGCCGCCACCTGTCTGCCGGGCTGGCTCTCCACAGCTCCATACGGAAAAAGCCGCCCCTCCGCCGTTTCGCCATGGCCCGGGGCGGGAGCGGGATCGAGGGCCCAGGCCGCTTCCCCGGGCCTGCCGGCCACCTGGGGCGGGGTCTTGAGCTCGGACGGTGGCGTGGGGGCGAGGGTGGCGTTGCTGGGTCTTAGGGGCCGTGCCAACTCAATGGTGGCTCCCAGTGGCTTCGGGCCAGCTTCTGTCGGGCAGGAGGGCCGGTCCGGTCTGCGTCTGAGCTGCGCCTAGCGCAGCGTGGGCGGGCAGGTGGGATGCCCAAGGGCCCGCGGTCCCCGGGCCCGGAAGCCTCCCGGGCCATATCCCCGTGAGCGGCCTGCGGGATCTGGGGCGGGGCGCCAAGCGCCGAAAAGTTTGCTGGCTCCCGCCCGCCCTGGGCTGGGTGGTCGCCAGCACCTCCGCCACCCCCAGGTGCCCGAGACCTCCGTTCCCCTGCCTAGGCGGGCGGCGGGGCCCTGCCGGGACGGGCGGGCCGCTGGGCTGACGGTAAGGCCCAAGCGCCTGCTAAGCTGCGCCTCAAGAGGCAGCCCGCGACCCCGCCGGCATCTACTGCCGAAGCAGCCTAGAAGGGCCCGATCTCGCCGCGATCGCGGAAGCTAAGCAGGGTCGGGCCTGGTTAGAACTTGGATGGGAGACCTCTAGGGAAGACCGGGTGCTCTAGGCATTTTGCCTCCCGCTCCGCCTTCTCCTTTTCTCGCTCGCGGCGTTCGCGGCTATCTCCGCCCCCGCCCGGCACAGCTGCAAGCCCCACCTCCTCAGGCCCCTCCCACCACAGCCAGCGTCTGATGGGGCGCTCTCCGCCTGCCTGAGCGGCCAGGCGGCCAGAAGGCGTCCCTGGAAGGCAGAGGCACACCAGACGCTCCGGGGGTGGCCTGACGGGAACCAGACGTGGCCGCGGACCCGGGGGCCGTCCGTGCGGCCCGCGAGCCCCTCGACCTGCACCTGGCCGCCCCCACTGCAGCCCAGCCCCGGCGCCGCCACCTGTCTGCCGGGCTGGCTCTCCACAGCTCCATACGGAAAAAGCCGCCCCTCCGCCGTTTCGCCATGGCCCGGGGCGGGAGCGGGATCGAGGGCCCAGGCCGCTTCCCCGGGCCTGCCGGCCACCTGGGGCGGGGTCTTGAGCTCGGACGGTGGCGTGGGGGCGAGGGTGGCGTTGCTGGGTCTTAGGGGCCGTGCCAACTCAATGGTGGCTCCCAGTGGCTTCGGGCCAGCTTCTGTCGGGCAGGAGGGCCGGTCCGGTCTGCGTCTGAGCTGCGCCTAGCGCAGCGTGGGCGGGCAGGTGGGATGCCCAAGGGCCCGCGGTCCCCGGGCCCGGAAGCCTCCCGGGCCACATCCCCGTGAGCGGCCTGCGGGATCTGGGGCGGGGCGCCAAGCGCCGAAAAGTTTGCTGGCTCCCGCCCGCCCTGGGCTGGGTGGTCGCCAGCACCTCCGCCACCCCCAGATGCCCGAGACCTCCGTTCCCCTGCCTAGGCGGGCGGCGGGGCCCTGCCGGGACGGGCGGGCCGCTGGGCTGACGGTAAGGACCAAGCGCCTGCTGAGCTGCGCCTCAAGAGGCAGCCCGCGACCCCGCCGGCATCTACAGCCGAAGCAGCCTAGAAGGGCCCGATCTCGCCGCGATCGCGGAAGCTAAGCAGGGTCGGGCCTGGTTAGAACTTGGATGGGAGACTTCTAGGGAAGACCCGGTGCTCTAGGCATTTTGCCTCCCGCTCCGCCTTCTCCTTTTGTCGCTCGCGGAGTTCGAGGCTATCTCCGACCCGCCCGGCACAGCTGCAAGCCCCACCTCCTCAGGCCCCTCCCACCACAGCCAGCGTCTGATGGGGCGCTCCCCGCCTGCCTGAGCGGCCAGGCGGCCAGAAGGCGTCCCTGGAAGGCAGAGGCACACCAGACGCTCCGGGGGTGGCCTGAAGGGAACCAGACGTGGCCGCGGACCCGGGGGCCGTCCGTGCGGCCCGCGAGCCCCTCGACCTGCACCTGGCCGCCCCCACTGCAGCCCAGCCCCGGCGTCGCCACCTGTCTGCCGGGGTGGCTCTCCACAGCTCCATACGGAAAAAGCCGCCCCTCCGCCGTTTCGCCATGGCCGGGGGCGGGAGCGGGATCGAGGGCCCAGGCCGCTTCCCCGGGCCTGCCGGCCACCTGGGGCGGGGTCCTGAGCTCGGAGGGTGGCGTGGGGGCGAGGGTGGCGTTGCTGGGTCTTAGGGGCCGTGCCAACTCAATGGTGGCTCCCAGTGGCTTCGGGCCAGCTTCTGTCGGGCAGGAGGGCCGGTCCGGTCTGCGTCTGAGCTGCGCCTAGCGCAGCGTGGGCGGGCAGGTGGGATGCCCAAGGGCCCGCGGTCTCCGGGCCCGGAAGCCTCCTGGGCCACTTCCCCGTGAGCGGCCTGCGGGATGTGGGGCGTGGCGCCTAGCTCCCAAAAGTTTGCTGGCTCCCGCCCGCCCTGGGCTGGGGGGTCGCCAGCACCTCCGCCACACCCAGGTGCCCGAGACCTCCGTTCCCCTGCCTAGGCGGGCGGCGGGGCCCTGCCGGGACGGGCGGGCCGCTGGGCTGACGGTAAGGCCCAAGCGCCTGCTAAGCTGCGCCTCAAGAGGCAGCCCGCGACCCCGCCGGCATCTACTGCCGAAGCAGCCTAGAAGGGCCCGATCTCGCCGCGATCGCGGAAGCTAAGCAGGGTCGGGCCTGGTTAGAACTTGGATGGGAGACCTCTAGGGAAGACCGGGTGCTCTAGGCATTTTGCCTCCCGCTCCGCCTTCTCCTTTTCTCGCTCGCGGCGTTCGCGGCTATCTCCGCCCCCGCCCGGCACAGCTGCAAGCCCCACCTCCTCAGGCCCCTCCCACCACAGCCAGCGTCTGATGGGGCGCTCCCCGCCTGCCTGAGCAGCCAGGCGGCCAGAAGGCGTCCCTGGAAGGCAGAGGCACGCCAGACGCTCCGGGGGTGGCCTGACGGGAACCAGACGTGGCCGCGGACCCGGGGGCCGTCCGTGCGGCCCGCGAGCCCCTCGACCTGCACCTGGCCGCCCCCACTGCAGCCCAGCCCCGGCGCCGCCACCTGTCTGCCGGGCTGGCTCTCCACAGCTCCATACGGAAAAAGCCGCCCCTCCGCCGTTTCGCCATGGCCCGGGGCGGGAGCGGGATCGAGGGCCCAGGCCGCTTCCCCGGGCCTGCCGGCCACCTGGGGCGGGGTCTTGAGCTCGGACGGTGGCGTGGGGGCGAGGGTGGCGTTGCTGGGTCTTAGGGGCCGTGCCAACTCAATGGTGGCTCCCAGTGGCTTCGGGCCATCTTCTGTCGGGCAGGAGGGCCGGTCCGGTCTGCGTCTGAGCTGCGCCTAGCGCAGCGTGGGCGGGCAGGTGGGATGCCCAAGGGCCCGCGGTCCCCGGGCCCGGAAGCCTCCCGGGCCACATCCCCGTGAGCGGCCTGCGGGATCTGGGGCGGGGCGCCAAGCGCCGAAAAGTTTGCTGGCTCCCGCCCGCCCTGGGCTGGGTGGTCGCCAGCACCTCCGCCACCCCCAGGTGCCCGAGACCCCCGTTCCCCTGCCTAGGCGGGCGGCGGGGCCCTGCCGGGACGGGCGGGCCGCTGGGCTGACGGTAAGGACCAAGCGCCTGCTGAGCTGCGCCTCAAGAGGCAGCCCGCGACCCCGCCAGCATCTACTGCCGAAGCAGCCTAGAAGGGCCCGATCTCGCCGCGATCGCGGAAGCTAAGCAGGGTCGGGCCTGGTTAGAACTTGGATGGGAGACCTCTAGGGAAGACCGGGTGCTCTAGGCATTTTGCCTCCCGCTCCGCCTTCTCCTTTTCTCGCTCGCGGCGTTCGCGGCTATCTCCGCCCCCGCCCAGCACAGCTGCAAGCCCCACCTCCTCAGGCCCCTCACACCACAGCCAGCGTCTGATGGGGCACTCCCCGCCTGCCTGAGCGGCCAGGCGGCCAGAAGGCGTCCCTGGAAGGCAGAGGCACGCCAGACGCTCCGGGGGTGGCCTGACGGTTACCAGACGCGGCCGCGGACCCGGCGGCCGTCCGTGCGGCCCGCGAGCCCCTCGACCTGCACCTGGCCGCCCCCACTGCAGCCCAGCCCCGGCGCCGCCACCTGTCTGCCGGGCTGGCTCTCCACAGCTCCATACGGAAAAAGCCGCCCCTCCGCCGTTTCGCCATGGCCGGGGGCGGGAGCGGGATCGAGGGCCCAGGCCGCTTCCCCGGGCCTGCCGGCCACCTGGGGCGGGGTCTTGAGCTCGGACGGTGGCGTGGGGGCGAGGGTGGCGTTGCTGGGTCTTAGGGGCCGTGCCAACTCAATGGTGGCTCCCAGTGGCTTCGGGCCAGCTTCTGTCGGGCAGGAGGGCCGGTCCGGTCTGCGTCTGAGCTGCGCCTAGCGCAGCGTGGGCGGGCAGGTGGGATGCCCAAGGGCCCGCGGTCCCCGGGCCCGGAAGCCTCCCGGGCCATATCCCCGTGAGCGGCCTGCGGGATCTGGGGCGGGGCGCCAAGCGCCGAAAAGTTTGCTGGCCCCCGCCCGCCCTGGGCTGGGTGGTCGCCAGCACCTCCGCCACCCCCAGGTGCCCGAGACCTCCGTTCCCCTGCCTAGGCGGGCGGCGGGGCCCTGCCGGGACGGGCGGGCCGCTGGGCTGACGGTAAGGCCCAAGCCCCTGCTAAGCTGCGCCTCAAGAGGCAGCCCGCGACCCCGCCGGCATCTACTGCCGAAGCAGCCTAGAAGGGCCCGATCTCGCCGCGATCGCGGAAGCTAAGCAGGGTCGGGCCTGGTTAGAACTTGGATGGGAGACCTCTAGGGAAGACCGGGTGCTCTAGGCATTTTGCCTCCCGCTCCGCCTTCTCCTTTTCTCGCTCGCGGCGTTCGCGGCTATCTCCGCCCCCGCCCGGCACAGCTGCAAGCCCTACCTCCTCAGGCCCCTCCCACCACAGCCAGCGTCTGATGGGGCGCTCCCCGCCTGCCTGAGCGGCCAGGCGGCCAGAAGGCGTCCCTGGAAGGCAGAGGCACGCCAGACGCTCCGGGGGTGGCCTGACGGGAACCAGACGTGGCCGCGGACCCGGGGGCCGTCCGTGCGGCCCGCGAGCCCCTCGACCTGCACCTGGCCGCCCCCACTGCAGCCCAGCCCCGGCGCCGCCACCTGTCTGCCGGGCTGGCTCTCCACAGCTCCATACGGAAAAAGCCGCCCCTCCGCCGTTTCGCCATGGCCCGGGGCGGGAGCGGGATCGAGGGCCCAGGCCGCTTCCCCGGGCCTGCCGGCCACCTGGGGCGGGGTCTTGAGCTCGGACGGTGGCGTGGGGGCGAGGGTGGCGTTGCTGGGTCTTAGGGGCCGTGCCAACTCAATGGTGGCTCCCAGTGGCTTCGGGCCAGCTTCTGTCGGGCAGGAGGGCCGGTCCGGTCTGCGTCTGAGCTGCGCCTAGCGCAGCGTGGGCGGGCAGGTGGGATGCCCAAGGGCCCGCGGTCCCCGGGCCCGGAAGCCTCCCGGGCCACATCCCCGTGAGCGGCCTGCGGGATCTGGGGCGGGGCGCCAAGCGCCGAAAAGTTTGCTGGCTCCCGCCCGCCCTGGGCTGGGTGGTCGCCAGCACCTCCGCCACCCCCAGATGCCCGAGACCTCCGTTCCCCTGCCTAGGCGGGCGGCGGGGCCCTGCCGGGACGGGCGGGCCGCTGGGCTGACGGTAAGGACCAAGCGCCTGCTGAGCTGCGCCTCAAGAGGCAGCCCGCGACCCCGCCGGCATCTACAGCCGAAGCAGCCTAGAAGGGCCCGATCTCGCCGCGATCGCGGAAGCTAAGCAGGGTCGGGCCTGGTTAGAACTTGGATGGGAGACTTCTAGGGAAGACCCGGTGCTCTAGGCATTTTGCCTCCCGCTCCGCCTTCTCCTTTTGTCGCTCGCGGAGTTCGAGGCTATCTCCGACCCGCCCGGCACAGCTGCAAGCCCCACCTCCTCAGGCCCCTCCCACCACAGCCAGCGTCTGATGGGGTGCTCCCCGCCTGCCTGAGCGGCCAGGCGGCCAGAAGGCGTCCCTGGAAGGCAGAGGCACGCCAGACGCTCCGGGGGTGGCCTGACGGGAACCAGACGTGGCCGCGGACCCGGGGGCCGTCCGTGCGGCCCGCGAGCCCCTCGACCTGCACCTGGCCGCCCCCACTGCAGCCCAGCCCCGGCGCCGCCACCTGTCTGCCGGGCTGGCTCTCCACAGCTCCATACGGAAAAAGCCGCCCCTCCGCCGTTTCGCCATGGCCCGGGGCGGGAGCGGGATCGAGGGCCCAGGCCGCTTCCCCGGGCCTGCCGGCCACCTGGGGCGGGGTCTTGAGCTCGGACGGTGGCGTGGGGGCGAGGGTGGCGTTGCTGGGTCTTAGGGGCCGTGCCAACTCAATGGTGGCTCCCAGTGGCTTCGGGCCAGCTTCTGTCGGGCAGGAGGGCCGGTCCGGTCTGCGTCTGAGCTGCGCCTAGCGCAGCGTGGGCGGGCAGGTGGGATGCCCAAGGGCCCGCGGTCCCCGGGCCCGGAAGCCTCCCGGGCCACATCCCCGTGAGTGGCCTGCGGGATCTGGGGCGGGGCGCCAAGCGCCGAAAAGTTTGCTGGCTCCCGCCCGCCCTGGGCTGGGTGGTCGCCAGCACCTCCGCCACCCCCAGATGCCCGAGACCTCCGTTCCCCTGCCTAGGCGGGCGGCGGGGCCCTGCCGGGACGGGCGGGCCGCTGGGCTGACGGTAAGGACCAAGCGCCTGCTGAGCTGCGCCTCAAGAGGCAGCCCGCGACCCCGCCGGCATCTACAGCCGAAGCAGCCTAGAAGGGCCCGATCTCGCCGCGATCGCGGAAGCTAAGCAGGGTCGGGCCTGGTTAGAACTTGGATGGGAGACTTCTAGGGAAGACCCGGTGCTCTAGGCATTTTGCCTCCCGCTCCGCCTTCTCCTTTTCTCTCTCGCGGCGTTCGCGGCTATCTCCGCCCCCGCCCGGCACAGCTGCAAGCCCCACCTCCTCAGGCCCCTCCCACCACAGCCAGCGTCTGATGGGGCGCTCCCCGCCTGCCTGAGCGGCCAGGCGGCCAGAAGGCGTCCCTGGAAGGCAGAGGCACGCCAGACGCTCCGGGGGTGGCCTGACGGGAACCAGACGCGGCCGCGGACCCGGCGGCCGTCCGTGCGGCCCGCGAGCCCCTCGACCTGCACCTGGCCGCCCCCACTGCAGCCCAGCCCCGGCGCCGCCACCTGTCTGCCGGGCTGGCTCTCCACAGCTCCATACGGAAAAAGCCGCCCCTCCGCCGTTTCGCCATGGCCCGGGGCGGGAGCGGGATCGAGGGCCCAGGCCGCTTCCCCGGGCCTGCCGGCCACCTGGGGCGGGGTCTTGAGCTCGGACGGTGGCGTGGGGGCGAGGGTGGCGTTGCTGGGTCTTAGGGGCCGTGCCAACTCAATGGTGGCTCCCAGTGGCTTCGGGCCAGCTTCTGTCGGGCAGGAGGGCCGGTCCGGTCTGCGTCTGAGCTGCGCCTAGCGCAGCGTGGGCGGGCAGGTGGGATGCCCAAGGGCCCGCGGTCCCCGGGCCCGGAAGCCTCCCGGGCCATATCCCCGTGAGCGGCCTGCGGGATCTGGGGCGGGGCGCCAAGCGCCGAAAAGTTTGCTGGCTCCCGCCCGCCCTGGGCTGGGTGGTCGCCAGCACCTCCGCCACCCCCAGGTGCCCGAGACCTCCGTTCCCCTGCCTAGGCGGGCGGCGGGGCCCTGCCGGGACGGGCGGGCCGCTGGGCTGACGGTAAGGCCCAAGCGCCTGCTAAGCTGCGCCTCAAGAGGCAGCCCGCGACCCCGCCGGCATCTACTGCCGAAGCAGCCTAGAAGGGCCCGATCTCGCCGCGATCGCGGAAGCTAAGCAGGGTCGGGCCTGGTTAGAACTTGGATGGGAGACCTCTAGGGAAGACCGGGTGCTCTAGGCATTTTGCCTCCCGCTCCGCCTTCTCCTTTTCTCGCTCGCGGCGTTCGCGGCTATCTCCGCCCCCGCCCGGCACAGCTGCAAGCCCCACCTCCTCAGGCCCCTCCCACCACAGCCAGCGTCTGATGGGGCGCTCCCCGCCTGCCTGAGCGGCCAGGCGGCCAGAAGGCGTCCCTGGAAGGCAGAGGCACACCAGACGCTCCGGGGGTGGCCTGAAGGGAACCAGACGTGGCCGCGGACCCGGGGGCCGTCCGTGCGGCCCGCGAGCCCCTCGACCTGCACCTGGCCGCCCCCACTGCAGCCCAGCCCCGGCGTCGCCACCTGTCTGCCGGGGTGGCTCTCCACAGCTCCATACGGAAAAAGCCGCCCCTCCGCCGTTTCGCCATGGCCGGGGGCGGGAGCGGGATCGAGGGCCCAGGCCGCTTCCCCGGGCCTGCCGGCCACCTGGGGCGGGGTCCTGAGCTCGGAGGGTGGCGTGGGGGCGAGGGTGGCGTTGCTGGGTCTTAGGGGCCGTGCCAACTCAATGGTGGCTCCCAGTGGCTTCGGGCCAGCTTCTGTCGGGCAGGAGGGCCGGTCCGGTCTGCGTCTGAGCTGCGCCTAGCGCAGCGTGGGCGGGCAGGTGGGATGCCCAAGGGCCCGCGGTCTCCGGGCCCGGAAGCCTCCTGGGCCACTTCCCCGTGAGCGGCCTGCGGGATGTGGGGCGTGGCGCCTAGCTCCCAAAAGTTTGCTGGCTCCCGCCCGCCCTGGGCTGGGGGGTCGCCAGCACCTCCGCCACACCCAGGTGCCCGAGACCTCCGTTCCCCTGCCTAGGCGGGCGGCGGGGCCCTGCCGGGACGGGCGGGCCGCTGGGCTGACGGTAAGGCCCAAGCGCCTGCTAAGCTGCGCCTCAAGAGGCAGCCCGCGACCCCGCCGGCATCTACTGCCGAAGCAGCCTAGAAGGGCCCGATCTCGCCGCGATCGCGGAAGCTAAGCAGGGTCGGGCCTGGTTAGAACTTGGATGGGAGACCTCTAGGGAAGACCGGGTGCTCTAGGCATTTTGCCTCCCGCTCCGCCTTCTCCTTTTCTCGCTCGCGGCGTTCGCGGCTATCTCCGCCCCCGCCCGGCACAGCTGCAAGCCCCACCTCCTCAGGCCCCTCCCACCACAGCCAGCGTCTGATGGGGCGCTCCCCGCCTGCCTGAGCAGCCAGGCGGCCAGAAGGCGTCCCTGGAAGGCAGAGGCACGCCAGACGCTCCGGGGGTGGCCTGACGGGAACCAGACGTGGCCGCGGACCCGGGGGCCGTCCGTGCGGCCCGCGAGCCCCTCGACCTGCACCTGGCCGCCCCCACTGCAGCCCAGCCCCGGCGCCGCCACCTGTCTGCCGGGCTGGCTCTCCACAGCTCCATACGGAAAAAGCCGCCCCTCCGCCGTTTCGCCATGGCCCGGGGCGGGAGCGGGATCGAGGGCCCAGGCCGCTTCCCCGGGCCTGCCGGCCACCTGGGGCGGGGTCTTGAGCTCGGACGGTGGCGTGGGGGCGAGGGTGGCGTTGCTGGGTCTTAGGGGCCGTGCCAACTCAATGGTGGCTCCCAGTGGCTTCGGGCCATCTTCTGTCGGGCAGGAGGGCCGGTCCGGTCTGCGTCTGAGCTGCGCCTAGCGCAGCGTGGGCGGGCAGGTGGGATGCCCAAGGGCCCGCGGTCCCCGGGCCCGGAAGCCTCCCGGGCCACATCCCCGTGAGCGGCCTGCGGGATCTGGGGCGGGGCGCCAAGCGCCGAAAAGTTTGCTGGCTCCCGCCCGCCCTGGGCTGGGTGGTCGCCAGCACCTCCGCCACCCCCAGGTGCCCGAGACCCCCGTTCCCCTGCCTAGGCGGGCGGCGGGGCCCTGCCGGGACGGGCGGGCCGCTGGGCTGACGGTAAGGACCAAGCGCCTGCTGAGCTGCGCCTCAAGAGGCAGCCCGCGACCCCGCCAGCATCTACTGCCGAAGCAGCCTAGAAGGGCCCGATCTCGCCGCGATCGCGGAAGCTAAGCAGGGTCGGGCCTGGTTAGAACTTGGATGGGAGACCTCTAGGGAAGACCGGGTGCTCTAGGCATTTTGCCTCCCGCTCCGCCTTCTCCTTTTCTCGCTCGCGGCGTTCGCGGCTATCTCCGCCCCCGCCCAGCACAGCTGCAAGCCCCACCTCCTCAGGCCCCTCACACCACAGCCAGCGTCTGATGGGGCACTCCCCGCCTGCCTGAGCGGCCAGGCGGCCAGAAGGCGTCCCTGGAAGGCAGAGGCACGCCAGACGCTCCGGGGGTGGCCTGACGGTTACCAGACGCGGCCGCGGACCCGGCGGCCGTCCGTGCGGCCCGCGAGCCCCTCGACCTGCACCTGGCCGCCCCCACTGCAGCCCAGCCCCGGCGCCGCCACCTGTCTGCCGGGCTGGCTCTCCACAGCTCCATACGGAAAAAGCCGCCCCTCCGCCGTTTCGCCATGGCCGGGGGCGGGAGCGGGATCGAGGGCCCAGGCCGCTTCCCCGGGCCTGCCGGCCACCTGGGGCGGGGTCTTGAGCTCGGACGGTGGCGTGGGGGCGAGGGTGGCGTTGCTGGGTCTTAGGGGCCGTGCCAACTCAATGGTGGCTCCCAGTGGCTTCGGGCCAGCTTCTGTCGGGCAGGAGGGCCGGTCCGGTCTGCGTCTGAGCTGCGCCTAGCGCAGCGTGGGCGGGCAGGTGGGATGCCCAAGGGCCCGCGGTCCCCGGGCCCGGAAGCCTCCCGGGCCATATCCCCGTGAGCGGCCTGCGGGATCTGGGGCGGGGCGCCAAGCGCCGAAAAGTTTGCTGGCCCCCGCCCGCCCTGGGCTGGGTGGTCGCCAGCACCTCCGCCACCCCCAGGTGCCCGAGACCTCCGTTCCCCTGCCTAGGCGGGCGGCGGGGCCCTGCCGGGACGGGCGGGCCGCTGGGCTGACGGTAAGGCCCAAGCCCCTGCTAAGCTGCGCCTCAAGAGGCAGCCCGCGACCCCGCCGGCATCTACTGCCGAAGCAGCCTAGAAGGGCCCGATCTCGCCGCGATCGCGGAAGCTAAGCAGGGTCGGGCCTGGTTAGAACTTGGATGGGAGACCTCTAGGGAAGACCGGGTGCTCTAGGCATTTTGCCTCCCGCTCCGCCTTCTCCTTTTCTCGCTCGCGGCGTTCGCGGCTATCTCCGCCCCCGCCCGGCACAGCTGCAAGCCCTACCTCCTCAGGCCCCTCCCACCACAGCCAGCGTCTGATGGGGCGCTCCCCGCCTGCCTGAGCGGCCAGGCGGCCAGAAGGCGTCCCTGGAAGGCAGAGGCACGCCAGACGCTCCGGGGGTGGCCTGACGGGAACCAGACGTGGCCGCGGACCCGGGGGCCGTCCGTGCGGCCCGCGAGCCCCTCGACCTGCACCTGGCCGCCCCCACTGCAGCCCAGCCCCGGCGCCGCCACCTGTCTGCCGGGCTGGCTCTCCACAGCTCCATACGGAAAAAGCCGCCCCTCCGCCGTTTCGCCATGGCCCGGGGCGGGAGCGGGATCGAGGGCCCAGGCCGCTTCCCCGGGCCTGCCGGCCACCTGGGGCGGGGTCTTGAGCTCGGACGGTGGCGTGGGGGCGAGGGTGGCGTTGCTGGGTCTTAGGGGCCGTGCCAACTCAATGGTGGCTCCCAGTGGCTTCGGGCCAGCTTCTGTCGGGCAGGAGGGCCGGTCCGGTCTGCGTCTGAGCTGCGCCTAGCGCAGCGTGGGCGGGCAGGTGGGATGCCCAAGGGCCCGCGGTCCCCGGGCCCGGAAGCCTCCCGGGCCACATCCCCGTGAGCGGCCTGCGGGATCTGGGGCGGGGCGCCAAGCGCCGAAAAGTTTGCTGGCTCCCGCCCGCCCTGGGCTGGGTGGTCGCCAGCACCTCCGCCACCCCCAGATGCCCGAGACCTCCGTTCCCCTGCCTAGGCGGGCGGCGGGGCCCTGCCGGGACGGGCGGGCCGCTGGGCTGACGGTAAGGACCAAGCGCCTGCTGAGCTGCGCCTCAAGAGGCAGCCCGCGACCCCGCCGGCATCTACAGCCGAAGCAGCCTAGAAGGGCCCGATCTCGCCGCGATCGCGGAAGCTAAGCAGGGTCGGGCCTGGTTAGAACTTGGATGGGAGACTTCTAGGGAAGACCCGGTGCTCTAGGCATTTTGCCTCCCGCTCCGCCTTCTCCTTTTGTCGCTCGCGGAGTTCGAGGCTATCTCCGACCCGCCCGGCACAGCTGCAAGCCCCACCTCCTCAGGCCCCTCCCACCACAGCCAGCGTCTGATGGGGCGCTCCCCGCCTGCCTGAGCGGCCAGGCGGCCAGAAGGCGTCCCTGGAAGGCAGAGGCACACCAGACGCTCCGGGGGTGGCCTGAAGGGAACCAGACGTGGCCGCGGACCCGGGGGCCGTCCGTGCGGCCCGCGAGCCCCTCGACCTGCACCTGGCCGCCCCCACTGCAGCCCAGCCCCGGCGTCGCCACCTGTCTGCCGGGGTGGCTCTCCACAGCTCCATACGGAAAAAGCCGCCCCTCCGCCGTTTCGCCATGGCCGGGGGCGGGAGCGGGATCGAGGGCCCAGGCCGCTTCCCCGGGCCTGCCGGCCACCTGGGGCGGGGTCTTGAGCTCGGACGGTGGCGTGGGGGCGAGGGTGGCGTTGCTGGGTCTTAGGGGCCGTGCCAACTCAATGGTGGCTCCCAGTGGCTTCGGGCCATCTTCTGTCGGGCAGGAGGGCCGGTCCGGTCTGCGTCTGAGCTGCGCCTAGCGCAGCGTGGGCGGGCAGGTGGGATGCCCAAGGGCCCGCGGTCCCCGGGCCCGGAAGCCTCCCGGGCCACATCCCCGTGAGCGGCCTGCGGGATCTGGGGCGGGGCGCCAAGCGCCGAAAAGTTTGCTGGCTCCCGCCCGCCCTGGGCTGGGTGGTCGCCAGCACCTCCGCCACCCCCAGGTGCCCGAGACCCCCGTTCCCCTGCCTAGGCGGGCGGCGGGGCCCTGCCGGGACGGGCGGGCCGCTGGGCTGACGGTAAGGACCAAGCGCCTGCTGAGCTGCGCCTCAAGAGGCAGCCCGCGACCCCGCCAGCATCTACTGCCGAAGCAGCCTAGAAGGGCCCGATCTCGCCGCGATCGCGGAAGCTAAGCAGGGTCGGGCCTGGTTAGAACTTGGATGGGAGACCTCTAGGGAAGACCGGGTGCTCTAGGCATTTTGCCTCCCGCTCCGCCTTCTCCTTTTCTCGCTCGCGGCGTTCGCGGCTATCTCCGCCCCCGCCCAGCACAGCTGCAAGCCCCACCTCCTCAGGCCCCTCACACCACAGCCAGCGTCTGATGGGGCACTCCCCGCCTGCCTGAGCGGCCAGGCGGCCAGAAGGCGTCCCTGGAAGGCAGAGGCACGCCAGACGCTCCGGGGGTGGCCTGACGGTTACCAGACGCGGCCGCGGACCCGGCGGCCGTCCGTGCGGCCCGCGAGCCCCTCGACCTGCACCTGGCCGCCCCCACTGCAGCCCAGCCCCGGCGCCGCCACCTGTCTGCCGGGCTGGCTCTCCACAGCTCCATACGGAAAAAGCCGCCCCTCCGCCGTTTCGCCATGGCCGGGGGCGGGAGCGGGATCGAGGGCCCAGGCCGCTTCCCCGGGCCTGCCGGCCACCTGGGGCGGGGTCTTGAGCTCGGACGGTGGCGTGGGGGCGAGGGTGGCGTTGCTGGGTCTTAGGGGCCGTGCCAACTCAATGGTGGCTCCCAGTGGCTTCGGGCCAGCTTCTGTCGGGCAGGAGGGCCGGTCCGGTCTGCGTCTGAGCTGCGCCTAGCGCAGCGTGGGCGGGCAGGTGGGATGCCCAAGGGCCCGCGGTCCCCGGGCCCGGAAGCCTCCCGGGCCATATCCCCGTGAGCGGCCTGCGGGATCTGGGGCGGGGCGCCAAGCGCCGAAAAGTTTGCTGGCCCCCGCCCGCCCTGGGCTGGGTGGTCGCCAGCACCTCCGCCACCCCCAGGTGCCCGAGACCTCCGTTCCCCTGCCTAGGCGGGCGGCGGGGCCCTGCCGGGACGGGCGGGCCGCTGGGCTGACGGTAAGGCCCAAGCCCCTGCTAAGCTGCGCCTCAAGAGGCAGCCCGCGACCCCGCCGGCATCTACTGCCGAAGCAGCCTAGAAGGGCCCGATCTCGCCGCGATCGCGGAAGCTAAGCAGGGTCGGGCCTGGTTAGAACTTGGATGGGAGACCTCTAGGGAAGACCGGGTGCTCTAGGCATTTTGCCTCCCGCTCCGCCTTCTCCTTTTCTCGCTCGCGGCGTTCGCGGCTATCTCCGCCCCCGCCCGGCACAGCTGCAAGCCCTACCTCCTCAGGCCCCTCCCACCACAGCCAGCGTCTGATGGGGCGCTCCCCGCCTGCCTGAGCGGCCAGGCGGCCAGAAGGCGTCCCTGGAAGGCAGAGGCACGCCAGACGCTCCGGGGGTGGCCTGACGGGAACCAGACGTGGCCGCGGACCCGGGGGCCGTCCGTGCGGCCCGCGAGCCCCTCGACCTGCACCTGGCCGCCCCCACTGCAGCCCAGCCCCGGCGCCGCCACCTGTCTGCCGGGCTGGCTCTCCACAGCTCCATACGGAAAAAGCCGCCCCTCCGCCGTTTCGCCATGGCCCGGGGCGGGAGCGGGATCGAGGGCCCAGGCCGCTTCCCCGGGCCTGCCGGCCACCTGGGGCGGGGTCTTGAGCTCGGACGGTGGCGTGGGGGCGAGGGTGGCGTTGCTGGGTCTTAGGGGCCGTGCCAACTCAATGGTGGCTCCCAGTGGCTTCGGGCCAGCTTCTGTCGGGCAGGAGGGCCGGTCCGGTCTGCGTCTGAGCTGCGCCTAGCGCAGCGTGGGCGGGCAGGTGGGATGCCCAAGGGCCCGCGGTCCCCGGGCCCGGAAGCCTCCCGGGCCACATCCCCGTGAGCGGCCTGCGGGATCTGGGGCGGGGCGCCAAGCGCCGAAAAGTTTGCTGGCTCCCGCCCGCCCTGGGCTGGGTGGTCGCCAGCACCTCCGCCACCCCCAGATGCCCGAGACCTCCGTTCCCCTGCCTAGGCGGGCGGCGGGGCCCTGCCGGGACGGGCGGGCCGCTGGGCTGACGGTAAGGACCAAGCGCCTGCTGAGCTGCGCCTCAAGAGGCAGCCCGCGACCCCGCCGGCATCTACAGCCGAAGCAGCCTAGAAGGGCCCGATCTCGCCGCGATCGCGGAAGCTAAGCAGGGTCGGGCCTGGTTAGAACTTGGATGGGAGACTTCTAGGGAAGACCCGGTGCTCTAGGCATTTTGCCTCCCGCTCCGCCTTCTCCTTTTGTCGCTCGCGGAGTTCGAGGCTATCTCCGACCCGCCCGGCACAGCTGCAAGCCCCACCTCCTCAGGCCCCTCCCACCACAGCCAGCGTCTGATGGGGCGCTCCCCGCCTGCCTGAGCGGCCAGGCGGCCAGAAGGCGTCCCTGGAAGGCAGAGGCACACCAGACGCTCCGGGGGTGGCCTGAAGGGAACCAGACGTGGCCGCGGACCCGGGGGCCGTCCGTGCGGCCCGCGAGCCCCTCGACCTGCACCTGGCCGCCCCCACTGCAGCCCAGCCCCGGCGTCGCCACCTGTCTGCCGGGGTGGCTCTCCACAGCTCCATACGGAAAAAGCCGCCCCTCCGCCGTTTCGCCATGGCCGGGGGCGGGAGCGGGATCGAGGGCCCAGGCCGCTTCCCCGGGCCTGCCGGCCACCTGGGGCGGGGTCCTGAGCTCGGAGGGTGGCGTGGGGGCGAGGGTGGCGTTGCTGGGTCTTAGGGGCCGTGCCAACTCAATGGTGGCTCCCAGTGGCTTCGGGCCAGCTTCTGTCGGGCAGGAGGGCCGGTCCGGTCTGCGTCTGAGCTGCGCCTAGCGCAGCGTGGGCGGGCAGGTGGGATGCCCAAGGGCCCGCGGTCTCCGGGCCCGGAAGCCTCCTGGGCCACTTCCCCGTGAGCGGCCTGCGGGATGTGGGGCGTGGCGCCTAGCTCCCAAAAGTTTGCTGGCTCCCGCCCGCCCTGGGCTGGGGGGTCGCCAGCACCTCCGCCACCCCCAGGTGCCCGAGACCTCCGTTCCCCTGCCTAGGCGGGCGGCGGGGCCCTGCCGGGACGGGCGGGCCGCTGGGCTGACGGTAAGGCCCAAGCGCCTGCTAAGCTGCGCCTCAAGAGGCAGCCCGCGACCCCGCCGGCATCTACTGCCGAAGCAGCCTAGAAGGGCCCGATCTCGCCGCGATCGCGGAAGCTAAGCAGGGTCGGGCCTGGTTAGAACTTGGATGGGAGACCTCTAGGGAAGACCGGGTGCTCTAGGCATTTTGCCTCCCGCTCCGCCTTCTCCTTTTCTCGCTCGCGGCGTTCGCGGCTATCTCCGCCCCCGCCCGGCACAGCTGCAAGCCCCACCTCCTCAGGCCCCTCCCACCACAGCCAGCGTCTGATGGGGCGCTCCCCGCCTGCCTGAGCGGCCAGGCGGCCAGAAGGCGTCCCTGGAAGGCAGAGGCACGCCAGACGCTCCG
The DNA here is from genome assembly GCF_039906515.1 of Pseudorca crassidens. Lineage (NCBI taxonomy): Eukaryota > Metazoa > Chordata > Mammalia > Artiodactyla > Delphinidae > Pseudorca > Pseudorca crassidens. Next base: position 644,720 of record NC_090303.1, read on the forward strand.
GGGGTGGCCTGACGGGAACCAGACGTGGCCGCGGACCCGGGGGCCGTCCGTGCGGCCCGCGAGCCCCTCGACCTGCACCTGGCCGCCCCCACTGCAGCCCAGCCCCGGCGCCGCCACCTGTCTGCCGGGCTGGCTCTCCACAGCTCCATACGGAAAAAGCCGCCCCTCCGCCGTTTCGCCATGGCCCGGGGCGGGAGCGGGATCGAGGGCCCAGGCCGCTTCCCCGGGCCTGCCGGCCACCTGGGGCGGGGTCTTGAGCTCGGACGGTGGCGTGGGGGCGAGGGTGGCGTTGCTGGGTCTTAGGGGCCGTGCCAACTCAATGGTGGCTCCCAGTGGCTTCGGGCCATCTTCTGTCGGGCAGGAGGGCCGGTCCGGTCTGCGTCTGAGCTGCGCCTAGCGCAGCGTGGGCGGGCAGGTGGGATGCCCAAGGGCCCGCGGTCCCCGGGCCCGGAAGCCTCCCGGGCCACATCCCCGTGAGCGGCCTGCGGGATCTGGGGCGGGGCGCCAAGCGCCGAAAAGTTTGCTGGCTCCCGCCCGCCCTGGGCTGGGTGGTCGCCAGCACCTCCGCCACCCCCAGGTGCCCGAGACCCCCGTTCCCCTGCCTAGGCGGGCGGCGGGGCCCTGCCGGGACGGGCGGGCCGCTGGGCTGACGGTAAGGACCAAGCGCCTGCTGAGCTGCGCCTCAAGAGGCAGCCCGCGACCCCGCCAGCATCTACTGCCGAAGCAGCCTAGAAGGGCCCGATCTCGCCGCGATCGCGGAAGCTAAGCAGGGTCGGGCCTGGTTAGAACTTGGATGGGAGACCTCTAGGGAAGACCGGGTGCTCTAGGCATTTTGCCTCCCGCTCCGCCTTCTCCTTTTCTCGCTCGCGGCGTTCGCGGCTATCTCCGCCCCCGCCCGGCACAGCTGCAAGCCCCACCTCCTCAGGCCCCTCCCACCACAGCCAGCGTCTGATGGGGCGCTCCCCGCCTGCCTGAGCGGCCAGGCGGCCAGAAGGCGTCCCTGGAAGGCAGAGGCACGCCAGACGCTCCGGGGGTGGCCTGACGGGAACCAGACGCGGCCGCGGACCCGGCGGCCGTCCGTGCGGCCCGCGAGCCCCTCGACCTGCACCTGGCCGCCCCCACTGCAGCCCAGCCCCGGCGCCGCCACCTGTCTGCCGGGCTGGCTCTCCACAGCTCCATACGGAAAAAGCCGCCCCTCCGCCGTTTCGCCATGGCCGGGGGCGGGAGCGGGATCGAGGGCCCAGGCCGCTTCCCCGGGCCTGCCGGCCACCTGGGGCGGGGTCTTGAGCTCGGACGGTGGCGTGGGGGCGAGGGTGGCGTTGCTGGGTCTTAGGGGCCGTGCCAACTCAATGGTGGCTCCCAGTGGCTTCGGGCCAGCTTCTGTCGGGCAGGAGGGCCGGTCCGGTCTGCGTCTGAGCTGCGCCTAGCGCAGCGTGGGCGGGCAGGTGGGATGCCCAAGGGCCCGCGGTCCCCGGGCCCGGAAGCCTCCCGGGCCATATCCCCGTGAGCGGCCTGCGGGATCTGGGGCGGGGCGCCAAGCGCCGAAAAGTTTGCTGGCTCCCGCCCGCCCTGGGCTGGGTGGTCGCCAGCACCTCCGCCACCCCCAGGTGCCCGAGACCTCCGTTCCCCTGCCTAGGCGGGCGGCGGGGCCCTGCCGGGACGGGCGGGCCGCTGGGCTGACGGTAAGGCCCAAGCCCCTGCTAAGCTGCGCCTCAAGAGGCAGCCCGCGACCCCGCCGGCATCTACTGCCGAAGCAGCCTAGAAGGGCCCGATCTCGCCGCGATCGCGGAAGCTAAGCAGGGTCGGGCCTGGTTAGAACTTGGATGGGAGACCTCTAGGGAAGACCGGGTGCTCTAGGCATTTTGCCTCCCGCTCCGCCTTCTCCTTTTCTCGCTCGCGGCGTTCGCGGCTATCTCCGCCCCCGCCCGGCACAGCTGCAAGCCCCACCTCCTCAGGCCCCTCCCACCACAGCCAGCGTCTGATGGGGCGCTCCCCGGCTGCCTGAGCGGCCAGGCGGCCAGAAGGCGTCCCTGGAAGGCAGAGGCACGCCAGACGCTCCGGGGGTTGCCTGACGGGAACCAGACGTGGCCGCGGACCCGGGGGCCGTCCGTGCGGCCCGCGAGCCCCTCGACCTGCACCTGGCCGCCCCCACTGCAGCCCAGCCCCGGCGCCGCCACCTGTCTGCCGGGCTGGCTCTCCACAGCTCCATACGGAAAAAGCCGCCCCTCCGCCGTTTCGCCATGGCCCGGGGCGGGAGCGGGATCGAGGGCCCAGGCCGCTTCCCCGGGCCTGCCGGCCACCTGGGGCGGGGTCTTGAGCTCGGACGGTGGCGTGGGGGCGAGGGTGGCGTTGCTGGGTCTTAGGGGCCGTGCCAACTCAATGGTGGCTCCCAGTGGCTTCGGGCCAGCTTCTGTCGGGCAGGAGGGCCGGTCCGGTCTGCGTCTGAGCTGCGCCTAGCGCAGCGTGGGCGGGTAGGTGGGATGCCCAAGGGCCCGCGGTCCCCGGGCCCGGAAGCCTCCCGGGCCACATCCCCGTGAGCGGCCTGCGGGATCTGGGGCGGGGCGCCAAGCGCCGAAAAGTTTGCTGGCTCCCGCCCGCCCTGGGCTGGGTGGTCGCCAGCACCTCCGCCACCCCCAGGTGCCCGAGACCTCCGTTCCCCTGCCTAGGCGGGCGGCGGGGCCCTGCCGGGACGGGCGGGCCGCTGGGCTGACGGTAAGGACCAAGCGCCTGCTGAGCTGCGCCTCAAGAGGCAGCCCGCGACCCCGCCGGCATCTACTGCCGAAGCAGCCTAGAAGGACCCGATCTCGCCGCGATCGCGGAAGCTAAGCAGGGTCGGGCCTGGTTAGAACTTGGATGGGAGACCTCTAGGGAAGACCGGGTGCTCTAGGCATTTTGCCTCCCGCTCCGCCTTCTCCTTTTCTCGCTCGCGGCGTTCGCGGCTATCTCCGCCCCCGCCCGGCACAGCTGCAAGCCCCACCTCCTCAGGCCCCTGCCACCACAGCCAGCGTCTGATGGGGCGCTCCCCGCCTGCCTGAGCGGCCAGGCGGCCAGAAGGCGTCCCTGGAAGGCAGAGGCACGCCAGACGCTCCGGGGGTAGCCTGACGGGAACCAGACGTGGCCGCGGACCCGGGGGCCATCCGTGCGGCCCGCGAGCCCCTCGACCTGCACCTGGCCGCCCCCACTGGAGCCCAGCCCCGGCGCCGCCACCTGTCTGCCGGGCTGGCTCTCCACAGCTCCATACGGAAAAAGCCGCCCCTCCGCCGTTTCGCCATGGCCGGGGGCGGGACCGGGATCGAGGGCCCAGGCCGCTTCCCCGGGCCTGCCTGCCACCTGGGGCGGGGTCCTGAGCTCGGACGGTGGCGTGGGGGCAAGGGTGGCGTTGCTGGGTCTAAGAGGCTTTACCAAAACAATGCTGGCTCCCACTGGCTTCGGGCCACCTGCTGTCGGGCAGGAGGGCCGGACCGGTCTGCGGTTGGGCTTCGCCTAACGCAGCGTGGGCCGGCTACTACTATTGCTCTTGCTGATTCTTCTACTTCTATTTCTGGCCCTCTGCACGTCAAATATGCTGCCACTATTACTGCTGCTGATGCCACTTCTACTGCTGTTTCTACCACTACTACTACTACTACTACTACTAGGCCAGTGCATGGCAAATACTACTACTATTACCACCACTGCTGCCATTACTACTACTGCTGCTACTACTACTGCTGCTGCTACTTGTATAGGTGCTGCTGCTACTACTACTACTAATAGCCCAGTGCATGGCAAATATTAACACTACTACTACTACTGCTGCTTCTACTATTGCTACTACTACTGCTACTACTAGTAGTCCAGTGCATGGCAAATTCTACTACTATTACTACAACAGCTACTGCTGCTAATAGTAATGTTACTACTACTGCTAATGCTAGGAATCTAGTATATGGCAAATACTACTACTATTACTACTAGTGCTGCTGCTGCTACTTCCGCTACTACAACTATCAATACTACTAGCCCAGTGCATGGCAAATATACTACTATTATTGCTGTTCCTGCTACTTCTACTACTATTCCTGGCCCACTGCAAGTCAAATATGCTGCTCCAATTACTCCTGCTGCTGCCACTTCTACTGCTATTGCTACCACTATTACTACTACTACTAGCCCAATGCATGGCAAATACTACTACTATTACTACTACTGCTGCTGCTTGTACAAGTGCTACTACTACTGCTACTACTAGTAGTCCAGTGCATTGAAAATACTACTACTCCTCCTCCTGATGCTGCTACTACTTCTACTACTAGTATCAATACTACTAGCCCTGTGTATGGCAAATCTACTACTACTACTGCTATGGCTGCTACTTCTATTATCACTACTGGCCCACTGCAGGACAAATCTGCTGGTACTATTACTGCTGCTGATGCCACTTCTATTGCTGATGCTAACTCTACTACTACTGCTACTACTAGCAGTCCACTGCATGGCAAATCTACTACTACTACTTCAATTGCTGCTACTGCTACTACTACTACTGGCCCTCTGCAGGGAATATATGGTGCTACTACTCCTGCTGCTGCAGCCACTTCTCCTGCTGCTACTACCACTACTATTACTACTAGCCCAGTGCATGGCAAATACTACTTCTATTACCACTACTGCTGCTACTTCCACTGCTGCTGCTACCTCCGTTTCCCGGCCTAGGCGGGCGGCGGGGCCCTGCCTGGATGGGCAGGCCGCTGGGCTGGCGGTAAGGCCCAAGCGCCCGCTAAGCTGCGCCTCAAGAGACAGCCCGCGACCCCGCCGGCATCTACTGCCAAACCAGCCTAGAAGGGCCCGATCTCGCCGGGATCGCGGAAGCTAAGCAGGGTCGGGCCTGGTTAGAACTTGCATGGGAGACCTCTAGGGAAGACCGGATGCTCTAGGCTTTTTGCCTCCCGCTCCGCCTTCTCCTTTTGGCGCCCGCGGCGTTCGCGGCTATCTCCGCCCCCCGGTGGGTACAGTTGCAAGCCCCACCTCCTCAGGCCCCTCCCACCACAGCCAGCGTCTAATGGGGCGCTCCCCGCCTGCCTGAGCGGCCAGGCGGCCAGAAGGCGTCCCTGGAAGGCAGAGGCACGCCAGCCGCTCCGGGGGTGGCCTGACGGGAACCAGACGTGGCCGCGGACCCGGGGGCCGTCCGTGCGGCCCGCGAGCCCCTCGACCTGCACCTGGCCGCCCCCACTGGAGCCCAGCCCCGGCGCCGCCACCTGTCTGCCGGGCTGGCTCTCCACAGCTCCATACGGAAAAAGCCGCCCCTCCGCCGTTTCGCCATGGCCGGGGGCGGGATCGGGATCGAGGGCCCAGGCCGCTTCCCCGGGCCTGCCGGCCACCTGGGGCGGGGTCCTGAGCTCGGACGGTGGCGTGGGGGCATGGGTGGCGTTGCTGGGTCTAAGGGGCATTACCAACACAATGCTGGCTCCCACTGGCTTCGGGCCACCTGCTGTCGGGCAGGAGGGCCATCCCGGTCTGCGGTTGGGCTTCGCCTATCGCAGCGTGGGCCGGCTACTACTATTGCTCTTGCTGATTCTTCTACTTCTATTTCTGGCCCTCTGCACGTCAAATATGCTGCCACTATTACTGCTGCTCATGCCACTTCTACTGCTGTTTCTATCACTACTACTACTACTACTACTACTAGGCCAGTGCATGGCAAATACTACTACTATTAGCACCACTGCTGCAATTACTACTACTGCTGCTACTACTACTGCTGCTGCTACTTGTACAGGTGCTGCTGCTACTACTACTACTAATAGCCCAGTGCATGGCAAATATTAACACTACTACTACTACTGCTTCTTCTACTATTGCTACTACTACTGCTACTACTAGCAGTCCACTGCATGGCAAATCTACTACTACTACTTCAATTGCTGCTACTGCTACTACTACTACTGGCCCTCTGCAGGGAATATATGGTGCTACTACTCCTGCTGCTGCAGCCACTTCTCCTGCTGCTACTACCACTACTATTACTACTAGCCCAGTGCATGGCAAATACTACTTCTATTACCACTACTGCTGCTACTTCTACTGCTGCTGCTACCTCCGTTCCCCGGCCTAGGCGGGTGGCGGGGCCCTGACGGGACGGGCGGTCCGCTGGGCTGGCGGTAAGGCCCAAGCGCCCGCTAAGCTGCACCTCAAGAGGCCGCCCGCGACCCCGCCGGCATCTACTGCCAAACCAGCCTAGAAGGGCCCGATCTCGCCGGGATCGCGGAAGCTAAGCAGGGTCGGGCCTGGTTAGAACTTGGATGGGAGACCTCTAGGGAAGACCGGGTGCTCTAGGCTTTTTGCCTCCCGCTCCGCCTTCTCCTTTTGGGGTCCGCGGCGTTAGAGTCTATCTCCGCCCCCGCTGGGTACAGATGCAAGCCCCACCTGCTCAGGACCCTCCCACCACAGCAAGCGTCTGATGGGGCGCTCCCTGCCTGCTTGAGTGGCCAGGCGGCCAGAAGTCGTCCCTGGAAGGCGGAGACACACCAGACGCTCCGGGGGTGGCCTGACGGAAACCAGACGTGGTCGCGGACCCGGGGGCCGTCCGTGCGGCCCGCGAGCCCCTCGACCTGCACCTGGCCGCCGCCACTGGAGCCCAGCCCCGGCGCCGCCACCTGTCTGCCGGGCTGGCTCTCCACAGCTCCATACGGAAAAAGCCGCCCCTCCGCCGTTTCACCATGGCCGGGGTCGGGAGCGGGGTCGAGGGCCCAGGACGCTTCCCCGGGCCTGCCGGCCACCTGGGGCGGGGTCCTGAGTTCGGACGGTGGCATGGGGTCCAGGGTGGCGTGGCTGGGTCTTAGGGGCCGTGCCAAATCAATGGTGGCTCCCAGTGGCTTCGGGCCAGCTTCTGTCAGGCAGGAGGGCCTGTCCGGTCTGCGTCTGAGCTGCGCCTAGCGCAGCGTGGGCGGGCAGGTGGGATGCCCAAGGGCCCGCGGTCCCCGGGCCCGGAAGCCTCCCGGGCCACATCCCCGTGAGCGGCCTGCGGGATCTGGGGCGGGGCGCCAAGCGCCGAAAAGTTTGCTGGCTCCCGCCCGCCCTGGGCTGGGTGGTCGCCAGCACCTCCGCCACCCCCAGGTGCCCGAGACCCCCGTTCCCCTGCCTAGGCGGGCGGCGGGGCCCTGCCGGGACGGGCGGGCCGCTGGGCTGACGGTAAGGACCAAGCGCCTGCTGAGCTGCGCCTCAAGAGGCAGCCCGCGACCCCGCCAGCATCTACTGCCGAAGCAGCCTAGAAGGGCCCGATCTCGCCGCGATCGCGGAAGCTAAGCAGGGTCGGGCCTGGTTAGAACTTGGATGGGAGACCTCTAGGGAAGACCGGGTGCTCTAGGCATTTTGCCTCCCGCTCCGCCTTCTCCTTTTCTCGCTCGCGGCGTTCGCGGCTATCTCCGCCCCCGCCCAGCACAGCTGCAAGCCCCACCTCCTCAGGCCCCTCACACCACAGCCAGCGTCTGATGGGGCGCTCCCCGCCTGCCTGAGCGGCCAGGCGGCCAGAAGGCGTCCCTGGAAGGCAGAGGCACGCCAGACGCTCCGGGGGTGGCCTGACGGGAACCAGACGCGGCCGCGGACCCGGCGGCCGTCCGTGCGGCCCGCGAGCCCCTCGACCTGCACCTGGCCGCCCCCACTGCAGCCCAGCCCCGGCGCCGCCACCTGTCTGCCGGGCTGGCTCTCCACAGCTCCATACGGAAAAAGCCGCCCCTCTGCCGTTTCGCCATGGCCGGGGGCGGGAGCGGGATCGAGGGCCCAGGCCGCTTCCCCGGGCCTGCCGGCCACCTGGGGCGGGGTCTTGAGCTCGGACGGTGGCGTGGGGGCGAGGGTGGCGTTGCTGGGTCTTAGGGGCCGTGCCAACTCAATGGTGGCTCCCAGTGGCTTCGGGCCAGCTTCTGTCGGGCAGGAGGGCCGGTCCGGTCTGCGTCTGAGCTGCGCCTAGCGCAGCGTGGGCGGGCAGGTGGGATGCCCAAGGGCCCGCGGTCCCCGGGCCCGGAAGCCTCCCGGGCCATATCCCCGTGAGCGGCCTGCGGGATCTGGGGCGGGGCGCCAAGCGCCGAAAAGTTTGCTGGCTCCCGCCCGCCCTGGGCTGGGTGGTCGCCAGCACCTCCGCCACCCCCAGGTGCCCGAGACCTCCGTTCCCCTGCCTAGGCGGGCGGCGGGGCCCTGCCGGGACGGGCGGGCCGCTGGGCTGACGGTAAGGCCCAAGCCCCTGCTAAGCTGCGCCTCAAGAGGCAGCCCGCGACCCCGCCGGCATCTACTGCCGAAGCAGCCTAGAAGGGCCCGATCTCGCCGCGATCGCGGAAGCTAAGCAGGGTCGGGCCTGGTTAGAACTTGGATGGGAGACCTCTAGGGAAGACCGGGTGCTCTAGGCATTTTGCCTCCCGCTCCGCCTTCTCCTTTTGTCGCTCGCGGAGTTCGCGGCTATCTCCGCCCCCGCCCGGCACAGCTGCAAGCCCCACCTCCTCAGGCCCCTCCCACCACAGCCAGCGTCTGATGGGGCGCTCCCCGCCTGCCTGAGCGGCCAGGCGGCCAGAAGGCGTCCCTGGAAGGCAGAGGCACGCCAGACGCTCCGGGGGTGGCCTGACGGGAACCAGACGTGGCCGCGGACCCGGGGGCCGTCCGTGCGGCCCGCGAGCCCCTCGACCTGCACCTGGCCGCCCCCACTGCAGCCCAGCCCCGGCGCCGCCACCTGTCTGCCGGGCTGGCTCTCCACAGCTCCATACGGAAAAAGCCGCCCCTCCGCCGTTTCGCCATGGCCCGGGGCGGGAGCGGGATCGAGGGCCCAGGCCGCTTCCCCGGGCCTGCCGGCCACCTGGGGCGGGGTCTTGAGCTCGGACGGTGGCGTGGGGGCGAGGGTGGCGTTGCTGGGTCTTAGGGGCCGTGCCAACTCAATGGTGGCTCCCAGTGGCTTCGGGCCAGCTTCTGTCGGGCAGGAGGGCCGGTCCGGTCTGCGTCTGAGCTGCGCCTAGCGCAGCGTGGGCGGGCAGGTGGGATGCCCAAGGGCCCGCGGTCCCCGGGCCCGGAAGCCTCCCGGGCCACATCCCCGTGAGCGGCCTGCGGGATCTGGGGCGGGGCGCCAAGCGCCGAAAAGTTTGCTGGCTCCCGCCCGCCCTGGGCTGGGTGGTCGCCAGCACCTCCGCCACCCCCAGATGCCCGAGACCTCCGTTCCCCTGCCTAGGCGGGCGGCGGGGCCCTGCCGGGACGGGCGGGCCGCTGGGCTGACGGTAAGGACCAAGCGCCTGCTGAGCTGCGCCTCAAGAGGCAGCCCGCGACCCCGCCGGCATCTACAGCCGAAGCAGCCTAGAAGGGCCCGATCTCGCCGCGATCGCGGAAGCTAAGCAGGGTCGGGCCTGGTTAGAACTTGGATGGGAGACTTCTAGGGAAGACCCGGTGCTCTAGGCATTTTGCCTCCCGCTCCGCCTTCTCCTTTTGTCGCTCGCGGAGTTCGAGGCTATCTCCGACCCGCCCGGCACAGCTGCAAGCCCCACCTCCTCAGGCCCCTCCCACCACAGCCAGCGTCTGATGGGGCGCTCCCCGCCTGCCTGAGCGGCCAGGCGGCCAGAAGGCGTCCCTGGAAGGCAGAGGCACACCAGACGCTCCGGGGGTGGCCTGAAGGGAACCAGACGTGGCCGCGGACCCGGGGGCCGTCCGTGCGGCCCGCGAGCCCCTCGACCTGCACCTGGCCGCCCCCACTGCAGCCCAGCCCCGGCGCCGCCACCTGTCTGCCGGGCTGGCTCTCCACAGCTCCATACGGAAAAAGCCGCCCCTCCGCCGTTTCGCCATGGCCGGGGGCGGGAGCGGGATCGAGGGCCCAGGCCGCTTCCCCGGGCCTGCCGGCCACCTGGGGCGGGGTCTTGAGCTCGGACGGTGGCGTGGGGGCGAGGGTGGCGTTGCTGGGTCTTAGGGGCCGTGCCAACTCAATGGTGGCTCCCAGTGGCTTCGGGCCAGCTTCTGTCGGGCAGGAGGGCCGGTCCGGTCTGCGTCTGAGCTGCGCCTAGCGCAGCGTGGGCGGGCAGGTGGGATGCCCAAGGGCCCGCGGTCCCCGGGCCCGGAAGCCTCCCGGGCCATATCCCCGTGAGCGGCCTGCGGGATCTGGGGCGGGGCGCCAAGCGCCGAAAAGTTTGCTGGCTCCCGCCCGCCCTGGGCTGGGTGGTCGCCAGCACCTCCGCCACCCCCAGGTGCCCGAGACCTCCGTTCCCCTGCCTAGGCGGGCGGCGGGGCCCTGCCGGGACGGGCGGGCCGCTGGGCTGACGGTAAGGCCCAAGCGCCTGCTAAGCTGCGCCTCAAGAGGCAGCCCGCGACCCCGCCGGCATCTACTGCCGAAGCAGCCTAGAAGGGCCCGATCTCGCCGCGATCGCGGAAGCTAAGCAGGGTCGGGCCTGGTTAGAACTTGGATGGGAGACCTCTAGGGAAGACCGGGTGCTCTAGGCATTTTGCCTCCCGCTCCGCCTTCTCCTTTTCTCGCTCGCGGCGTTCGCGGCTATCTCCGCCCCCGCCCAGCACAGCTGCAAGCCCCACCTCCTCAGGCCCCTCACACCACAGCCAGCGTCTGATGGGGCGCTCCCCGCCTGCCTGAGCGGCCAGGCGGCCAGAAGGCGTCCCTGGAAGGCAGAGGCACGCCAGACGCTCCGGGGGTGGCCTGAAGGGTACCAGACGCGGCCGCGGACCCGGCGGCCGTCCGTGCGGCCCGCGAGCCCCTCGACCTGCACCTGGCCGCCCCCACTGCAGCCCAGCCCCGGCGCCGCCACCTGTCTGCCGGGCTGGCTCTCCACAGCTCCATACGGAAAAAGCCGCCCCTCCGCCGTTTCGCCATGGCCGGGGGCGGGAGCGGGATCGAGGGCCCAGGCCGCTTCCCCGGACCTGCCGGCCACCTGGGGCGGGGTCTTGAGCTCGGACGGTGGCGTGGGGGCGAGGGTGGCGTTGCTGGGTCTTAGGGTCCGTGCCAACTCAATGGTGGCTCCCAGTGGCTTCGGGCCAGCTTCTGTCGGGCAGGAGGGCCGGTCCGGTCTGCGTCTGAGCTGCGCCTAGCGCAGCGTGGGCGGGCAGGTGGGATGCCCAAGGGCCCGCGGTCCCCGGGCCCGGAAGCCTCCCGGGCCATATCCCCGTGAGCGGCCTGCGGGATCTGGGGCGGGGCGCCAAGCGCCGAAAAGTTTGCTGGCTCCCGCCCGCCCTGGGCTGGGTGGTCGCCAGCACCTCCGCCACCCCCAGGTGCCCGAGACCTCCGTTCCCCTGCCTAGGCGGGCGGCGGGGCCCTGCCGGGACGGGCGGGCCGCTGGGCTGACGGTAAGGCCCAAGCCCCTGCTAAGCTGCGCCTCAAGAGGCAGCCCGCGACCCCGCCGGCATCTACTGCCGAAGCAGCCTAGAAGGGCCCGATCTCGCCGCGATCGCGGAAGCTAAGCAGGGTCGGGCCTGGTTAGAACTTGGATGGGAGACCTCTAGGGAAGACCGGGTGCTCTAGGCATTTTACCTCCCGCTCCGCCTTCTCCTTTTCTCGCTCGCGGCGTTCGCGGCTATCTCCGCCCCCGCCCGGCACAGCTGCAAGCCCCACCTCCTCAGGCCCCTCCCACCACAGCCAGCGTCTGATGGGGCGCTCCCCGGCTGCCTGAGCGGCCAGGCGGCCAGAAGGCGTCCCTGGAAGGCAGAGGCACGCCAGACGCTCCGGGGGTGGCCTGACGGGAACCAGACGTGGCCGCGGACCCGGGGGCCGTCCGTGCGGCCCGCGAGCCCCTCGACCTGCACCTGGCCGCCCCCACTGCAGCCCAGCCCCGGCGCCGCCACCTGTCTGCCGGGCTGGCTCTCCACAGCTCCATACGGAAAAAGCCGCCCCTCCGCCGTTTCGCCATGGCCCGGGGCGGGAGCGGGATCGAGGGCCCAGGCCGCTTCCCCGGGCCTGCCGGCCACCTGGGGCGGGGTCTTGAGCTCGGACGGTGGCGTGGGGGCGAGGGTGGCGTTGCTGGGTCTTAGGGGCCGTGCCAACTCAATGGTGGCTCCCAGTGGCTTCGGGCCAGCTTCTGTCGGGCAGGAGGGCCGGTCCGGTCTGCGTCTGAGCTGCGCCTAGCGCAGCGTGGGCGGGCAGGTGGGATGCCCAAGGGCCCGCGGTCCCCGGGCCCGGAAGCCTCCCGGGCCACATCCCCGTGAGCGGCCTGCGGGATCTGGGGCGGGGCGCCAAGCGCCGAAAAGTTTGCTGGCTCCCGCCCGCCCTGGGCTGGGTGGTCGCCAGCACCTCCGCCACCCCCAGGTGCCCGAGACCTCCGTTCCCCTGCCTAGGCGGGCGGCGGGGCCCTGCCGGGACGGGCGGGCCGCTGGGCTGACGGTAAGGACCAAGCGCCTGCTGAGCTGCGCCTCAAGAGGCAGCCCGCGACCCCGCCGGCATCTACTGCCGAAGCAGCCTAGAAGGACCCGATCTCGCCGCGATCGCGGAAGCTAAGCAGGGTCGGGCCTGGTTAGAACTTGGATGGGAGACCTCTAGGGAAGACCGGGTGCTCTAGGCATTTTGCCTCCCGCTCCGCCTTCTCCTTTTCTCGCTCGCGGCGTTCGCGGCTATCTCCGCCCCCGCCCGGCACAGCTGCAAGCCCCACCTCCTCAGGCCCCTGCCACCACAGCCAGCGTCTGATGGGGCGCTCCCCGCCTGCCTGAGCGGCCAGGCGGCCAGAAGGCGTCCCTGGAAGGCAGAGGCACGCCAGACGCTCCGGGGGTAGCCTGACGGGAACCAGACGTGGCCGCGGACCCGGGGGCCGTCCGTGCGGCCCGCGAGCCCCTCGACCTGCACCTGGCCGCCCCCACTGGAGCCCAGCCCCGGCGCCGCCACCTGTCTGCCGGGCTGGCTCTCCACAGCTCCATACGGAAAAAGCCGCCCCTCCGCCGTTTCGCCATGGCCGGGGGCGGGACCGGGATCGAGGGCCCAGGCCGCTTCCCCGGGCCTGCCTGCCACCTGGGGCGGGGTCCTGAGCTCGGACGGTGGCGTGGGGGCAAGGGTGGCGTTGCTGGGTCTAAGAGGCTTTACCAAAACAATGCTGACTCCCACTGGCTTCGGGCCACCTGCTGTCGGGCAGGAGGGCCGGACCGGTCTGCGGTTGGGCTTCGCCTAACGCAGCGTGGGCCGGCTACTACTATTGCTCTTGCTGATTCTTCTACTTCTATTTCTGGCCCTCTGCACGTCAAATATGCTGCCACTATTACTGCTGCTGATGCCACTTCTACTGCTGTTTCTACCACTACTACTACTACTACTACTACTAGGCCAGTGCATGGCAAATACTACTACTATTACCACCACTGCTGCCATTACTACTACTGCTGCTACTACTACTGCTGCTGCTACTTGTATAGGTGCTGCTGCTACTACTACTACTAATAGCCCAGTGCATGGCAAATATTAACACTACTACTACTACTGCTGCTTCTACTATTGCTACTACTACTGCTACTACTAGTAGTCCAGTGCATGGCAAATTCTACTACTATTACTACAACAGCTACTGCTGCTAATAGTAATGTTACTACTACTGCTAATGCTAGGAATCTAGTATATGGCAAATACTACTACTATTACTACTAGTGCTGCTGCTGCTACTTCCGCTACTACAACTATCAATACTACTAGCCCAGTGCATGGCAAATATACTACTATTATTGCTGTTCCTGCTACTTCTACTACTATTCCTGGCCCACTGCAAGTCAAATATGCTGCTCCAATTACTCCTGCTGCTGCCACTTCTACTGCTATTGCTACCACTATTACTACTACTACTAGCCCAATGCATGGCAAATACTACTACTATTACTACTACTGCTGCTGCTTGTACAAGTGCTACTACTACTGCTACTACTAGTAGTCCAGTGCATTGAAAATACTACTACTCCTCCTCCTGATGCTGCTACTACTTCTACTACTAGTATCAATACTACTAGCCCTGTGTATGGCAAATCTACTACTACTACTGCTATGGCTGCTACTTCTATTATCACTACTGGCCCACTGCAGGACAAATCTGCTGGTACTATTACTGCTGCTGATGCCACTTCTATTGCTGATGCTAACTCTACTACTACTGCTACTACTAGCAGTCCACTGCATGGCAAATCTACTACTACTACTTCAATTGCTGCTACTGCTACTACTACTACTGGCCCTCTGCAGGGAATATATGGTGCTACTACTCCTGCTGCTGCAGCCACTTCTCCTGCTGCTACTACCACTACTATTACTACTAGCCCAGTGCATGGCAAATACTACTTCTATTACCACTACTGCTGCTACTTCCACTGCTGCTGCTACCTCCGTTTCCCGGCCTAGGCGGGCGGCGGGGCCCTGCCTGGATGGGCAGGCCGCTGGGCTGGCGGTAAGGCCCAAGCGCCCGCTAAGCTGCGCCTCAAGAGACAGCCCGCGACCCCGCCGGCATCTACTGCCAAACCAGCCTAGAAGGGCCCGATCTCGCCGGGATCGCGGAAGCTAAGCAGGGTCGGGCCTGGTTAGAACTTGCATGGGAGACCTCTAGGGAAGACCGGATGCTCTAGGCTTTTTGCCTCCCGCTCCGCCTTCTCCTTTTGGCGCCCGCGGCGTTCGCGGCTATCTCCGCCCCCCGGTGGGTACAGTTGCAAGCCCCACCTCCTCAGGCCCCTCCCACCACAGCCAGGGTCTGATGGGGCGCTCCCCGCCTGCCTGAGCGGCCAGGCGGCCAGAAGGCGTCCCTGGAAGGCAGAGGCACGCCAGCCGCTCCGGGGGTGGCCTGACGGGAACCAGACGTGGCCGCGGACCCGGGGGCCGTCCGTGCGGCCCGCGAGCCCCTCGACCTGCACCTGGCCGCCCCCACTGGAGCCCAGCCCCGGCGCCGCCACCTGTCTGCCGGGCTGGCTCTCCACAGCTCCATACGGAAAAAGCCGCCCCTCCGCCGTTTCGCCATGGCCGGGGGCGGGATCGGGATCGAGGGCCCAGGCCGCTTCCCCGGGCCTGCCGGCCACCTGGGGCGGGGTCCTGAGCTCGGACGGTGGCGTGGGGGCATGGGTGGCGTTGCTGGGTCTAAGGGGCATTACCAACACAATGCTGGCTCCCACTGGCTTCGGGCCACCTGCTGTCGGGCAGGAGGGCCATCCCGGTCTGCGGTTGGGCTTCGCCTATCGCAGCGTGGGCCGGCTACTACTATTGCTCTTGCTGATTCTTCTACTTCTATTTCTGGCCCTCTGCACGTCAAATATGCTGCCACTATTACTGCTGCTCATGCCACTTCTACTGCTGTTTCTATCACTACTACTACTACTACTACTACTAGGCCAGTGCATGGCAAATACTACTACTATTAGCACCACTGCTGCAATTACTACTACTGCTGCTACTACTACTGCTGCTGCTACTTGTACAGGTGCTGCTGCTACTACTACTACTAATAGCCCAGTGCATGGCAAATATTAACACTACTACTACTACTGCTTCTTCTACTATTGCTACTACTACTGCTACTACTAGCAGTCCACTGCATGGCAAATCTACTACTACTACTTCAATTGCTGCTACTGCTACTACTACTACTGGCCCTCTGCAGGGAATATATGGTGCTACTACTCCTGCTGCTGCAGCCACTTCTCCTGCTGCTACTACCACTACTATTACTACTAGCCCAGTGCATGGCAAATACTACTTCTATTACCACTACTGCTGCTACTTCTACTGCTGCTGCTACCTCCGTTCCCCGGCCTAGGCGGGTGGCGGGGCCCTGACGGGACGGGCGGTCCGCTGGGCTGGCGGTAAGGCCCAAGCGCCCGCTAAGCTGCACCTCAAGAGGCCGCCCGCGACCCCGCCGGCATCTACTGCCAAACCAGCCTAGAAGGGCCCGATCTCGCCGGGATCGCGGAAGCTAAGCAGGGTCGGGCCTGGTTAGAACTTGGATGGGAGACCTCTAGGGAAGACCGGGTGCTCTAGGCTTTTTGCCTCCCGCTCCGCCTTCTCCTTTTGGGGTCCGCGGCGTTAGAGTCTATCTCCGCCCCCGCTGGGTACAGATGCAAGCCCCACCTGCTCAGGACCCTCCCACCACAGCAAGCGTCTGATGGGGCGCTCCCTGCCTGCTTGAGTGGCCAGGCGGCCAGAAGTCGTCCCTGGAAGGCGGAGACACACCAGACGCTCCGGGGGTGGCCTGACGGAAACCAGACGTGGTCGCGGACCCGGGGGCCGTCCGTGCGGCCCGCGAGCCCCTCGACCTGCACCTGGCCGCCGCCACTGGAGCCCAGCCCCGGCGCCGCCACCTGTCTGCCGGGCTGGCTCTCCACAGCTCCATACGGAAAAAGCCGCCCCTCCGCCGTTTCACCATGGCCGGGGTCGGGAGCGGGGTCGAGGGCCCAGGACGCTTCCCCGGGCCTGCCGGCCACCTGGGGCGGGGTCCTGAGTTCGGACGGTGGCATGGGGTCCAGGGTGGCGTGGCTGGGTCTTAGGGGCCGTGCCAAATCAATGGTGGCTCCCAGTGGCTTCGGGCCAGCTTCTGTCAGGCAGGAGGGCCTGTCCGGTCTGCGTCTGAGCTGCGCCTAGCGCAGCGTGGGCGGGCAGGTGGGATGCCCAAGGGACCGCGGTCCCCGGGCCCGGAAGCCTCCTGGGCCACTTCCCCGTGAGCGGCCAGGGGATCTGGGGCGGGGCGCCAAGCGCCGAAATGTTTGCTGGCTCCCGCCCGCCCTGGGCTGGGTGGTCGCCAACACCTCCGCCACCCCCAGGTGCCCGAGACCTCCGTTGCCCGGCCTAGGCAGGCGGCGGGGCCCTGCTGGGACGGGCGGGCCTCTGGGCTGACGGTAAGGCCCAAGCGCCTGCTAAGCTGCGCCTCAAGAGGCAGCCTCCGACGCCGCCGGCATCTACTGCCAAACCAGCCTAGAAGGGCCCGATCTCGCCGCGATCGCGGAAGCTAAGCAGGGTCGGGCCTGGTTAGAACTTGGATGGGAGACCTCTAGGGAAGACCGGGTGTTCTAGGCTTTTTGCCTCCCGCTCCGCCTTCTCCTTTTGGCGCCCGTGGCATTCGCGGCTATCTCCGCCTCCGCCGGGTACAGATGCAAACCCCACCTCATCAGGCGCCTCACACCACAGCAAGCGTCTGATGGGGCGCTCCCCGCCTGCCTGAGCGGCCAGGCGGCCAGAAGGCGTCCCTGGAAGGCGGAGACACACCAGACGCTCCGGGGGTGGCCTGTCGGAAACCAGACGTGGCCGCGGACCCGGGGGCCGTCCGTGCGGCCCGCGAGCCCCTCGACCTGCACCTGGCCGCCCCCACTGGAGCCCAGCCCCGGCGCCGCCACCTGTCTGCCGGGCTGGCTCTCCACAGCTCCATACGGAAAAAGCCGCCCCTCCGCCGTTTCGCCATGGCCGGGGGCGGGAGCGGGATCGAGGGCCCAGGCCGCTTCCCCGGGCCTGCCGGCCACCTGGGGCGGGGTCCTGAGCTCGGACGGTGGCGTGGGGGCAAGGGTGGCGTTGCTGGGTCTAAGGGGCTTTACCAACACAATGCTGGCTCCCACTGGCTTCGGGCCACCTGCTGTCGGGCAGGAGGGCCGGCCCGGTCTGCGGTTGGGCTTCGCCTAACGCAGCGTGGGCCGGCTACTACTATTGCTCTTGCTGATTCTTCTACTTCTATTTCTGGCCCTCTGCACGTCAAATATGCTGCCACTATTACTGCTGCTGATGCCACTTCTACTGCTGTTTCTACCACTACTACTACTACTACTACTACTAGGCCAGTGCATGGCAAATACTACTACTATTACCACCACTGCTGCCATTACTACTACTGCTGCTGCTACTTGTACAGGTGCTGCTGCTACTACTACTACTAATAGCCCAGTGCATGGCAAATATTAACACTACTACTACTGCTGCTGCTTCTACTATTGCTACTATTACTGCTACTACTAGTAGTCCAGTGCATGGCAAATTCTACTACTATTACTACAACAGCTACAGCTGCTAATAGTAATGTTACTACTACTGCTAATGCTAGGAATCTAGTATATGGCAAATACTACTACTATTACTACTAGTGCTGCTGCTGCTACTTCCGCTACTACAACTATCAATACTACTAGCCCAGTGCATGGCAAATATACTACTATTATTGCTGTTCCTGCTACTTCTACTACTATTCCTGGCCCACTGCAAGTCAAATATGCTGCTCCAATTACTCCTGCTGCTGCCA
Source organism: Pseudorca crassidens (assembly GCF_039906515.1). Classification (NCBI taxonomy): domain Eukaryota; kingdom Metazoa; phylum Chordata; class Mammalia; order Artiodactyla; family Delphinidae; genus Pseudorca; species Pseudorca crassidens. The sequence continues at coordinate 662,881 of NC_090303.1, forward strand.
CTTCTACTGCTATTGCTACCACTATTACTACTACTACTAGCCCAATGCATGGCAAATACTACTACTATTACTACTACTGCTGCTGCTTGTACAAGTGCTACTACTACTGCTACTACTAGTAGTCCAGTGCATTGAAAATACTACTACTCCTCCTCCTGATGCTGCTACTACTTCTACTACTAGTATCAATACTACTAGCCCTGTGTATGGCAAATCTACTACTACTACTGCTATGGCTGCTACTTCTATTATCACTACTGGCCCACTGCAGGACAAATCTGCTGGTACTATTACTGCTGCTGATGCCACTTCTATTGCTGATGCTAACTCTACTACTACTGCTACTACTAGCAGTCCACTGCATGGCAAATCTACTACTACTACTTCAATTGCTGCTACTGCTACTACTACTACTGGCCCTCTGCAGGGAATATATGGTGCTACTACTCCTGCTGCTGCAGCCACTTCTCCTGCTGCTACTACCACTACTATTACTACTAGCCCAGTGCATGGCAAATACTACTTCTATTACCACTACTGCTGCTACTTCTACTGCTGCTGCTACCTCCGTTGCCCGGCCTAGGCAGGCGGCGTGGCCCTGCCGGGACGGGCGGGCCGCTGGGCTGGCGGTAAGGCCCAAGCTGCGCCTCAAGAGGCAGCCCGTGACCCCGCCAGCATCTACTGCCAAACCAGCCTACAAGGGCCCGATCTCGCCGCGATTCTGGAAGCTAAGCATGGTCGGGCCTGGTTAGAACTTGCATGGGAGACTTCTAGGGAACACCGGGTGCTCTAGGCATTTTGCCTCCCGCTCCGCCTTCTCCTTTTGGGGTCCGAGGCGTTTGCGGCTATCTCTGCCCCCGCCGGGTACAGCTGCAAGCCCTACCTCCTCAGGCCCCTCCCACCACAGCAAGCGTCTTATGAGGGGCTCCCCGCCTGACAGGCCAGGCAGCCAGAAGGCGTCCCTGGAAGGCGGAGACACACCAGACGCTCCGGGGGTGGCCTGACGGAAACCAGACGTGGCCGCGGACCCGGGGGCCGTCCGTGCGGCCCGCGAGCCCCTCGACCTGCACCTGGCCGCCCCCACTGGAGCCCAGCCCCGGCGCTGCCACCTGTCTGCCGGGCTGGCTCTCCACAGCTCCATATGGAAAAAGCCGCCCCTCCGCCGTTTCGCCATGGCCGGGGGCGGAAGCCGGATAGAGGGCCCAGGCCGCTTCCCCGGGCCTGCCGGCCACCTGGGGCGGGGTCCTGAGCTCGGACGGTGGCGTGGGGGCAAGGGTGGCGTTGCTGGGTCTAAGGGGCTTTACCAACACAATGCTGGCTCCCACTGGCTTCGGGCCACCTGCTGTCGGGCAGGAGGGCCGGCCCGGTCTGCGGTTGGGCTTCGCCTAACGCAGCGTGGGCCGGCTACTACTATTGCTCTTGCTGATTCTTCTACTTCTATTTCTGGCCCTCTGCACGTCAAATATGCTGCCACTATTACTGCTGCTGATGCCACTTCTACTGCTGTTTCTACCACTACTACTACTACTACTACTACTAGGCCAGTGCATGGCAAATACTACTACGATTACCACCACTGCTGCCATTACTACTACTGCTGCTACTACTACTGCTACTTGTACAGGTGCTGCTGCTACTACTACTACTAATAGCCCAGTGCATGGCAAATATTAACACTACTACTACTGCTGCTGCTTCTACTATTGCTACTATTACTGCTACTACTAGTAGTCCAGTGCATGGCAAATTCTACTACTATTACTACAACAGCTACTGCTGCTAATAGTAATGTTACTACTACTGCTAATGCTAGGAATCTAGTATATGGCAAATACTACTACTATTACTACTAGTGCTGCTGCTGCTACTTCCGCTACTACAACTATCAATACTACTAGCCCAGTGCATGGCAAATATACTACTATTATTGCTGTTCCTGCTACTTCTACTACTATTCCTGGCCCACTGCAAGTCAAATATGCTGCTCCAATTACTCCTGCTGCTGCCACTTCTACTGCTATTGCTACCACTATTACTACTACTACTAGCCCAATGCATGGCAAATACTACTACTATTACTACTACTGCTGCTGCTTGTACAAGTGCTACTACTACTGCTACTACTAGTAGTCCAGTGCATTGAAAATACTACTACTCCTCCTCCTGATGCTGCTACTACTTCTACTACTAGTATCAATACTACTAGCCCTGTGTATGGCAAATCTACTACTACTACTGCTATGGCTGCTACTTCTATTATCACTACTGGCCCACTGCAGGACAAATCTGCTGGTACTATTACTGCTGCTGATGCCACTTCTATTGCTGATGCTAACTCTACTACTACTGCTACTACTAGCAGTCCACTGCATGGCAAATCTACTACTACTACTTCAATTGCTGCTACTGCTACTACTACTACTGGCCCTCTGCAGGGAATATATGGTGCTACTACTCCTGCTGCTGCAGCCACTTCTCCTGCTGCTACTACCACTACTATTACTACTAGCCCAGTGCATGGCAAATACTACTTCTATTACCACTACTGCTGCTACTTCTACTGCTGCTGCTACCTCCGTTGCCCGGCCTAGGTGGGCGGCGTGGCCCTGCCGGGACGGGCGGGCCGCTGGGCTGGCGGTAAGGCCCAAGCGCCCGCTAAGCTGCGCCTCAAGAGGCAGCCCGTGACCCCGCCGGCATCTACTGCCAAACCAGCCTACAAGGGCCCGATCTCGCCGCGAACGCGGAAGCTAAGCAGGGTCGGGCCTGGTTAGAACTTGCATGGGAGACTTCTAGGGAACACCGGGTGCTCTAGGCTTTTTGCCTCCCGCTCCGCTTTCTCATTTTGGGGTCCGCGGTGTTTGCGGCTATCTCCGCCCCCGCCGGGTACAGCTGCAAGCCCTACCTCCTCAGGCCCCTCCCACCACAGCAAGCGTCTTATGAGGGGCTCCCCGCCTGCCTGACCGGCCAGGCGGCCAGAAGGCGTCCCTGGAAGGCAGAGGCACACCAGACGCTCCGGGGGTGGCCTGACAGAAACCAGACGTGGCCGCGGACCCGGGGGCCGTCCGTGCGGCCCGCGAGCCCCTCGACCTGCACCTGGCCGCCCCCACTGGAGCCCAGCCCCGGCGCCGCCACCTGTCTGCCGGGCTGGCTCTCCACAGCTCCATATGGAAAAAGCCGCCCCTCCGCCGTTTCGCCATGGCCGGGGGCGGGAGCGGGATCGAGGGCCCAGGCCGCTTCCCCGGGCCTGCCGGCCACCTGGGGCGGGGTCCTGAGCTCGGACGGTGGCGTGGGGGCAAGGGTGGCGTTGCTGGGTCTAAGGGGCTTTACCAACACAATGCTGGCTCCCACTGGCTTCGGGCCAGCTTCTGTCAGGCAGGAGGGCCGGCCCGGTCTGCGGTTGGGCTTCGCCTAACGCAGCGTGGGCCGGCTACTACTATTGCTCTTGCTGATTCTTCTACTTCTATTTCTGGCCCTCTGCAGGTCAAATATGCTGCCACTATTACTGCTGCTGATGCCACTTCTACTGCTGTTTCTACCACTACTACTACTACTACTACTACTAGGCCAGTGCATGGCAAATACTACTACTATTACCACCACTGCTGCCATTACTACTACTGCTGCTACTACTACTGCTACTTGTACAGGTGCTGCTGCTACTACTACTACTAATAGCCCAGTGCATGGCAAATATTAACACTACTACTACTGCTGCTGCTTCTACTATTGCTACTATTACTGCTACTACTAGTAGTCCAGTGCATGGCAAATTCTACTACTATTACTACAACAGCTACTGCTGCTAATAGTAATGTTACTACTACTGCTAATGCTAGGAATCTAGTATATGGCAAATACTACTACTATTACTACTAGTGCTGCTGCTGCTACTTCCGCTACTACAACTATCAATACTACTAGCCCAGTGCATGGCAAATATACTACTATTATTGCTGTTCCTGCTACTTCTACTACTATTCCTGGCCCACTGCAAGTCAAATATGCTGCTCCAATTACTCCTGCTGCTGCCACTTCTACTGCTATTGCTACCACTATTACTACTACTATTAGCCCAATGCATGGCAAATACTACTACTATTACTACTACTGCTGCTGCTTGTACAAGTGCTACTACTACTGCTACTACTAGTAGTCCAGTGCATTGAAAATACTACTACTCCTCCTCCTGATGCTGCTACTACTTCTACTACTAGTATCAATACTACTAGCCCTGTGTATGGCAAATCTACTACTACTACTGCTATGGCTGCTACTTCTATTATCACTACTGGCCCACTGCAGGACAAATCTGCTGGTACTATTACTGCTGCTGATGCCACTTCTATTGCTGATGCTAACTCTACTACTACTGCTACTACTAGCAGTCCACTGCATGGCAAATCTACTACTACTACTTCAATTGCTGCTACTGCTACTACTACTACTGGCCCTCTGCAGGGAATATATGGTGCTACTACTCCTGCTGCTGCAGCCACTTCTCCTGCTGCTACTACCACTACTATTACTACTAGCCCAGTGCATGGCAAATACTACTTCTATTACCACTACTGCTGCTACTTCTACTGCTGCTGCTACCTCCGTTGCCCGGCCTAGGCGGGCGGCGTGGCCCTGCCGGGACGGGCGGGCCGCTGGGCTGGCGGTAAGGCCCAAGCGCCCGCTAAGCTGCGCCTCAAGAGGCAGCCCGTGACCCCGCCGGCATCTACTGCCAAACCAGCCTACAAGGGCCCGATCTCGCCGCGAACGCGGAAGCTAAGCAGGGTCGGGCCTGGTTAGAACTTGGATGGGAGACCTCTAGGGAAGACCGGGTGCTCTAGGCTTTTTGCCTCCCGCTCCGCCTTCTCCTTTTGGCGCCCGCGGCATTCGCGGCTATCTCCGCCCCCGCCGGGTACAGCTGCAAGCCCCACCTCCTCAGGCCCCTCCCACCACAGCAAGCGTCTTTTGAGGGGCTCCCCGCCTGCCTAAGCGGCCAGGCGGCCAGAAGGCGTCCCTGGAAGGCGGAGACACACCAGACGCTCCGGGGGTGGCCTGACGGAAACCAGACGTGGCCGCGGACCCGGGGGCCGTCCGTGCGGCCCGCAAGCCCCTCGACCTGCACCTGGCCGCCCCCACTGGAGCCCAGCCCCGGCGCCGCCACCTGTCTGCCGGGCTGGCTCTCCACAGCTCCATATGGAAAAAGCCGCCCCTCCGCCGTTTCGCCATGGCCGGGGGCGGGAGCGGGATCGAGGGCCCAGGCCGCTTCCCCGGGCCTGCCGGCCACCTGGGGCGGGGTCCTGAGCTCGGACGGTGGCGTGGGGGCAAGGGTGGCGTTGCTGGGTCTAAGGGGCTTTACCAACACAATGCTGGCTCCCACTGGCTTCGGGCCAGCTTCTGTCAGGCAGGAGGGCCGGCCCGGTCTGCGGTTGGGCTTCGCCTAACGCAGCGTGGGCCGGCTACTACTATTGCTCTTGCTGATTCTTCTACTTCTATTTCTGGCCCTCTGCAGGTCAAATATGCTGCCACTATTACTGCTGCTGATGCCACTTCTACTGCTGTTTCTACCACTACTACTACTACTACTACTACTAGGCCAGTGCATGGCAAATACTACTACTATTACCACCACTGCTGCCATTACTACTACTGCTGCTACTACTACTGCTACTTGTACAGGTGCTGCTGCTACTACTACTACTAATAGCCCAGTGCATGGCAAATATTAACACTACTACTACTGCTGCTGCTTCTACTATTGCTACTATTACTGCTACTACTAGTAGTCCAGTGCATGGCAAATTCTACTACTATTACTACAACAGCTACTGCTGCTAATAGTAATGTTACTACTACTGCTAATGCTAGGAATCTAGTATATGGCAAATACTACTACTATTACTACTAGTGCTGCTGCTGCTACTTCCGCTACTACAACTATCAATACTACTAGCCCAGTGCATGGCAAATATACTACTATTATTGCTGTTCCTGCTACTTCTACTACTATTCCTGGCCCACTGCAAGTCAAATATGCTGCTCCAATTACTCCTGCTGCTGCCACTTCTACTGCTATTGCTACCACTATTACTACTACTACTAGCCCAATGCATGGCAAATACTACTACTATTACTACTACTGCTGCTGCTTGTACAAGTGCTACTACTACTGCTACTACTAGTAGTCCAGTGCATTGAAAATACTACTACTCCTCCTCCTGATGCTGCTACTACTTCTACTACTAGTATCAATACTACTAGCCCTGTGTATGGCAAATCTACTACTACTACTGCTATGGCTGCTACTTCTATTATCACTACTGGCCCACTGCAGGACAAATCTGCTGGTACTATTACTGCTGCTGATGCCACTTCTATTGCTGATGCTAACTCTACTACTACTGCTACTACTAGCAGTCCACTGCATGGCAAATCTACTACTACTACTTCAATTGCTGCTACTGCTACTACTACTACTGGCCCTCTGCAGGGAATATATGGTGCTACTACTCCTGCTGCTGCAGCCACTTCTCCTGCTGCTACTACCACTACTATTACTACTAGCCCAGTGCATGGCAAATACTACTTCTATTACCACTACTGCTGCTACTTCTACTGCTGCTGCTACCTCCGTTGCCCGGCCTAGGCGGGCGGCGTGGCCCTGCCGGGACGGGCGGGCCGCTGGGCTGGCGGTAAGGCCCAAGCGCCCGCTAAGCTGCGCCTCAAGAGGCAGCCCGTGACCCCGCCGGCATCTACTGCCAAACCAGCCTACAAGGGCCCGATCTCGCCGCGAACGCGGAAGCTAAGCAGGGTCGGGCCTGGTTAGAACTTGCATGGGAGACTTCTAGGGAACACCAGGTGCTCTAGGCTTTTTGCCTCCCGCTCCGCTTTCTCATTTTGGGGTCCGCGGTGTTTGCGGCTATCTCCGCCCCCGCCGGGTACAGCTGCAAGCCCTACCTCCTCAGGCCCCTCCCACCACAGCAAGCGTCTTATGAGGGGCTCCCCGCCTGCCTGACCGGCCAGGCGGCCAGAAGGCGTCCCTGGAAGGCAGAGGCACACCAGACGCTCCGGGGGTGGCCTGACAGAAACCAGACGTGGCCGCGGACCCGGGGGCCGTCCGTGCGGCCCGCGAGCCCCTCGACCTGCACCTGGCCGCCCCCACTGGAGCCCAGCCCCGGCGCCGCCACCTGTCTGCCGGGCTGGCTCTCCACAGCTCCATATGGAAAAAGCCGCCCCTCCGCCGTTTCGCCATGGCCGGGGGCGGGAGCGGGATCGAGGGCCCAGGCCGCTTCCCCGGGCCTGCCGGCCACCTGGGGCGGGGTCCTGAGCTCGGACGGTGGCGTGGGGGCAAGGGTGGCGTTGCTGGGTCTAAGGGGCTTTACCAACACAATGCTGGCTCCCACTGGCTTCGGGCCAGCTTCTGTCAGGCAGGAGGGCCGGCCCGGTCTGCGGTTGGGCTTCGCCTAACGCAGCGTGGGCCGGCTACTACTATTGCTCTTGCTGATTCTTCTACTTCTATTTCTGGCCCTCTGCAGGTCAAATATGCTGCCACTATTACTGCTGCTGATGCCACTTCTACTGCTGTTTCTACCACTACTACTACTACTACTACTACTAGGCCAGTGCATGGCAAATACTACTACTATTACCACCACTGCTGCCATTACTACTACTGCTGCTACTACTACTGCTACTTGTACAGGTGCTGCTGCTACTACTACTACTAATAGCCCAGTGCATGGCAAATATTAACACTACTACTACTGCTGCTGCTTCTACTATTGCTACTATTACTGCTACTACTAGTAGTCCAGTGCATGGCAAATTCTACTACTATTACTACAACAGCTACTGCTGCTAATAGTAATGTTACTACTACTGCTAATGCTAGGAATCTAGTATATGGCAAATACTACTACTATTACTACTAGTGCTGCTGCTGCTACTTCCGCTACTACAACTATCAATACTACTAGCCCAGTGCATGGCAAATATACTACTATTATTGCTGTTCCTGCTACTTCTACTACTATTCCTGGCCCACTGCAAGTCAAATATGCTGCTCCAATTACTCCTGCTGCTGCCACTTCTACTGCTATTGCTACCACTATTACTACTACTATTAGCCCAATGCATGGCAAATACTACTACTATTACTACTACTGCTGCTGCTTGTACAAGTGCTACTACTACTGCTACTACTAGTAGTCCAGTGCATTGAAAATACTACTACTCCTCCTCCTGATGCTGCTACTACTTCTACTACTAGTATCAATACTACTAGCCCTGTGTATGGCAAATCTACTACTACTACTGCTATGGCTGCTACTTCTATTATCACTACTGGCCCACTGCAGGACAAATCTGCTGGTACTATTACTGCTGCTGATGCCACTTCTATTGCTGATGCTAACTCTACTACTACTGCTACTACTAGCAGTCCACTGCATGGCAAATCTACTACTACTACTTCAATTGCTGCTACTGCTACTACTACTACTGGCCCTCTGCAGGGAATATATGGTGCTACTACTCCTGCTGCTGCAGCCACTTCTCCTGCTGCTACTACCACTACTATTACTACTAGCCCAGTGCATGGCAAATACTACTTCTATTACCACTACTGCTGCTACTTCTACTGCTGCTGCTACCTCCGTTGCCCGGCCTAGGCGGGCGGCGTGGCCCTGCCGGGACGGGCGGGCCGCTGGGCTGGCGGTAAGGCCCAAGCGCCCGCTAAGCTGCGCCTCAAGAGGCAGCCCGTGACCCCGCCGGCATCTACTGCCAAACCAGCCTACAAGGGCCCGATCTCGCCGCGAACGCGGAAGCTAAGCAGGGTCGGGCCTCGTTAGAACTTGGATGGGAGACCTCTAGGGAAGACCGGGTGCTCTAGGCTTTTTGCCTCCCGCTCCGCCTTCTCCTTTTGGCGCCCGCGGCATTCGCGGCTATCTCCGCCCCCGCCGGGTACAGCTGCAAGCCCCACCTCCTCAGGCCCCTCCCACCACAGCAAGCGTCTTTTGAGGGGCTCCCCGCCTGCCTAAGCGGCCAGGCGGCCAGAAGGCGTCCCTGGAAGGCGGAGACACACCAGACGCTCCGGGGGTGGCCTGACGGAAACCAGACGTGGCCGCGGACCCGGGGGCCGTCCGTGCGGCCCGCAAGCCCCTCGACCTGCACCTGGCCGCCCCCACTGGAGCCCAGCCCCGGCGCCGCCACCTGTCTGCCGGGCTGGCTCTCCACAGCTCCATATGGAAAAAGCCGCCCCTCCGCCGTTTCGCCATGGCCGGGGGCGGGAGCGGGATCGAGGGCCCAGGCCGCTTCCCCGGGCCTGCCGGCCACCTGGGGCGGGGTCCTGAGCTCGGACGGTGGCGTGGGGGCAAGGGTGGCGTTGCTGGGTCTAAGGGGCTTTACCAACACAATGCTGGCTCCCACTGGCTTCGGGCCAGCTTCTGTCAGGCAGGAGGGCCGGCCCGGTCTGCGGTTGGGCTTCGCCTAACGCAGCGTGGGCCGGCTACTACTATTGCTCTTGCTGATTCTTCTACTTCTATTTCTGGCCCTCTGCAGGTCAAATATGCTGCCACTATTACTGCTGCTGATGCCACTTCTACTGCTGTTTCTACCACTACTACTACTACTACTACTACTAGGCCAGTGCATGGCAAATACTACTACTATTACCACCACTGCTGCCATTACTACTACTGCTGCTACTACTACTGCTACTTGTACAGGTGCTGCTGCTACTACTACTACTAATAGCCCAGTGCATGGCAAATATTAACACTACTACTACTGCTGCTGCTTCTACTATTGCTACTATTACTGCTACTACTAGTAGTCCAGTGCATGGCAAATTCTACTACTATTACTACAACAGCTACTGCTGCTAATAGTAATGTTACTACTACTGCTAATGCTAGGAATCTAGTATATGGCAAATACTACTACTATTACTACTAGTGCTGCTGCTGCTACTTCCGCTACTACAACTATCAATACTACTAGCCCAGTGCATGGCAAATATACTACTATTATTGCTGTTCCTGCTACTTCTACTACTATTCCTGGCCCACTGCAAGTCAAATATGCTGCTCCAATTACTCCTGCTGCTGCCACTTCTACTGCTATTGCTACCACTATTACTACTACTACTAGCCCAATGCATGGCAAATACTACTACTATTACTACTACTGCTGCTGCTTGTACAAGTGCTACTACTACTGCTACTACTAGTAGTCCAGTGCATTGAAAATACTACTACTCCTCCTCCTGATGCTGCTACTACTTCTACTACTAGTATCAATACTACTAGCCCTGTGTATGGCAAATCTACTACTACTACTGCTATGGCTGCTACTTCTATTATCACTACTGGCCCACTGCAGGACAAATCTGCTGGTACTATTACTGCTGCTGATGCCACTTCTATTGCTGATGCTAACTCTACTACTACTGCTACTACTAGCAGTCCACTGCATGGCAAATCTACTACTACTACTTCAATTGCTGCTACTGCTACTACTACTACTGGCCCTCTGCAGGGAATATATGGTGCTACTACTCCTGCTGCTGCAGCCACTTCTCCTGCTGCTACTACCACTACTATTACTACTAGCCCAGTGCATGGCAAATACTACTTCTATTACCACTACTGCTGCTACTTCTACTGCTGCTGCTACCTCCGTTGCCCGGCCTAGGCGGGCGGCGTGGCCCTGCCGGGACGGGCGGGCCGCTGGGCTGGCGGTAAGGCCCAAGCGCCCGCTAAGCTGCGCCTCAAGAGGCAGCCCGTGACCCCGCCGGCATCTACTGCCAAACCAGCCTACAAGGGCCCGATCTCGCCGCGAACGCGGAAGCTAAGCAGGGTCGGGCCTGGTTAGAACTTGCATGGGAGACTTCTAGGGAACACCAGGTGCTCTAGGCTTTTTGCCTCCCGCTCCGCTTTCTCATTTTGGGGTCCGCGGTGTTTGCGGCTATCTCCGCCCCCGCCGGGTACAGCTGCAAGCCCTACCTCCTCAGGCCCCTCCCACCACAGCAAGCGTCTTATGAGGGGCTCCCCGCCTGCCTGACCGGCCAGGCGGCCAGAAGGCGTCCCTGGAAGGCAGAGGCACACCAGACGCTCCGGGGGTGGCCTGACAGAAACCAGACGTGGCCGCGGACCCGGGGGCCGTCCGTGCGGCCCGCGAGCCCCTCGACCTGCACCTGGCCGCCCCCACTGGAGCCCAGCCCCGGCGCCGCCACCTGTCTGCCGGGCTGGCTCTCCACAGCTCCATATGGAAAAAGCCGCCCCTCCGCCGTTTCGCCATGGCCGGGGGCGGGAGCGGGATCGAGGGCCCAGGCCGCTTCCCCGGGCCTGCCGGCCACCTGGGGCGGGGTCCTGAGCTCGGACGGTGGCGTGGGGGCAAGGGTGGCGTTGCTGGGTCTAAGGGGCTTTACCAACACAATGCTGGCTCCCACTGGCTTCGGGCCAGCTTCTGTCAGGCAGGAGGGCCGGCCCGGTCTGCGGTTGGGCTTCGCCTAACGCAGCGTGGGCCGGCTACTACTATTGCTCTTGCTGATTCTTCTACTTCTATTTCTGGCCCTCTGCAGGTCAAATATGCTGCCACTATTACTGCTGCTGATGCCACTTCTACTGCTGTTTCTACCACTACTACTACTACTACTACTACTAGGCCAGTGCATGGCAAATACTACTACTATTACCACCACTGCTGCCATTACTACTACTGCTGCTACTACTACTGCTACTTGTACAGGTGCTGCTGCTACTACTACTACTAATAGCCCAGTGCATGGCAAATATTAACACTACTACTACTGCTGCTGCTTCTACTATTGCTACTATTACTGCTACTACTAGTAGTCCAGTGCATGGCAAATTCTACTACTATTACTACAACAGCTACTGCTGCTAATAGTAATGTTACTACTACTGCTAATGCTAGGAATCTAGTATATGGCAAATACTACTACTATTACTACTAGTGCTGCTGCTGCTACTTCCGCTACTACAACTATCAATACTACTAGCCCAGTGCATGGCAAATATACTACTATTATTGCTGTTCCTGCTACTTCTACTACTATTCCTGGCCCACTGCAAGTCAAATATGCTGCTCCAATTACTCCTGCTGCTGCCACTTCTACTGCTATTGCTACCACTATTACTACTACTATTAGCCCAATGCATGGCAAATACTACTACTATTACTACTACTGCTGCTGCTTGTACAAGTGCTACTACTACTGCTACTACTAGTAGTCCAGTGCATTGAAAATACTACTACTCCTCCTCCTGATGCTGCTACTACTTCTACTACTAGTATCAATACTACTAGCCCTGTGTATGGCAAATCTACTACTACTACTGCTATGGCTGCTACTTCTATTATCACTACTGGCCCACTGCAGGACAAATCTGCTGGTACTATTACTGCTGCTGATGCCACTTCTATTGCTGATGCTAACTCTACTACTACTGCTACTACTAGCAGTCCACTGCATGGCAAATCTACTACTACTACTTCAATTGCTGCTACTGCTACTACTACTACTGGCCCTCTGCAGGGAATATATGGTGCTACTACTCCTGCTGCTGCAGCCACTTCTCCTGCTGCTACTACCACTACTATTACTACTAGCCCAGTGCATGGCAAATACTACTTCTATTACCACTACTGCTGCTACTTCTACTGCTGCTGCTACCTCCGTTGCCCGGCCTAGGCGGGCGGCGTGGCCCTGCCGGGACGGGCGGGCCGCTGGGCTGGCGGTAAGGCCCAAGCGCCCGCTAAGCTGCGCCTCAAGAGGCAGCCCGTGACCCCGCCGGCATCTACTGCCAAACCAGCCTACAAGGGCCCGATCTCGCCGCGAACGCGGAAGCTAAGCAGGGTCGGGCCTCGTTAGAACTTGGATGGGAGACCTCTAGGGAAGACCGGGTGCTCTAGGCTTTTTGCCTCCCGCTCCGCCTTCTCCTTTTGGCGCCCGCGGCATTCGCGGCTATCTCCGCCCCCGCCGGGTACAGCTGCAAGCCCCACCTCCTCAGGCCCCTCCCACCACAGCAAGCGTCTTTTGAGGGGCTCCCCGCCTGCCTAAGCGGCCAGGCGGCCAGAAGGCGTCCCTGGAAGGCGGAGACACACCAGACGCTCCGGGGGTGGCCTGACGGAAACCAGACGTGGCCGCGGACCCGGGGGCCGTCCGTGCGGCCCGCAAGCCCCTCGACCTGCACCTGGCCGCCCCCACTGGAGCCCAGCCCCGGCGCCGCCACCTGTCTGCCGGGCTGGCTCTCCACAGCTCCATATGGAAAAAGCCGCCCCTCCGCCGTTTCGCCATGGCCGGGGGCGGGAGCGGGATCGAGGGCCCAGGCCGCTTCCCCGGGCCTGCCGGCCACCTGGGGCGGGGTCCTGAGCTCGGACGGTGGCGTGGGGGCAAGGGTGGCGTTGCTGGGTCTAAGGGGCTTTACCAACACAATGCTGGCTCCCACTGGCTTCGGGCCAGCTTCTGTCAGGCAGGAGGGCCGGCCCGGTCTGCGGTTGGGCTTCGCCTAACGCAGCGTGGGCCGGCTACTACTATTGCTCTTGCTGATTCTTCTACTTCTATTTCTGGCCCTCTGCAGGTCAAATATGCTGCCACTATTACTGCTGCTGATGCCACTTCTACTGCTGTTTCTACCACTACTACTACTACTACTACTACTAGGCCAGTGCATGGCAAATACTACTACTATTACCACCACTGCTGCCATTACTACTACTGCTGCTACTACTACTGCTACTTGTACAGGTGCTGCTGCTACTACTACTACTAATAGCCCAGTGCATGGCAAATATTAACACTACTACTACTGCTGCTGCTTCTACTATTGCTACTATTACTGCTACTACTAGTAGTCCAGTGCATGGCAAATTCTACTACTATTACTACAACAGCTACTGCTGCTAATAGTAATGTTACTACTACTGCTAATGCTAGGAATCTAGTATATGGCAAATACTACTACTATTACTACTAGTGCTGCTGCTGCTACTTCCGCTACTACAACTATCAATACTACTAGCCCAGTGCATGGCAAATATACTACTATTATTGCTGTTCCTGCTACTTCTACTACTATTCCTGGCCCACTGCAAGTCAAATATGCTGCTCCAATTACTCCTGCTGCTGCCACTTCTACTGCTATTGCTACCACTATTACTACTACTACTAGCCCAATGCATGGCAAATACTACTACTATTACTACTACTGCTGCTGCTTGTACAAGTGCTACTACTACTGCTACTACTAGTAGTCCAGTGCATTGAAAATACTACTACTCCTCCTCCTGATGCTGCTACTACTTCTACTACTAGTATCAATACTACTAGCCCTGTGTATGGCAAATCTACTACTACTACTGCTATGGCTGCTACTTCTATTATCACTACTGGCCCACTGCAGGACAAATCTGCTGGTACTATTACTGCTGCTGATGCCACTTCTATTGCTGATGCTAACTCTACTACTACTGCTACTACTAGCAGTCCACTGCATGGCAAATCTACTACTACTACTTCAATTGCTGCTACTGCTACTACTACTACTGGCCCTCTGCAGGGAATATATGGTGCTACTACTCCTGCTGCTGCAGCCACTTCTCCTGCTGCTACTACCACTACTATTACTACTAGCCCAGTGCATGGCAAATACTACTTCTATTACCACTACTGCTGCTACTTCTACTGCTGCTGCTACCTCCGTTGCCCGGCCTAGGCGGGCGGCGTGGCCCTGCCGGGACGGGCGGGCCGCTGGGCTGGCGGTAAGGCCCAAGCGCCCGCTAAGCTGCGCCTCAAGAGGCAGCCCGTGACCCCGCCGGCATCTACTGCCAAACCAGCCTACAAGGGCCCGATCTCGCCGCGAACGCGGAAGCTAAGCAGGGTCGGGCCTGGTTAGAACTTGCATGGGAGACTTCTAGGGAACACCGGGTGCTCTAGGCTTTTTGCCTCCCGCTCCGCCTTCTCCTTTTGGCGCCCGCGGCATTCGCGGCTATCTCCGCCCCCACCGGGTACAGCTGCAAGCCCCACCTCCTCAGGCCCCTCCCACCACAGCAAGCGTCTTTTGAGGGGCTCCCCGCCTGCCTAAGCGGCCAGGCGGCCAGAAGGCGTCCCTGGAAGGCGGAGACACACCAGACGCTCCGGGGGTGGCCTGACGGAAACCAGACGTGGCCGCGGACCCGGGGGCCGTCCGTGCGGCCCGCAAGCCCCTCGACCTGCACCTGGCCGCCCCCACTGGAGCCCAGCCCCGGCGCCGCCACCTGTCTGCCGGGCTGGCTCTCCACAGCTCCATATGGAAAAAGCCGCCCCTCCGCCGTTTCGCCATGGCCGGGGGCGGGAGCGGGATCGAGGGCCCAGGCCGCTTCCCCGGGCCTGCCGGCCACCTGGGGCGGGGTCCTGAGCTCGGACGGTGGCGTGGGGGCAAGGGTGGCGTTGCTGGGTCTAAGGGGCTTTACCAACACAATGCTGGCTCCCACTGGCTTCGGGCCAGCTTCTGTCAGGCAGGAGGGCCGGCCCGGTCTGCGGTTGGGCTTCGCCTAACGCAGCGTGGGCCGGCTACTACTATTGCTCTTGCTGATTCTTCTACTTCTATTTCTGGCCCTCTGCAGGTCAAATATGCTGCCACTATTACTGCTGCTGATGCCACTTCTACTGCTGTTTCTACCACTACTACTACTACTACTACTACTAGGCCAGTGCATGGCAAATACTACTACTATTACCACCACTGCTGCCATTACTACTACTGCTGCTACTACTACTGCTACTTGTACAGGTGCTGCTGCTACTACTACTACTAATAGCCCAGTGCATGGCAAATATTAACACTACTACTACTGCTGCTGCTTCTACTATTGCTACTATTACTGCTACTACTAGTAGTCCAGTGCATGGCAAATTCTACTACTATTACTACAACAGCTACTGCTGCTAATAGTAATGTTACTACTACTGCTAATGCTAGGAATCTAGTATATGGCAAATACTACTACTATTACTACTAGTGCTGCTGCTGCTACTTCCGCTACTACAACTATCAATACTACTAGCCCAGTGCATGGCAAATATACTACTATTATTGCTGTTCCTGCTACTTCTACTACTATTCCTGGCCCACTGCAAGTCAAATATGCTGCTCCAATTACTCCTGCTGCTGCCACTTCTACTGCTATTGCTACCACTATTACTACTACTACTAGCCCAATGCATGGCAAATACTACTACTATTACTACTACTGCTGCTGCTTGTACAAGTGCTACTACTACTGCTACTACTAGTAGTCCAGTGCATTGAAAATACTACTACTCCTCCTCCTGATGCTGCTACTACTTCTACTACTAGTATCAATACTACTAGCCCTGTGTATGGCAAATCTACTACTACTACTGCTATGGCTGCTACTTCTATTATCACTACTGGCCCACTGCAGGACAAATCTGCTGGTACTATTACTGCTGCTGATGCCACTTCTATTGCTGATGCTAACTCTACTACTACTGCTACTACTAGCAGTCCACTGCATGGCAAATCTACTACTACTACTTCAATTGCTGCTACTGCTACTACTACTACTGGCCCTCTGCAGGGAATATATGGTGCTACTACTCCTGCTGCTGCAGCCACTTCTCCTGCTGCTACTACCACTACTATTACTACTAGCCCAGTGCATGGCAAATACTACTTCTATTACCACTACTGCTGCTACTTCTACTGCTGCTGCTACCTCCATTGCCCGGCCTAGGCGGGCGGCGTGGCCCTGCCGGGACGGGCGGGCCGCTGGGCTGGCGGTAAGGCCCAAGCGCCCGCTAAGCTGCGCCTCAAGAGGCAGCCCGTGACCCCGCCGGCATCTACTGCCAAACCAGCCTACAAGGGCCCGATCTCGCCGCGAACGCGGAAGCTAAGCAGGGTCGGGCCTCGTTAGAACTTGGATGGGAGACCTCTAGGGAAGACCGGGTGCTCTAGGCTTTTTGCCTCCCGCTCCGCCTTCTCCTTTTGGCGCCCGCGGCATTCGCGGCTATCTCCGCCCCCGCCGGGTACAGCTGCAAGCCCCACCTCCTCAGGCCCCTCCCACCACAGCAAGCGTCTTTTGAGGGGCTCCCCGCCTGCCTAAGCGGCCAGGCGGCCAGAAGGCGTCCCTGGAAGGTGGAGACACACCAGACGCTCCGGGGGTGGCCTGACGGAAACCAGACGTGGCCGCGGACCCGGGGGCCGTCCGTGCGGCCCGCAAGCCCCTCGACCTGCACCTGGCCGCCCCCACTGGAGCCCAGCCCCGGCGCCGCCACCTGTCTGCCGGGCTGGCTCTCCACAGCTCCATATGGAAAAAGCCGCCCCTCCGCCGTTTCGCCATGGCCGGGGGCGGGAGCGGGATCGAGGGCCCAGGCCGCTTCCCCGGGCCTGCCGGCCACCTGGGGCGGGGTCCTGAGCTCGGACGGTGGCGTGGGGGCAAGGGTGGCGTTGCTGGGTCTAAGGGGCTTTACCAACACAATGCTGGCTCCCACTGGCTTCGGGCCAGCTTCTGTCAGGCAGGAGGGCCGGCCCGGTCTGCGGTTGGGCTTCGCCTAACGCAGCGTGGGCCGGCTACTACTATTGCTCTTGCTGATTCTTCTACTTCTATTTCTGGCCCTCTGCAGGTCAAATATGCTGCCACTATTACTGCTGCTGATGCCACTTCTACTGCTGTTTCTACCACTACTACTACTACTACTACTACTAGGCCAGTGCATGGCAAATACTACTACTATTACCACCACTGCTGCCATTACTACTACTGCTGCTACTACTACTGCTACTTGTACAGGTGCTGCTGCTACTACTACTACTAATAGCCCAGTGCATGGCAAATATTAACACTACTACTACTGCTGCTGCTTCTACTATTGCTACTATTACTGCTACTACTAGTAGTCCAGTGCATGGCAAATTCTACTACTATTACTACAACAGCTACTGCTGCTAATAGTAATGTTACTACTACTGCTAATGCTAGGAATCTAGTATATGGCAAATACTACTACTATTACTACTAGTGCTGCTGCTGCTACTTCCGCTACTACAACTATCAATACTACTAGCCCAGTGCATGGCAAATATACTACTATTATTGCTGTTCCTGCTACTTCTACTACTATTCCTGGCCCACTGCAAGTCAAATATGCTGCTCCAATTACTCCTGCTGCTGCCACTTCTACTGCTATTGCTACCACTATTACTACTACTACTAGCCCAATGCATGGCAAATACTACTACTATTACTACTACTGCTGCTGCTTGTACAAGTGCTACTACTACTGCTACTACTAGTAGTCCAGTGCATTGAAAATACTACTACTCCTCCTCCTGATGCTGCTACTACTTCTACTACTAGTATCAATACTACTAGCCCTGTGTATGGCAAATCTACTACTACTACTGCTATGGCTGCTACTTCTATTATCACTACTGGCCCACTGCAGGACAAATCTGCTGGTACTATTACTGCTGCTGATGCCACTTCTATTGCTGATGCTAACTCTACTACTACTGCTACTACTAGCAGTCCACTGCATGGCAAATCTACTACTACTACTTCAATTGCTGCTACTGCTACTACTACTACTGGCCCTCTGCAGGGAATATATGGTGCTACTACTCCTGCTGCTGCAGCCACTTCTCCTGCTGCTACTACCACTACTATTACTACTAGCCCAGTGCATGGCAAATACTACTTCTATTACCACTACTGCTGCTACTTCTACTGCTGCTGCTACCTCCGTTGCCCGGCCTAGGCGGGCGGCGTGGCCCTGCCGGGACGGGCGGGCCGCTGGGCTGGCGGTAAGGCCCAAGCGCCCGCTAAGCTGCGCCTCAAGAGGCAGCCCGTGACCCCGCCGGCATCTACTGCCAAACCAGCCTACAAGGGCCCGATCTCGCCGCGAACGCGGAAGCTAAGCAGGGTCGGGCCTGGTTAGAACTTGCATGGGAGACTTCTAGGGAACACCAGGTGCTCTAGGCTTTTTGCCTCCCGCTCCGCTTTCTCATTTTGGGGTCCGCGGTGTTTGCGGCTATCTCCGCCCCCGCCGGGTACAGCTGCAAGCCCTACCTCCTCAGGCCCCTCCCACCACAGCAAGCGTCTTATGAGGGGCTCCCCGCCTGCCTGACCGGCCAGGCGGCCAGAAGGCGTCCCTGGAAGGCAGAGGCACACCAGACGCTCCGGGGGTGGCCTGACAGAAACCAGACGTGGCCGCGGACCCGGGGGCCGTCCGTGCGGCCCGCGAGCCCCTCGACCTGCACCTGGCCGCCCCCACTGGAGCCCAGCCCCGGCGCCGCCACCTGTCTGCCGGGCTGGCTCTCCACAGCTCCATATGGAAAAAGCCGCCCCTCCGCCGTTTCGCCATGGCCGGGGGCGGGAGCGGGATCGAGGGCCCAGGCCGCTTCCCCGGGCCTGCCGGCCACCTGGGGCGGGGTCCTGAGCTCGGACGGTGGCGTGGGGGCAAGGGTGGCGTTGCTGGGTCTAAGGGGCTTTACCAACACAATGCTGGCTCCCACTGGCTTCGGGCCAGCTTCTGTCAGGCAGGAGGGCCGGCCCGGTCTGCGGTTGGGCTTCGCCTAACGCAGCGTGGGCCGGCTACTACTATTGCTCTTGCTGATTCTTCTACTTCTATTTCTGGCCCTCTGCAGGTCAAATATGCTGCCACTATTACTGCTGCTGATGCCACTTCTACTGCTGTTTCTACCACTACTACTACTACTACTACTACTAGGCCAGTGCATGGCAAATACTACTACTATTACCACCACTGCTGCCATTACTACTACTGCTGCTACTACTACTGCTACTTGTACAGGTGCTGCTGCTACTACTACTACTAATAGCCCAGTGCATGGCAAATATTAACACTACTACTACTGCTGCTGCTTCTACTATTGCTACTATTACTGCTACTACTAGTAGTCCAGTGCATGGCAAATTCTACTACTATTACTACAACAGCTACTGCTGCTAATAGTAATGTTACTACTACTGCTAATGCTAGGAATCTAGTATATGGCAAATACTACTACTATTACTACTAGTGCTGCTGCTGCTACTTCCGCTACTACAACTATCAATACTACTAGCCCAGTGCATGGCAAATATACTACTATTATTGCTGTTCCTGCTACTTCTACTACTATTCCTGGCCCACTGCAAGTCAAATATGCTGCTCCAATTACTCCTGCTGCTGCCACTTCTACTGCTATTGCTACCACTATTACTACTACTATTAGCCCAATGCATGGCAAATACTACTACTATTACTACTACTGCTGCTGCTTGTACAAGTGCTACTACTACTGCTACTACTAGTAGTCCAGTGCATTGAAAATACTACTACTCCTCCTCCTGATGCTGCTACTACTTCTACTACTAGTATCAATACTACTAGCCCTGTGTATGGCAAATCTACTACTACTACTGCTATGGCTGCTACTTCTATTATCACTACTGGCCCACTGCAGGACAAATCTGCTGGTACTATTACTGCTGCTGATGCCACTTCTATTGCTGATGCTAACTCTACTACTACTGCTACTACTAGCAGTCCACTGCATGGCAAATCTACTACTACTACTTCAATTGCTGCTACTGCTACTACTACTACTGGCCCTCTGCAGGGAATATATGGTGCTACTACTCCTGCTGCTGCAGCCACTTCTCCTGCTGCTACTACCACTACTATTACTACTAGCCCAGTGCATGGCAAATACTACTTCTATTACCACTACTGCTGCTACTTCTACTGCTGCTGCTACCTCCGTTGCCCGGCCTAGGCGGGCGGCGTGGCCCTGCCGGGACGGGCGGGCCGCTGGGCTGGCGGTAAGGCCCAAGCGCCCGCTAAGCTGCGCCTCAAGAGGCAGCCCGTGACCCCGCCGGCATCTACTGCCAAACCAGCCTACAAGGGCCCGATCTCGCCGCGAACGCGGAAGCTAAGCAGGGTCGGGCCTCGTTAGAACTTGGATGGGAGACCTCTAGGGAAGACCGGGTGCTCTAGGCTTTTTGCCTCCCGCTCCGCCTTCTCCTTTTGGCGCCCGCGGCATTCGCGGCTATCTCCGCCCCCGCCGGGTACAGCTGCAAGCCCCACCTCCTCAGGCCCCTCCCACCACAGCAAGCGTCTTTTGAGGGGCTCCCCGCCTGCCTAAGCGGCCAGGCGGCCAGAAGGCGTCCCTGGAAGGCGGAGACACACCAGACGCTCCGGGGGTGGCCTGACGGAAACCAGACGTGGCCGCGGACCCGGGGGCCGTCCGTGCGGCCCGCAAGCCCCTCGACCTGCACCTGGCCGCCCCCACTGGAGCCCAGCCCCGGCGCCGCCACCTGTCTGCCGGGCTGGCTCTCCACAGCTCCATATGGAAAAAGCCGCCCCTCCGCCGTTTCGCCATGGCCGGGGGCGGGAGCGGGATCGAGGGCCCAGGCCGCTTCCCCGGGCCTGCCGGCCACCTGGGGCGGGGTCCTGAGCTCGGACGGTGGCGTGGGGGCAAGGGTGGCGTTGCTGGGTCTAAGGGGCTTTACCAACACAATGCTGGCTCCCACTGGCTTCGGGCCAGCTTCTGTCAGGCAGGAGGGCCGGCCCGGTCTGCGGTTGGGCTTCGCCTAACGCAGCGTGGGCCGGCTACTACTATTGCTCTTGCTGATTCTTCTACTTCTATTTCTGGCCCTCTGCAGGTCAAATATGCTGCCACTATTACTGCTGCTGATGCCACTTCTACTGCTGTTTCTACCACTACTACTACTACTACTACTACTAGGCCAGTGCATGGCAAATACTACTACTATTACCACCACTGCTGCCATTACTACTACTGCTGCTACTACTACTGCTACTTGTACAGGTGCTGCTGCTACTACTACTACTAATAGCCCAGTGCATGGCAAATATTAACACTACTACTACTGCTGCTGCTTCTACTATTGCTACTATTACTGCTACTACTAGTAGTCCAGTGCATGGCAAATTCTACTACTATTACTACAACAGCTACTGCTGCTAATAGTAATGTTACTACTACTGCTAATGCTAGGAATCTAGTATATGGCAAATACTACTACTATTACTACTAGTGCTGCTGCTGCTACTTCCGCTACTACAACTATCAATACTACTAGCCCAGTGCATGGCAAATATACTACTATTATTGCTGTTCCTGCTACTTCTACTACTATTCCTGGCCCACTGCAAGTCAAATATGCTGCTCCAATTACTCCTGCTGCTGCCACTTCTACTGCTATTGCTACCACTATTACTACTACTACTAGCCCAATGCATGGCAAATACTACTACTATTACTACTACTGCTGCTGCTTGTACAAGTGCTACTACTACTGCTACTACTAGTAGTCCAGTGCATTGAAAATACTACTACTCCTCCTCCTGATGCTGCTACTACTTCTACTACTAGTATCAATACTACTAGCCCTGTGTATGGCAAATCTACTACTACTACTGCTATGGCTGCTACTTCTATTATCACTACTGGCCCACTGCAGGACAAATCTGCTGGTACTATTACTGCTGCTGATGCCACTTCTATTGCTGATGCTAACTCTACTACTACTGCTACTACTAGCAGTCCACTGCATGGCAAATCTACTACTACTACTTCAATTGCTGCTACTGCTACTACTACTACTGGCCCTCTGCAGGGAATATATGGTGCTACTACTCCTGCTGCTGCAGCCACTTCTCCTGCTGCTACTACCACTACTATTACTACTAGCCCAGTGCATGGCAAATACTACTTCTATTACCACTACTGCTGCTACTTCTACTGCTGCTGCTACCTCCGTTGCCCGGCCTAGGCGGGCGGCGTGGCCCTGCCGGGACGGGCGGGCCGCTGGGCTGGCGGTAAGGCCCAAGCGCCCGCTAAGCTGCGCCTCAAGAGGCAGCCCGTGACCCCGCCGGCATCTACTGCCAAACCAGCCTACAAGGGCCCGATCTCGCCGCGAACGCGGAAGCTAAGCAGGGTCGGGCCTGGTTAGAACTTGCATGGGAGACTTCTAGGGAACACCGGGTGCTCTAGGCTTTTTGCCTCCCGCTCCGCCTTCTCCTTTTGGCGCCCGCGGCATTCGCGGCTATCTCCGCCCCCACCGGGTACAGCTGCAAGCCCCACCTCCTCAGGCCCCTCCCACCACAGCAAGCGTCTTTTGAGGGGCTCCCCGCCTGCCTAAGCGGCCAGGCGGCCAGAAGGCGTCCCTGGAAGGCGGAGACACACCAGACGCTCCGGGGGTGGCCTGACGGAAACCAGACGTGGCCGCGGACCCGGGAGCCGTCCGTGCGGCCCGCAAGCCCCTCGACCTGCACCTGGCCGCCCCCACTGGAGCCCAGCCCCGGCGCCGCCACCTGTCTGCCGGGCTGGCTCTCCACAGCTCCATATGGAAAAAGCCGCCCCTCCGCCGTTTCGCCATGGCCGGGGGCGGGAGCGGGATCGAGGGCCCAGGCCGCTTCCCCGGGCCTGCCGGCCACCTGGGGCGGGGTCCTGAGCTCGGACGGTGGCGTGGGGGCAAGGGTGGCGTTGCTGGGTCTAAGGGGCTTTACCAACACAATGCTGGCTCCCACTGGCTTCGGGCCAGCTTCTGTCAGGCAGGAGGGCCGGCCCGGTCTGCGGTTGGGCTTCGCCTAACGCAGCGTGGGCCGGCTACTACTATTGCTCTTGCTGATTCTTCTACTTCTATTTCTGGCCCTCTGCAGGTCAAATATGCTGCCACTATTACTGCTGCTGATGCCACTTCTACTGCTGTTTCTACCACTACTACTACTACTACTACTACTAGGCCAGTGCATGGCAAATACTACTACTATTACCACCACTGCTGCCATTACTACTACTGCTGCTACTACTACTGCTACTTGTACAGGTGCTGCTGCTACTACTACTACTAATAGCCCAGTGCATGGCAAATATTAACACTACTACTACTGCTGCTGCTTCTACTATTGCTACTATTACTGCTACTACTAGTAGTCCAGTGCATGGCAAATTCTACTACTATTACTACAACAGCTACTGCTGCTAATAGTAATGTTACTACTACTGCTAATGCTAGGAATCTAGTATATGGCAAATACTACTACTATTACTACTAGTGCTGCTGCTGCTACTTCCGCTACTACAACTATCAATACTACTAGCCCAGTGCATGGCAAATATACTACTATTATTGCTGTTCCTGCTACTTCTACTACTATTCCTGGCCCACTGCAAGTCAAATATGCTGCTCCAATTACTCCTGCTGCTGCCACTTCTACTGCTATTGCTACCACTATTACTACTACTACTAGCCCAATGCATGGCAAATACTACTACTATTACTACTACTGCTGCTGCTTGTACAAGTGCTACTACTACTGCTACTACTAGTAGTCCAGTGCATTGAAAATACTACTACTCCTCCTCCTGATGCTGCTACTACTTCTACTACTAGTATCAATACTACTAGCCCTGTGTATGGCAAATCTACTACTACTACTGCTATGGCTGCTACTTCTATTATCACTACTGGCCCACTGCAGGACAAATCTGCTGGTACTATTACTGCTGCTGATGCCACTTCTATTGCTGATGCTAACTCTACTACTACTGCTACTACTAGCAGTCCACTGCATGGCAAATCTACTACTACTACTTCAATTGCTGCTACTGCTACTACTACTACTGGCCCTCTGCAGGGAATATATGGTGCTACTACTCCTGCTGCTGCAGCCACTTCTCCTGCTGCTACTACCACTACTATTACTACTAGCCCAGTGCATGGCAAATACTACTTCTATTACCACTACTGCTGCTACTTCTACTGCTGCTGCTACCTCCATTGCCCGGCCTAGGCGGGCGGCGTGGCCCTGCCGGGACGGGCGGGCCGCTGGGCTGGCGGTAAGGCCCAAGCGCCCGCTAAGCTGCGCCTCAAGAGGCAGCCCGTGACCCCGCCGGCATCTACTGCCAAACCAGCCTACAAGGGCCCGATCTCGCCGCGAACGCGGAAGCTAAGCAGGGTCGGGCCTCGTTAGAACTTGGATGGGAGACCTCTAGGGAAGACCGGGTGCTCTAGGCTTTTTGCCTCCCGCTCCGCCTTCTCCTTTTGGCGCCCGCGGCATTCGCGGCTATCTCCGCCCCCGCCGGGTACAGCTGCAAGCCCCACCTCCTCAGGCCCCTCCCACCACAGCAAGCGTCTTTTGAGGGGCTCCCCGCCTGCCTAAGCGGCCAGGCGGCCAGAAGGCGTCCCTGGAAGGTGGAGACACACCAGACGCTCCGGGGGTGGCCTGACGGAAACCAGACGTGGCCGCGGACCCGGGGGCCGTCCGTGCGGCCCGCAAGCCCCTCGACCTGCACCTGGCCGCCCCCACTGGAGCCCAGCCCCGGCGCCGCCACCTGTCTGCCGGGCTGGCTCTCCACAGCTCCATATGGAAAAAGCCGCCCCTCCGCCGTTTCGCCATGGCCGGGGGCGGGAGCGGGATCGAGGGCCCAGGCCGCTTCCCCGGGCCTGCCGGCCACCTGGGGCGGGGTCCTGAGCTCGGACGGTGGCGTGGGGGCAAGGGTGGCGTTGCTGGGTCTAAGGGGCTTTACCAACACAATGCTGGCTCCCACTGGCTTCGGGCCAGCTTCTGTCAGGCAGGAGGGCCGGCCCGGTCTGCGGTTGGGCTTCGCCTAACGCAGCGTGGGCCGGCTACTACTATTGCTCTTGCTGATTCTTCTACTTCTATTTCTGGCCCTCTGCAGGTCAAATATGCTGCCACTATTACTGCTGCTGATGCCACTTCTACTGCTGTTTCTACCACTACTACTACTACTACTACTACTAGGCCAGTGCATGGCAAATACTACTACTATTACCACCACTGCTGCCATTACTACTACTGCTGCTACTACTACTGCTACTTGTACAGGTGCTGCTGCTACTACTACTACTAATAGCCCAGTGCATGGCAAATATTAACACTACTACTACTGCTGCTGCTTCTACTATTGCTACTATTACTGCTACTACTAGTAGTCCAGTGCATGGCAAATTCTACTACTATTACTACAACAGCTACTGCTGCTAATAGTAATGTTACTACTACTGCTAATGCTAGGAATCTAGTATATGGCAAATACTACTACTATTACTACTAGTGCTGCTGCTGCTACTTCCGCTACTACAACTATCAATACTACTAGCCCAGTGCATGGCAAATATACTACTATTATTGCTGTTCCTGCTACTTCTACTACTATTCCTGGCCCACTGCAAGTCAAATATGCTGCTCCAATTACTCCTGCTGCTGCCACTTCTACTGCTATTGCTACCACTATTACTACTACTACTAGCCCAATGCATGGCAAATACTACTACTATTACTACTACTGCTGCTGCTTGTACAAGTGCTACTACTACTGCTACTACTAGTAGTCCAGTGCATTGAAAATACTACTACTCCTCCTCCTGATGCTGCTACTACTTCTACTACTAGTATCAATACTACTAGCCCTGTGTATGGCAAATCTACTACTACTACTGCTATGGCTGCTACTTCTATTATCACTACTGGCCCACTGCAGGACAAATCTGCTGGTACTATTACTGCTGCTGATGCCACTTCTATTGCTGATGCTAACTCTACTACTACTGCTACTACTAGCAGTCCACTGCATGGCAAATCTACTACTACTACTTCAATTGCTGCTACTGCTACTACTACTACTGGCCCTCTGCAGGGAATATATGGTGCTACTACTCCTGCTGCTGCAGCCACTTCTCCTGCTGCTACTACCACTACTATTACTACTAGCCCAGTGCATGGCAAATACTACTTCTATTACCACTACTGCTGCTACTTCTACTGCTGCTGCTACCTCCGTTTCCCGGCCTAGGCGGGCGGCGGGGCCCTGCCGGGACGGGCGGGCCGCTGGGCTGGCGGTAAGGCCCAAGCGCCCGCTAAGCTGCGCCTCAAGAGGCAGCCCGTGACCCCGCCGGCATCTACTGCCAAACCAGCCTACAAGGGCCCGATCTCGCCGCGAACGCGGAAGCTAAGCAGGGTCGGGCCTGGTTAGAACTTGCATGGGAGACTTCTAGGGAACACCGGGTGCTCTAGGCTTTTTGCCTCCCCCTCCGCCTTCTCCTTTTGGCGCCCGCGGCATTCGCGGCTATCTCCGCCCCCGCCGGGTACAGCTGCAAGCCCCACCTCCTCAGGCCCCTCCCACCACAGCAAGCGTCTTTTGAGGTGCTCCCCGCCTGCCTAAGCGGCCAGGCGTCCAGAAGGCATCCCTGGAAGGCGGAGACACACCAGACGCTCCGGGGGTGGCCTGACGGAAACCAGACGTGGCCGCGGACCCGGGGGCCGTCCGTGCGGCCCGCAAGCCCCTCGACCTGCACCTGGCCGCCCCCACTGGAGCCCAGCCCCGGCGCCGCCACCTGTCTGCCGGGCTGGCTCTCCACAGCTCCATATGGAAAAAGCCGCCCCTCCGCCGTTTCGCCATGGCCGGGGGCGGGAGCGGGATCGAGGGCCCAGGCCGCTTCCCCGGGCCTGCCGGCCACCTGGGGCGGGGTCCTGAGCTCGGACGGTGGCGTGGGGGCAAGGGTGGCGTTGCTGGGTCTAAGGGGCTTTACCAACACAATGCTGGCTCCCACTGGCTTCGGGCCAGCTTCTGTCAGGCAGGAGGGCCGGCCCGGTCTGCGGTTGGGCTTCGCCTAACGCAGCGTGGGCCGGCTACTACTATTGCTCTTGCTGATTCTTCTACTTCTATTTCTGGCCCTCTGCAGGTCAAATATGCTGCCACTATTACTGCTGCTGATGCCACTTCTACTGCTGTTTCTACCACTACTACTACTACTACTACTACTAGGCCAGTGCATGGCAAATACTACTACTATTACCACCACTGCTGCCATTACTACTACTGCTGCTACTACTACTGCTACTTGTACAGGTGCTGCTGCTACTACTACTACTAATAGCCCAGTGCATGGCAAATATTAACACTACTACTACTGCTGCTGCTTCTACTATTGCTACTATTACTGCTACTACTAGTAGTCCAGTGCATGGCAAATTCTACTACTATTACTACAACAGCTACTGCTGCTAATAGTAATGTTACTACTACTGCTAATGCTAGGAATCTAGTATATGGCAAATACTACTACTATTACTACTAGTGCTGCTGCTGCTACTTCCGCTACTACAACTATCAATACTACTAGCCCAGTGCATGGCAAATATACTACTATTATTGCTGTTCCTGCTACTTCTACTACTATTCCTGGCCCACTGCAAGTCAAATATGCTGCTCCAATTACTCCTGCTGCTGCCACTTCTACTGCTATTGCTACCACTATTACTACTACTACTAGCCCAATGCATGGCAAATACTACTACTATTACTACTACTGCTGCTGCTTGTACAAGTGCTACTACTACTGCTACTACTAGTAGTCCAGTGCATTGAAAATACTACTACTCCTCCTCCTGATGCTGCTACTACTTCTACTACTAGTATCAATACTACTAGCCCTGTGTATGGCAAATCTACTACTACTACTGCTATGGCTGCTACTTCTATTATCACTACTGGCCCACTGCAGGACAAATCTGCTGGTACTATTACTGCTGCTGATGCCACTTCTATTGCTGATGCTAACTCTACTACTACTGCTACTACTAGCAGTCCACTGCATGGCAAATCTACTACTACTACTTCAATTGCTGCTACTGCTACTACTACTACTGGCCCTCTGCAGGGAATATATGGTGCTACTACTCCTGCTGCTGCAGCCACTTCTCCTGCTGCTACTACCACTACTATTACTACTAGCCCAGTGCATGGCAAATACTACTTCTATTACCACTACTGCTGCTACTTCTACTGCTGCTGCTACCTCCGTTGCCCGGCCTAGGCGGGCGGCGTGGCCCTGCCGGGACGGGCGGGCCGCTGGGCTGGCGGTAAGGCCCAAGCGCCCGCTAAGCTGCGCCTCAAGAGGCAGCCCGTGACCCCGCCGGCATCTACTGCCAAACCAGCCTACAAGGGCCCGATCTCGCCGCGAACGCGGAAGCTAAGCAGGGTCGGGCCTGGTTAGAACTTGCATGGGAGACTTCTAGGGAACACCGGGTGCTCTAGGCTTTTTGCCTCCCGCTCCGCTTTCTCATTTTGGGGTCCGCGGTGTTTGCGGCTATCTCCGCCCCCGCCGGGTACAGCTGCAAGCCCTACCTCCTCAGGCCCCTCCCACCACAGCAAGCGTCTTATGAGGGGCTCCCCGCCTGCCTGACCGGCCAGGCGGCCAGAAGGCGTCCCTGGAAGGCAGAGGCACACCAGACGCTCCGGGGGTGGCCTGACAGAAACCAGACGTGGCCGCGGACCCGGGGGCCGTCCGTGCGGCCCGCGAGCCCCTCGACCTGCACCTGGCCGCCCCCACTGGAGCCCAGCCCCGGCGCCGCCACCTGTCTGCCGGGCTGGCTCTCCACAGCTCCATATGGAAAAAGCCGCCCCTCCGCCGTTTCGCCATGGCCGGGGGCGGGAGCGGGATCGAGGGCCCAGGCCGCTTCCCCGGGCCTGCCGGCCACCTGGGGCGGGGTCCTGAGCTCGGACGGTGGCGTGGGGGCAAGGGTGGCGTTGCTGGGTCTAAGGGGCTTTACCAACACAATGCTGGCTCCCACTGGCTTCGGGCCAGCTTCTGTCAGGCAGGAGGGCCGGCCCGGTCTGCGGTTGGGCTTCGCCTAACGCAGCGTGGGCCGGCTACTACTATTGCTCTTGCTGATTCTTCTACTTCTATTTCTGGCCCTCTGCAGGTCAAATATGCTGCCACTATTACTGCTGCTGATGCCACTTCTACTGCTGTTTCTACCACTACTACTACTACTACTACTACTAGGCCAGTGCATGGCAAATACTACTACTATTACCACCACTGCTGCCATTACTACTACTGCTGCTACTACTACTGCTACTTGTACAGGTGCTGCTGCTACTACTACTACTAATAGCCCAGTGCATGGCAAATATTAACACTACTACTACTGCTGCTGCTTCTACTATTGCTACTATTACTGCTACTACTAGTAGTCCAGTGCATGGCAAATTCTACTACTATTACTACAACAGCTACTGCTGCTAATAGTAATGTTACTACTACTGCTAATGCTAGGAATCTAGTATATGGCAAATACTACTACTATTACTACTAGTGCTGCTGCTGCTACTTCCGCTACTACAACTATCAATACTACTAGCCCAGTGCATGGCAAATATACTACTATTATTGCTGTTCCTGCTACTTCTACTACTATTCCTGGCCCACTGCAAGTCAAATATGCTGCTCCAATTACTCCTGCTGCTGCCACTTCTACTGCTATTGCTACCACTATTACTACTACTATTAGCCCAATGCATGGCAAATACTACTACTATTACTACTACTGCTGCTGCTTGTACAAGTGCTACTACTACTGCTACTACTAGTAGTCCAGTGCATTGAAAATACTACTACTCCTCCTCCTGATGCTGCTACTACTTCTACTACTAGTATCAATACTACTAGCCCTGTGTATGGCAAATCTACTACTACTACTGCTATGGCTGCTACTTCTATTATCACTACTGGCCCACTGCAGGACAAATCTGCTGGTACTATTACTGCTGCTGATGCCACTTCTATTGCTGATGCTAACTCTACTACTACTGCTACTACTAGCAGTCCACTGCATGGCAAATCTACTACTACTACTTCAATTGCTGCTACTGCTACTACTACTACTGGCCCTCTGCAGGGAATATATGGTGCTACTACTCCTGCTGCTGCAGCCACTTCTCCTGCTGCTACTACCACTACTATTACTACTAGCCCAGTGCATGGCAAATACTACTTCTATTACCACTACTGCTGCTACTTCTACTGCTGCTGCTACCTCCGTTGCCCGGCCTAGGCGGGCGGCGTGGCCCTGCCGGGACGGGCGGGCCGCTGGGCTGGCGGTAAGGCCCAAGCGCCCGCTAAGCTGCGCCTCAAGAGGCAGCCCGTGACCCCGCCGGCATCTACTGCCAAACCAGCCTACAAGGGCCCGATCTCGCCGCGAACGCGGAAGCTAAGCAGGGTCGGGCCTGGTTAGAACTTGGATGGGAGACCTCTAGGGAAGACCGGGTGCTCTAGGCTTTTTGCCTCCCGCTCCGCCTTCTCCTTTTGGCGCCCGCGGCATTCGCGGCTATCTCCGCCCCCGCCGGGTACAGCTGCAAGCCCCACCTCCTCAGGCCCCTCCCACCACAGCAAGCGTCTTTTGAGGGGCTCCCCGCCTGCCTAAGCGGCCAGGCGTCCAGAAGGCGTCCCTGGAAGGCGGAGACACACCAGACGCTCCGGGGGTGGCCTGACGGAAACCAGACGTGGCCGCGGACCCGGGGGCCGTCCGTGCGGCCCGCAAGCCCCTCGACCTGCACCTGGCCGCCCCCACTGGAGCCCAGCCCCGGCGCCGCCACCTGTCTGCCGGGCTGGCTCTCCACAGCTCCATATGGAAAAAGCCGCCCCTCCGCCGTTTCGCCATGGCCGGGGGCGGGAGCGGGATCGAGGGCCCAGGCCGCTTCCCCGGGCCTGCCGGCCACCTGGGGCGGGGTCCTGAGCTCGGACGGTGGCGTGGGGGCAAGGGTGGCGTTGCTGGGTCTAAGGGGCTTTACCAACACAATGCTGGCTCCCACTGGCTTCGGGCCAGCTTCTGTCAGGCAGGAGGGCCGGCCCGGTCTGCGGTTGGGCTTCGCCTAACGCAGCGTGGGCCGGCTACTACTATTGCTCTTGCTGATTCTTCTACTTCTATTTCTGGCCCTCTGCAGGTCAAATATGCTGCCACTATTACTGCTGCTGATGCCACTTCTACTGCTGTTTCTACCACTACTACTACTACTACTACTACTAGGCCAGTGCATGGCAAATACTACTACTATTACCACCACTGCTGCCATTACTACTACTGCTGCTACTACTACTGCTACTTGTACAGGTGCTGCTGCTACTACTACTACTAATAGCCCAGTGCATGGCAAATATTAACACTACTACTACTGCTGCTGCTTCTACTATTGCTACTATTACTGCTACTACTAGTAGTCCAGTGCATGGCAAATTCTACTACTATTACTACAACAGCTACTGCTGCTAATAGTAATGTTACTACTACTGCTAATGCTAGGAATCTAGTATATGGCAAATACTACTACTATTACTACTAGTGCTGCTGCTGCTACTTCCGCTACTACAACTATCAATACTACTAGCCCAGTGCATGGCAAATATACTACTATTATTGCTGTTCCTGCTACTTCTACTACTATTCCTGGCCCACTGCAAGTCAAATATGCTGCTCCAATTACTCCTGCTGCTGCCACTTCTACTGCTATTGCTACCACTATTACTACTACTACTAGCCCAATGCATGGCAAATACTACTACTATTACTACTACTGCTGCTGCTTGTACAAGTGCTACTACTACTGCTACTACTAGTAGTCCAGTGCATTGAAAATACTACTACTCCTCCTCCTGATGCTGCTACTACTTCTACTACTAGTATCAATACTACTAGCCCTGTGTATGGCAAATCTACTACTACTACTGCTATGGCTGCTACTTCTATTATCACTACTGGCCCACTGCAGGACAAATCTGCTGGTACTATTACTGCTGCTGATGCCACTTCTATTGCTGATGCTAACTCTACTACTACTGCTACTACTAGCAGTCCACTGCATGGCAAATCTACTACTACTACTTCAATTGCTGCTACTGCTACTACTACTACTGGCCCTCTGCAGGGAATATATGGTGCTACTACTCCTGCTGCTGCAGCCACTTCTCCTGCTGCTACTACCACTACTATTACTACTAGCCCAGTGCATGGCAAATACTACTTCTATTACCACTACTGCTGCTACTTCTACTGCTGCTGCTACCTCCGTTGCCCGGCCTAGGCGGGCGGCGTGGCCCTGCCGGGACGGGCGGGCCGCTGGGCTGGCGGTAAGGCCCAAGCGCCCGCTAAGCTGCGCCTCAAGAGGCAGCCCGTGACCCCGCCGGCATCTATTGCCAAACCAGCCTACAAGGGCCCGATCTCGCCGCGAACGCGGAAGCTAAGCAGGGTCGGGCCTGGTTAGAACTTGCATGGGAGACTTCTAGGGAACACCGGGTGCTCTAGGCTTTTTGCCTCCCGCTCCGCCTTCTCCTTTTGGCGCCCGCGGCATTCGCGGCTATCTCCGCCCCCACCGGGTACAGCTGCAAGCCCCACCTCCTCAGGCCCCTCCCACCACAGCAAGCGTCTTTTGAGGGGCTCCCCGCCTGCCTAAGCGGCCAGGCGGCCAGAAGGCGTCCCTGGAAGGCGGAGACACACCAGACGCTCCGGGGGTGGCCTGACGGAAACCAGACGTGGCCGCGGACCCGGGGGCCGTCCGTGCGGCCCGCAAGCCCCTCGACCTGCACCTGGCCGCCCCCACTGGAGCCCAGCCCCGGCGCCGCCACCTGTCTGCCGGGCTGGCTCTCCACAGCTCCATATGGAAAAAGCCGCCCCTCCGCCGTTTCGCCATGGCCGGGGGCGGGAGCGGGATCGAGGGCCCAGGCCGCTTCCCCGGGCCTGCCGGCCACCTGGGGCGGGGTCCTGAGCTCGGACGGTGGCGTGGGGGCAAGGGTGGCGTTGCTGGGTCTAAGGGGCTTTACCAACACAATGCTGGCTCCCACTGGCTTCGGGCCAGCTTCTGTCAGGCAGGAGGGCCGGCCCGGTCTGCGGTTGGGCTTCGCCTAACGCAGCGTGGGCCGGCTACTACTATTGCTCTTGCTGATTCTTCTACTTCTATTTCTGGCCCTCTGCAGGTCAAATATGCTGCCACTATTACTGCTGCTGATGCCACTTCTACTGCTGTTTCTACCACTACTACTACTACTACTACTACTAGGCCAGTGCATGGCAAATACTACTACTATTACCACCACTGCTGCCATTACTACTACTGCTGCTACTACTACTGCTACTTGTACAGGTGCTGCTGCTACTACTACTACTAATAGCCCAGTGCATGGCAAATATTAACACTACTACTACTGCTGCTGCTTCTACTATTGCTACTATTACTGCTACTACTAGTAGTCCAGTGCATGGCAAATTCTACTACTATTACTACAACAGCTACTGCTGCTAATAGTAATGTTACTACTACTGCTAATGCTAGGAATCTAGTATATGGCAAATACTACTACTATTACTACTAGTGCTGCTGCTGCTACTTCCGCTACTACAACTATCAATACTACTAGCCCAGTGCATGGCAAATATACTACTATTATTGCTGTTCCTGCTACTTCTACTACTATTCCTGGCCCACTGCAAGTCAAATATGCTGCTCCAATTACTCCTGCTGCTGCCACTTCTACTGCTATTGCTACCACTATTACTACTACTACTAGCCCAATGCATGGCAAATACTACTACTATTACTACTACTGCTGCTGCTTGTACAAGTGCTACTACTACTGCTACTACTAGTAGTCCAGTGCATTGAAAATACTACTACTCCTCCTCCTGATGCTGCTACTACTTCTACTACTAGTATCAATACTACTAGCCCTGTGTATGGCAAATCTACTACTACTACTGCTATGGCTGCTACTTCTATTATCACTACTGGCCCACTGCAGGACAAATCTGCTGGTACTATTACTGCTGCTGATGCCACTTCTATTGCTGATGCTAACTCTACTACTACTGCTACTACTAGCAGTCCACTGCATGGCAAATCTACTACTACTACTTCAATTGCTGCTACTGCTACTACTACTACTGGCCCTCTGCAGGGAATATATGGTGCTACTACTCCTGCTGCTGCAGCCACTTCTCCTGCTGCTACTACCACTACTATTACTACTAGCCCAGTGCATGGCAAATACTACTTCTATTACCACTACTGCTGCTACTTCTACTGCTGCTGCTACCTCCATTGCCCGGCCTAGGCGGGCGGCGTGGCCCTGCCGGGACGGGCGGGCCGCTGGGCTGGCGGTAAGGCCCAAGCGCCCGCTAAGCTGCGCCTCAAGAGGCAGCCCGTGACCCCGCCGGCATCTACTGCCAAACCAGCCTACAAGGGCCCGATCTCGCCGCGAACGCGGAAGCTAAGCAGGGTCGGGCCTGGTTAGAACTTGGATGGGAGACCTCTAGGGAAGACCGGGTGCTCTAGGCTTTTTGCCTCCCGCTCCGCCTTCTCCTTTTGGCGCCCGCGGCATTCGCGGCTATCTCCGCCCCCGCCGGGTACAGCTGCAAGCCCCACCTCCTCAGGCCCCTCCCACCACAGCAAGCGTCTTTTGAGGGGCTCCCCGCCTGCCTAAGCGGCCAGGCGGCCAGAAGGCGTCCCTGGAAGGTGGAGACACACCAGACGCTCCGGGGGTGGCCTGACGGAAACCAGACGTGGCCGCGGACCCGGGGGCCGTCCGTGCGGCCCGCAAGCCCCTCGACCTGCACCTGGCCGCCCCCACTGGAGCCCAGCCCCGGCGCCGCCACCTGTCTGCCGGGCTGGCTCT
This sequence comes from Pseudorca crassidens, assembly GCF_039906515.1. Classification (NCBI taxonomy): domain Eukaryota; kingdom Metazoa; phylum Chordata; class Mammalia; order Artiodactyla; family Delphinidae; genus Pseudorca; species Pseudorca crassidens. The sequence goes on from NC_090303.1 coordinate 698,401, forward strand.
CCACAGCTCCATATGGAAAAAGCCGCCCCTCCGCCGTTTCGCCATGGCCGGGGGCGGGAGCAGGATCGAGGGTCCAGGCCGCTTCCCCGGGCCTGCCGGCCACCTGGGGCGGGGTCCTGAGCTCGGACGGTGGCGTGGGGGCAAGGGTGGCGTTGCTGGGTCTAAGGGGCTTTACCAACACAATGCTGGCTCCCACTGGCTTCGGGCCAGCTTCTGTCAGGCAGGAGGGCCGGCCCGGTCTGCGGTTGGGCTTCGCCTAACGCAGCGTGGGCCGGCTACTACTATTGCTCTTGCTGATTCTTCTACTTCTATTTCTGGCCCTCTGCAGGTCAAATATGCTGCCACTATTACTGCTGCTGATGCCACTTCTACTGCTGTTTCTACCACTACTACTACTACTACTACTACTAGGCCAGTGCATGGCAAATACTACTACTATTACCACCACTGCTGCCATTACTACTACTGCTGCTACTACTACTGCTACTTGTACAGGTGCTGCTGCTACTACTACTACTAATAGCCCAGTGCATGGCAAATATTAACACTACTACTACTGCTGCTGCTTCTACTATTGCTACTATTACTGCTACTACTAGTAGTCCAGTGCATGGCAAATTCTACTACTATTACTACAACAGCTACTGCTGCTAATAGTAATGTTACTACTACTGCTAATGCTAGGAATCTAGTATATGGCAAATACTACTACTATTACTACTAGTGCTGCTGCTGCTACTTCCGCTACTACAACTATCAATACTACTAGCCCAGTGCATGGCAAATATACTACTATTATTGCTGTTCCTGCTACTTCTACTACTATTCCTGGCCCACTGCAAGTCAAATATGCTGCTCCAATTACTCCTGCTGCTGCCACTTCTACTGCTATTGCTACCACTATTACTACTACTACTAGCCCAATGCATGGCAAATACTACTACTATTACTACTACTGCTGCTGCTTGTACAAGTGCTACTACTACTGCTACTACTAGTAGTCCAGTGCATTGAAAATACTACTACTCCTCCTCCTGATGCTGCTACTACTTCTACTACTAGTATCAATACTACTAGCCCTGTGTATGGCAAATCTACTACTACTACTGCTATGGCTGCTACTTCTATTATCACTACTGGCCCACTGCAGGACAAATCTGCTGGTACTATTACTGCTGCTGATGCCACTTCTATTGCTGATGCTAACTCTACTACTACTGCTACTACTAGCAGTCCACTGCATGGCAAATCTACTACTACTACTTCAATTGCTGCTACTGCTACTACTACTACTGGCCCTCTGCAGGGAATATATGGTGCTACTACTCCTGCTGCTGCAGCCACTTCTCCTGCTGCTACTACCACTACTATTACTACTAGCCCAGTGCATGGCAAATACTACTTCTATTACCACTACTGCTGCTACTTCTACTGCTGCTGCTACCTCCGTTTCCCGGCCTAGGCGGGCGGCGGGGCCCTGCCGGGACGGGCGGGCCGCTGGGCTGGCGGTAAGGCCCAAGCGCCCGCTAAGCTGCGCCTCAAGAGGCAGCCCGTGACCCCGCCGGCATCTACTGCCAAACCAGCCTACAAGGGCCCGATCTCGCCGCGAACGCGGAAGCTAAGCAGGGTCGGGCCTGGTTAGAACTTGCATGGGAGACTTCTAGGGAACACCGGGTGCTCTAGGCTTTTTGCCTCCCCCTCCGCCTTCTCCTTTTGGCGCCCGCGGCATTCGCGGCTATCTCCGCCCCCGCCGGGTACAGCTGCAAGCCCCACCTCCTCAGGCCCCTCCCACCACAGCAAGCGTCTTTTGAGGTGCTCCCCGCCTGCCTAAGCGGCCAGGCGTCCAGAAGGCATCCCTGGAAGGCGGAGACACACCAGACGCTCCGGGGGTGGCCTGACGGAAACCAGACGTGGCCGCGGACCCGGGGGCCGTCCGTGCGGCCCGCAAGCCCCTCGACCTGCACCTGGCCGCCCCCACTGGAGCCCAGCCCCGGCGCCGCCACCTGTCTGCCGGGCTGGCTCTCCACAGCTCCATATGGAAAAAGCCGCCCCTCCGCCGTTTCGCCATGGCCGGGGGCGGGAGCGGGATCGAGGGCCCAGGCCGCTTCCCCGGGCCTGCCGGCCACCTGGGGCGGGGTCCTGAGCTCGGACGGTGGCGTGGGGGCAAGGGTGGCATTGCTGGGTCTAAGGGGCTTTACCAACACAATGCTGGCTCCCACTGGCTTTGGGCCAGCTTCTGTCAGGTAGGAGGGCCGGCCCGGTCTGCGGTTGGGCTTCGCCTAACGCAGCGTGGGCCGGCTACTACTATTGCTCTTGCTGATTCTTCTACTTCTATTTCTGGCCCTCTGCAGGTCAAATATGCTGCCACTATTACTGCTGCTGATGCCACTTCTACTGCTGTTTCTACCACTACTACTACTACTACTACTACTAGGCCAGTGCATGGCAAATACTACTACTATTACCACCACTGCTGCCATTACTACTACTGCTGCTACTACTACTGCTACTTGTACAGGTGCTGCTGCTACTACTACTACTAATAGCCCAGTGCATGGCAAATATTAACACTACTACTACTGCTGCTGCTTCTACTATTGCTACTATTACTGCTACTACTAGTAGTCCAGTGCATGGCAAATTCTACTACTATTACTACAACAGCTACTGCTGCTAATAGTAATGTTACTACTACTGCTAATGCTAGGAATCTAGTATATGGCAAATACTACTACTATTACTACTAGTGCTGCTGCTGCTACTTCCGCTACTACAACTATCAATACTACTAGCCCAGTGCATGGCAAATATACTACTATTATTGCTGTTCCTGCTACTTCTACTACTATTCCTGGCCCACTGCAAGTCAAATATGCTGCTCCAATTACTCCTGCTGCTGCCACTTCTACTGCTATTGCTACCACTATTACTACTACTACTAGCCCAATGCATGGCAAATACTACTACTATTACTACTACTGCTGCTGCTTGTACAAGTGCTACTACTACTGCTACTACTAGTAGTCCAGTGCATTGAAAATACTACTACTCCTCCTCCTGATGCTGCTACTACTTCTACTACTAGTATCAATACTACTAGCCCTGTGTATGGCAAATCTACTACTACTACTGCTATGGCTGCTACTTCTATTATCACTACTGGCCCACTGCAGGACAAATCTGCTGGTACTATTACTGCTGCTGATGCCACTTCTATTGCTGATGCTAACTCTACTACTACTGCTACTACTAGCAGTCCACTGCATGGCAAATCTACTACTACTACTTCAATTGCTGCTACTGCTACTACTACTACTGGCCCTCTGCAGGGAATATATGGTGCTACTACTCCTGCTGCTGCAGCCACTTCTCCTGCTGCTACTACCACTACTATTACTACTAGCCCAGTGCATGGCAAATACTACTTCTATTACCACTACTGCTGCTACTTCTACTGCTGCTGCTACCTCCGTTGCCCGGCCTAGGCGGGCGGCGTGGCCCTGCCGGGACGGGCGGGCCGCTGGGCTGGCGGTAAGGCCCAAGCGCCCGCTAAGCTGCGCCTCAAGAGGCAGCCCGTGACCCCGCCGGCATCTACTGCCAAACCAGCCTACAAGGGCCCGATCTCGCCGCGAACGCGGAAGCTAAGCAGGGTCGGGCCTGGTTAGAACTTGCATGGGAGACTTCTAGGGAACACCGGGTGCTCTAGGCTTTTTGCCTCCCGCTCCGCTTTCTCATTTTGGGGTCCGCGGTGTTTGCGGCTATCTCCGCCCCCGCCGGGTACAGCTGCAAGCCCTACCTCCTCAGGCCCCTCCCACCACAGCAAGCGTCTTATGAGGGGCTCCCCGCCTGCCTGACCGGCCAGGCGGCCAGAAGGCGTCCCTGGAAGGCAGAGGCACACCAGACGCTCCGGGGGTGGCCTGACAGAAACCAGACGTGGCCGCGGACCCGGGGGCCGTCCGTGCGGCCCGCGAGCCCCTCGACCTGCACCTGGCCGCCCCCACTGGAGCCCAGCCCCGGCGCCGCCACCTGTCTGCCGGGCTGGCTCTCCACAGCTCCATATGGAAAAAGCCGCCCCTCCGCCGTTTCGCCATGGCCGGGGGCGGGAGCGGGATCGAGGGCCCAGGCCGCTTCCCCGGGCCTGCCGGCCACCTGGGGCGGGGTCCTGAGCTCGGACGGTGGCGTGGGGGCAAGGGTGGCGTTGCTGGGTCTAAGGGGCTTTACCAACACAATGCTGGCTCCCACTGGCTTCGGGCCAGCTTCTGTCAGGCAGGAGGGCCGGCCCGGTCTGCGGTTGGGCTTCGCCTAATGCAGCGTGGGCCGGCTACTACTATTGCTCTTGCTGATTCTTCTACTTCTATTTCTGGCCCTCTGCAGGTCAAATATGCTGCCACTATTACTGCTGCTGATGCCACTTCTACTGCTGTTTCTACCACTACTACTACTACTACTACTACTAGGCCAGTGCATGGCAAATACTACTACTATTACCACCACTGCTGCCATTACTACTACTGCTGCTACTACTACTGCTACTTGTACAGGTGCTGCTGCTACTACTACTACTAATAGCCCAGTGCATGGCAAATATTAACACTACTACTACTGCTGCTGCTTCTACTATTGCTACTATTACTGCTACTACTAGTAGTCCAGTGCATGGCAAATTCTACTACTATTACTACAACAGCTACTGCTGCTAATAGTAATGTTACTACTACTGCTAATGCTAGGAATCTAGTATATGGCAAATACTACTACTATTACTACTAGTGCTGCTGCTGCTACTTCCGCTACTACAACTATCAATACTACTAGCCCAGTGCATGGCAAATATACTACTATTATTGCTGTTCCTGCTACTTCTACTACTATTCCTGGCCCACTGCAAGTCAAATATGCTGCTCCAATTACTCCTGCTGCTGCCACTTCTACTGCTATTGCTACCACTATTACTACTACTACTAGCCCAATGCATGGCAAATACTACTACTATTACTACTACTGCTGCTGCTTGTACAAGTGCTACTACTACTGCTACTACTAGTAGTCCAGTGCATTGAAAATACTACTACTCCTCCTCCTGATGCTGCTACTACTTCTACTACTAGTATCAATACTACTAGCCCTGTGTATGGCAAATCTACTACTACTACTGCTATGGCTGCTACTTCTATTATCACTACTGGCCCACTGCAGGACAAATCTGCTGGTACTATTACTGCTGCTGATGCCACTTCTATTGCTGATGCTAACTCTACTACTACTGCTACTACTAGCAGTCCACTGCATGGCAAATCTACTACTACTACTTCAATTGCTGCTACTGCTACTACTACTACTGGCCCTCTGCAGGGAATATATGGTGCTACTACTCCTGCTGCTGCAGCCACTTCTCCTGCTGCTACTACCACTACTATTACTACTAGCCCAGTGCATGGCAAATACTACTTCTATTACCACTACTGCTGCTACTTCTACTGCTGCTGCTACCTCCGTTGCCCGGCCTAGGCGGGCGGCGGGGCCCTGCCGGGACGGGCGGGCCGCTGGGCTGGCGGTAAGGCCCAAGCGCCCGCTAAGCTGCGCCTCAAGAGGCAGCCCGTGACCCCGCCGGCATCTACTGCCAAACCAGCCTACAAGGGCCCGATCTCGCCGCGAACGCGGAAGCTAAGCAGGGTCGGGCCTGGTTAGAACTTGCATGGGAGACTTCTAGGGAACACCGGGTGCTCTAGGCTTTTTGCCTCCCGCTCCGCCTTCTCATTTTGGGGTCCGCGGTGTTTGCGGCTATCTCCGCCCCCGCCGGGTACAGCTGCAAGCCCTACCTCCTCAGGCCCCTCCCACCACAGCAAGCGTCTTATGAGGGGCTCCCCGCCTGCCTGACCGGCCAGGCGGCCAGAAGGCGTCCCTGGAAGGCAGAGGCACACCAGACGCTCCGGGGGTGGCCTGACAGAAACCAGACGTGGCCGCGGACCCGGGGGCCGTCCGTGCGGCCCGCGAGCCCCTCGACCTGCACCTGGCCGCCCCCACTGGAGCCCAGCCCCGGCGCCGCCACCTGTCTGCCGGGCTGGCTCTCCACAGCTCCATATGGAAAAAGCCGCCCCTCCGCCGTTTCGCCATGGCCGGGGGCGGGAGCCGGATCGAGGGTCCAGGCCGCTTCCCCGGGCCTGCCGGCCACCTGGGGCGGGGTCCTGAGCTCGGACGGTGGCGTGGGGGCAAGGGTGGCGTTGCTGGGTCTAAGGGGCTTTACCAACACAATGCTGGCTCCCACTGGCTTCGGGCCAGCTTCTGTCAGGCAGGAGGGCCGGCCCGGTCTGCGGTTGGGCTTCGCCTAACGCAGCGTGGGCCGGCTACTACTATTGCTCTTGCTGATTCTTCTACTTCTATTTCTGGCCCTCTGCAGGTCAAATATGCTGCCACTATTACTGCTGCTGATGCCACTTCTACTGCTGTTTCTACCACTACTACTACTACTACTACTACTAGGCCAGTGCATGGCAAATACTACTACTATTACCACCACTGCTGCCATTACTACTACTGCTGCTACTACTACTGCTACTTGTACAGGTGCTGCTGCTACTACTACTACTAATAGCCCAGTGCATGGCAAATATTAACACTACTACTACTGCTGCTGCTTCTACTATTGCTACTATTACTGCTACTACTAGTAGTCCAGTGCATGGCAAATTCTACTACTATTACTACAACAGCTACTGCTGCTAATAGTAATGTTACTACTACTGCTAATGCTAGGAATCTAGTATATGGCAAATACTACTACTATTACTACTAGTGCTGCTGCTGCTACTTCCGCTACTACAACTATCAATACTACTAGCCCAGTGCATGGCAAATATACTACTATTATTGCTGTTCCTGCTACTTCTACTACTATTCCTGGCCCACTGCAAGTCAAATATGCTGCTCCAATTACTCCTGCTGCTGCCACTTCTACTGCTATTGCTACCACTATTACTACTACTACTAGCCCAATGCATGGCAAATACTACTACTATTACTACTACTGCTGCTGCTTGTACAAGTGCTACTACTACTGCTACTACTAGTAGTCCAGTGCATTGAAAATACTACTACTCCTCCTCCTGATGCTGCTACTACTTCTACTACTAGTATCAATACTACTAGCCCTGTGTATGGCAAATCTACTACTACTACTGCTATGGCTGCTACTTCTATTATCACTACTGGCCCACTGCAGGACAAATCTGCTGGTACTATTACTGCTGCTGATGCCACTTCTATTGCTGATGCTAACTCTACTACTACTGCTACTACTAGCAGTCCACTGCATGGCAAATCTACTACTACTACTTCAATTGCTGCTACTGCTACTACTACTACTGGCCCTCTGCAGGGAATATATGGTGCTACTACTCCTGCTGCTGCAGCCACTTCTCCTGCTGCTACTACCACTACTATTACTACTAGCCCAGTGCATGGCAAATACTACTTCTATTACCACTACTGCTGCTACTTCTACTGCTGCTGCTACCTCCGTTTCCCGGCCTAGGCGGGCGGCGGGGCCCTGCCGGGACGGGCGGGCCGCTGGGCTGGCGGTAAGGCCCAAGCGCCCGCTAAGCTGCGCCTCAAGAGGCAGCCCGTGACCCCGCCGGCATCTACTGCCAAACCAGCCTACAAGGGCCCGATCTCGCCGCGAACGCGGAAGCTAAGCAGGGTCGGGCCTGGTTAGAACTTGCATGGGAGACTTCTAGGGAACACCGGGTGCTCTAGGCTTTTTGCCTCCCGCTCCGCCTTCTCATTTTGGGGTCCGCGGTGTTTGCGGCTATCTCCGCCCCCGCCGGGTACAGCTGCAAGCCCTACCTCCTCAGGCCCCTCCCACCACAGCAAGCGTCTTATGAGGGGCTCCCCGCCTGCCTGACCGGCCAGGAGGCCAGAAGGCGTCCCTGGAAGGCAGAGGCACACCAGACGCTCCGGGGGTGGCCTGACAGAAACCAGACGTGGCCGCGGACCCGGGGGCCGTCCGTGCGGCCCGCGAGCCCCTCGACCTGCACCTGGCCGCCCCCACTGGAGCCCAGCCCCGGCGCCGCCACCTGTCTGCCGGGCTGGCTCTCCACAGCTCCATATGGAAAAAGCCGCCCCTCCGCCGTTTCGCCATGGCCGGGGGCGGGAGCCGGATCGAGGGTCCAGGCCGCTTCCCCGGGCCTGCCGGCCACCTGGGGCGGGGTCCTGAGCTCGGACGGTGGCGTGGGGGCAAGGGTGGCGTTGCTGGGTCTAAGGGGCTTTACCAACACAATGCTGGCTCCCACTGGCTTCGGGCCAGCTTCTGTCAGGCAGGAGGGCCGGCCCGGTCTGCGGTTGGGCTTCGCCTAACGCAGCGTGGGCCGGCTACTACTATTGCTCTTGCTGATTCTTCTACTTCTATTTCTGGCCCTCTGCAGGTCAAATATGCTGCCACTATTACTGCTGCTGATGCCACTTCTACTGCTGTTTCTACCACTACTACTACTACTACTACTACTAGGCCAGTGCATGGCAAATACTACTACTATTACCACCACTGCTGCCATTACTACTACTGCTGCTACTACTACTGCTACTTGTACAGGTGCTGCTGCTACTACTACTACTAATAGCCCAGTGCATGGCAAATATTAACACTACTACTACTGCTGCTGCTTCTACTATTGCTACTATTACTGCTACTACTAGTAGTCCAGTGCATGGCAAATTCTACTACTATTACTACAACAGCTACTGCTGCTAATAGTAATGTTACTACTACTGCTAATGCTAGGAATCTAGTATATGGCAAATACTACTACTATTACTACTAGTGCTGCTGCTGCTACTTCCGCTACTACAACTATCAATACTACTAGCCCAGTGCATGGCAAATATACTACTATTATTGCTGTTCCTGCTACTTCTACTACTATTCCTGGCCCACTGCAAGTCAAATATGCTGCTCCAATTACTCCTGCTGCTGCCACTTCTACTGCTATTGCTACCACTATTACTACTACTACTAGCCCAATGCATGGCAAATACTACTACTATTACTACTACTGCTGCTGCTTGTACAAGTGCTACTACTACTGCTACTACTAGTAGTCCAGTGCATTGAAAATACTACTACTCCTCCTCCTGATGCTGCTACTACTTCTACTACTAGTATCAATACTACTAGCCCTGTGTATGGCAAATCTACTACTACTACTGCTATGGCTGCTACTTCTATTATCACTACTGGCCCACTGCAGGACAAATCTGCTGGTACTATTACTGCTGCTGATGCCACTTCTATTGCTGATGCTAACTCTACTACTACTGCTACTACTAGCAGTCCACTGCATGGCAAATCTACTACTACTACTTCAATTGCTGCTACTGCTACTACTACTACTGGCCCTCTGCAGGGAATATATGGTGCTACTACTCCTGCTGCTGCAGCCACTTCTCCTGCTGCTACTACCACTACTATTACTACTAGCCCAGTGCATGGCAAATACTACTTCTATTACCACTACTGCTGCTACTTCTACTGCTGCTGCTACCTCCGTTGCCCGGCCTAGGCGGGCGGCGTGGCCCTGCCGGGACGGGCGGGCCGCTGGGCTGGCGGTAAGGCCCAAGCGCCCGCTAAGCTGCGCCTCAAGAGGCAGCCCGTGACCCCGCCGGCATCTACTGCCAAACCAGCCTACAAGGGCCCGATCTCGCCGCGAACGCGGAAGCTAAGCAGGGTCGGGCCTGGTTAGAACTTGCATGGGAGACTTCTAGGGAACACCGGGTGCTCTAGGCTTTTTGCCTCCCGCTCCGCCTTCTCATTTTGGGGTCCGCGGTGTTTGCGGCTATCTCCGCCCCCGCCGGGTACAGCTGCAAGCCCTACCTCCTCAGGCCCCTCCCACCACAGCAAGCGTCTTATGAGGGGCTCCCCGCCTGCCTGACCGGCCAGGCGGCCAGAAGGCGTCCCTGGAAGGCAGAGGCACACCAGACGCTCCGGGGGTGGCCTGACAGAAACCAGACGTGGCCGCGGACCCGGGGGCCGTCCGTGCGGCCCGCGAGCCCCTCGACCTGCACCTGGCCGCCCCCACTGGAGCCCAGCCCCGGCGCCGCCACCTGTCTGCCGGGCTGGCTCTCCACAGCTCCATATGGAAAAAGCCGCCCCTCCGCCGTTTCGCCATGGCCGGGGGCGGGAGCGGGATCGAGGGCCCAGGCCGCTTCCCCGGGCCTGCCGGCCACCTGGGGCGGGGTCCTGAGCTCGGACGGTGGCGTGGGGGCAAGGGTGGCGTTGCTGGGTCTAAGGGGCTTTACCAACACAATGCTGGCTCCCACTGGCTTCGGGCCAGCTTCTGTCAGGCAGGAGGGCCGGCCCGGTCTGCGGTTGGGCTTCGCCTAACGCAGCGTGGGCCGGCTACTACTATTGCTCTTGCTGATTCTTCTACTTCTATTTCTGGCCCTCTGCAGGTCAAATATGCTGCCACTATTACTGCTGCTGATGCCACTTCTACTGCTGTTTCTACCACTACTACTACTACTATTACTACTAGGCCAGTGCATGGCAAATACTACTACTATTACCACCACTGCTGCCATTACTACTACTGCTGCTACTACTACTGCTACTTGTACAGGTGCTGCTGCTACTACTACTACTAATAGCCCAGTGCATGGCAAATATTAACACTACTACTACTGCTGCTGCTTCTACTATTGCTACTATTACTGCTACTACTAGTAGTCCAGTGCATGGCAAATTCTACTACTATTACTACAACAGCTACTGCTGCTAATAGTAATGTTACTACTACTGCTAATGCTAGGAATCTAGTATATGGCAAATACTACTACTATTACTACTAGTGCTGCTGCTGCTACTTCCGCTACTACAACTATCAATACTACTAGCCCAGTGCATGGCAAATATACTACTATTATTGCTGTTCCTGCTACTTCTACTACTATTCCTGGCCCACTGCAAGTCAAATATGCTGCTCCAATTACTCCTGCTGCTGCCACTTCTACTGCTATTGCTACCACTATTACTACTACTACTAGCCCAATGCATGGCAAATACTACTACTATTACTACTACTGCTGCTGCTTGTACAAGTGCTACTACTACTGCTACTACTAGTAGTCCAGTGCATTGAAAATACTACTACTCCTCCTCCTGATGCTGCTACTACTTCTACTACTAGTATCAATACTACTAGCCCTGTGTATGGCAAATCTACTACTACTACTGCTATGGCTGCTACTTCTATTATCACTACTGGCCCACTGCAGGACAAATCTGCTGGTACTATTACTGCTGCTGATGCCACTTCTATTGCTGATGCTAACTCTACTACTACTGCTACTACTAGCAGTCCACTGCATGGCAAATCTACTACTACTACTTCAATTGCTGCTACTGCTACTACTACTACTGGCCCTCTGCAGGGAATATATGGTGCTACTACTCCTGCTGCTGCAGCCACTTCTCCTGCTGCTACTACCACTACTATTACTACTAGCCCAGTGCATGGCAAATACTACTTCTATTACCACTACTGCTGCTACTTCTACTGCTGCTGCTACCTCCGTTTCCCGGCCTAGGCGGGCGGCGGGGCCCTGCCGGGACGGGCGGGCCGCTGGGCTGGCGGTAAGGCCCAAGCGCCCGCTAAGCTGCGCCTCAAGAGGCAACCCGCGACCCCACCAGCAGCTACTGCCAAACCAGCCTAGAAGGGCCCGGTCTCGCGGCGATCGCGGAAGCTAAGCAGGGTCGGGCCTCGTTAGAACTTGGATGGGAGACCTCTAGGGAAGACCGGGTGCTCTAGGCTTTTTGCCTCCCGCTCCGCCTTCTCCTTTTGGCGCCCGCGGCATTCGCGGCTATCTCCGCCCCCGCCGGGTACAGCTGCAAGCCCTACCTCCTCAGGCCCCTCCCACCACAGCAAGCGTCTTTTGAGGGGCTCCCCGCCTGCCTAAGCGGCCAGGCGGCCAGAAGGCGTCCCTGGAAGGCGGAGACACACCAGACGCTCCGGGGGTGGCCTGACGGAAACCAGACGTGGCCGCGGACCCGGGGGCCGTCCGTGCGGCCCGCAAGCCCCTCGACCTGCACCTGGCCGCCCCCACTGGAGCCCAGCCCCGGCGCCGCCACCTGTCTGCCGGGCTGGCTCTCCACAGCTCCATATGGAAAAAGCCGCCCCTCCGCCGTTTCGCCATGGCCGGGGGCGGGAGCGGGATCGAGGGCCCAGGCCGCTTCCCCGGGCCTGCCGGCCACCTGGGGCGGGGTCCTGAGCTCGGACGGTGGCGTGGGGGCAAGGGTGGCGTTGCTGGGTCTAAGGGGCTTTACCAACACAATGCTGGCTCCCACTGGCTTCGGGCCAGCTTCTGTCAGGCAGGAGGGCCGGCCCGGTCTGCGGTTGGGCTTCGCCTAACGCAGCGTGGGCCGGCTACTACTATTGCTCTTGCTGATTCTTCTACTTCTATTTCTGGCCCTCTGCAGGTCAAATATGCTGCCACTATTACTGCTGCTGATGCCACTTCTACTGCTGTTTCTACCACTACTACTACTACTACTACTACTAGGCCAGTGCATGGCAAATACTACTACTATTACCACCACTGCTGCCATTACTACTACTGCTGCTGCTACTTGTACAGGTGCTGCTGCTACTACTACTACTAATAGCCCAGTGCATGGCAAATATTAACACTACTACTACTGCTGCTGCTTCTACTATTGCTACTATTACTGCTACTACTAGTAGTCCAGTGCATGGCAAATTCTACTACTATTACTACAACAGCTACTGCTGCTAATAGTAATGTTACTACTACTGCTAATGCTAGGAATCTAGTATATGGCAAATACTACTACTATTACTACTAGTGCTGCTGCTGCTACTTCCGCTACTACAACTATCAATACTACTAGCCCAGTGCATGGCAAATATACTACTATTATTGCTGTTCCTGCTACTTCTACTACTATTCCTGGCCCACTGCAAGTCAAATATGCTGCTCCAATTACTCCTGCTGCTGCCACTTCTACTGCTATTGCTACCACTATTACTACTACTACTAGCCCAATGCATGGCAAATACTACTACTATTACTACTACTGCTGCTGCTTGTACAAGTGCTACTACTACTGCTACTACTAGTAGTCCAGTGCATTGAAAATACTACTACTCCTCCTCCTGATGCTGCTACTACTTCTACTACTAGTATCAATACTACTAGCCCTGTGTATGGCAAATCTACTACTACTACTGCTATGGCTGCTACTTCTATTATCACTACTGGCCCACTGCAGGACAAATCTGCTGGTACTATTACTGCTGCTGATGCCACTTCTATTGCTGATGCTAACTCTACTACTACTGCTACTACTAGCAGTCCACTGCATGGCAAATCTACTACTACTACTTCAATTGCTGCTACTGCTACTACTACTACTGGCCCTCTGCAGGGAATATATGGTGCTACTACTCCTGCTGCTGCAGCCACTTCTCCTGCTGCTACTACCACTACTATTACTACTAGCCCAGTGCATGGCAAATACTACTTCTATTACCACTACTGCTGCTACTTCTACTGCTGCTGCTACCTCCGTTGCCCGGCCTAGGCGGGCGGCGTGGCCCTGCCGGGACGGGCGGGCCGCTGGGCTGGCGGTAAGGCCCAAGCGCCCGCTAAGCTGCGCCTCAAGAGGCAGCCCGTGACCCCGCCGGCATCTACTGCCAAACCAGCCTACAAGGGCCCGATCTCGCCGCGAACGCGGAAGCTAAGCAGGGTCGGGCCTCGTTAGAACTTGGATGGGAGACCTCTAGGGAAGACCGGGTGCTCTAGGCTTTTTGCCTCCCGCTCCGCCTTCTCCTTTTGGCGCCCGCGGCATTCGCGGCTATCTCCGCCCCCGCCGGGTACAGCTGCAAGCCCCACCTCCTCAGGCCCCTCCCACCACAGCAAGCGTCTTTTGAGGGGCTCCCCGCCTGCCTAAGCGGCCAGGCGGCCAGAAGGCGTCCCTGGAAGGCGGAGACACACCAGACGCTCCGGGGGTGGCCTGACGGAAACCAGACGTGGCCGCGGAGCCGGGGGCCGTACGTGCGGCCCGCAAGCCCCTCGACCTGCACCTGGCCGCCCCCACTGGAGCCCAGCCCCGGCGCCGCCACCTGTCTGCCGGGCTGGCTCTCCACAGCTCCATATGGAAAAAGCCGCCCCTCCGCCGTTTCGCCATGGCCGGGGGCGGGAGCGGGATCGAGGGCCCAGGCCGCTTCCCCGGGCCTGCCGGCCACCTGGGGCGGGGTCCTGAGCTCGGACGGTGGCGTGGGGGCAAGGGTGGCGTTGCTGGGTCTAAGGGGCTTTACCAACACAATGCTGGCTCCCACTGGCTTCGGGCCAGCTTCTGTCAGGCAGGAGGGCCGGCCCGGTCTGCGGTTGGGCTTCGCCTAACGCAGCGTGGGCCGGCTACTACTATTGCTCTTGCTGATTCTTCTACTTCTATTTCTGGCCCTCTGCAGGTCAAATATGCTGCCACTATTACTGCTGCTGATGCCACTTCTACTGCTGTTTCTACCACTACTACTACTACTACTACTACTAGGCCAGTGCATGGCAAATACTACTACTATTACCACCACTGCTGCCATTACTACTACTGCTGCTACTACTACTGCTACTTGTACAGGTGCTGCTGCTACTACTACTACTAATAGCCCAGTGCATGGCAAATATTAACACTACTACTACTGCTGCTGCTTCTACTATTGCTACTATTACTGCTACTACTAGTAGTCCAGTGCATGGCAAATTCTACTACTATTACTACAACAGCTACTGCTGCTAATAGTAATGTTACTACTACTGCTAATGCTAGGAATCTAGTATATGGCAAATACTACTACTATTACTACTAGTGCTGCTGCTGCTACTTCCGCTACTACAACTATCAATACTACTAGCCCAGTGCATGGCAAATATACTACTATTATTGCTGTTCCTGCTACTTCTACTACTATTCCTGGCCCACTGCAAGTCAAATATGCTGCTCCAATTACTCCTGCTGCTGCCACTTCTACTGCTATTGCTACCACTATTACTACTACTACTAGCCCAATGCATGGCAAATACTACTACTATTACTACTACTGCTGCTGCTTGTACAAGTGCTACTACTACTGCTACTACTAGTAGTCCAGTGCATTGAAAATACTACTACTCCTCCTCCTGATGCTGCTACTACTTCTACTACTAGTATCAATACTACTAGCCCTGTGTATGGCAAATCTACTACTACTACTGCTATGGCTGCTACTTCTATTATCACTACTGGCCCACTGCAGGACAAATCTGCTGGTACTATTACTGCTGCTGATGCCACTTCTATTGCTGATGCTAACTCTACTACTACTGCTACTACTAGCAGTCCACTGCATGGCAAATCTACTACTACTACTTCAATTGCTGCTACTGCTACTACTACTACTGGCCCTCTGCAGGGAATATATGGTGCTACTACTCCTGCTGCTGCAGCCACTTCTCCTGCTGCTACTACCACTACTATTACTACTAGCCCAGTGCATGGCAAATACTACTTCTATTACCACTACTGCTGCTACTTCTACTGCTGCTGCTACCTCCGTTGCCCGGCCTAGGCGGGCGGCGTGGCCCTGCCGGGACGGGCGGGCCGCTGGGCTGGCGGTAAGGCCCAAGCGCCCGCTAAGCTGCGCCTCAAGAGGCAGCCCGTGACCCCGCCGGCATCTACTGCCAAACCAGCCTACAAGGGCCCGATCTCGCCGCGAACGCGGAAGCTAAGCAGGGTCGGGCCTGGTTAGAACTTGCATGGGAGACTTCTAGGGAACACCGGGTGCTCTAGGCTTTTTGCCTCCCGCTCCGCCTTCTCATTTTGGGGTCCGTGGTGTTTGCGGCTATCTCCGCCACCGCCGGGTACAGCTGCAAGCCCTACCTCCTCAGGCCCCTCCCACCACAGCAAGCGACTTATGAGTGGCTCCCCGCCTGCCTGACCGACCAGGGGGCCAGAAGGCGTCCCTGGAAGGCAGAGGCACACCAGACGCTCCGGGGGTGGCCTGACGGAAACCAGACGTGGCCGCGGACCCGGGGGCCGTCCGTGCGGCCCGCAAGCCCCTCGACCTGCACCTGGCCGCCCCCACTGGAGCCCAGCCCCGGCGCCGCCACCTGTCTGCCGGGCTGGCTCTCCACAGCTCCATATGGAAAAAGCCGCCCCTCCGCCGTTTCGCCATGGCCGGGGGCGGGAGCGGGATCGAGGGCCCAGGCCGCTTCCCCGGGCCTGCCGGCCACCTGGGGCGGGGTCCTGAGCTCGGACGGTGGCGTGGGGGCAAGGGTGGCGTTGCTGGGTCTAAGGGGCTTTACCAACACAATGCTGGCTCCCACTGGCTTCGGGCCAGCTTCTGTCAGGCAGGAGGGCCGGCCCGGTCTGCGGTTGGGCTTCGCCTAACGCAGCGTGGGCCGGCTACTACTATTGCTCTTGCTGATTCTTCTACTTCTATTTCTGGCCCTCTGCAGGTCAAATATGCTGCCACTATTACTGCTGCTGATGCCACTTCTACTGCTGTTTCTACCACTACTACTACTACTACTACTACTAGGCCAGTGCATGGCAAATACTACTACTATTACCACCACTGCTGCCATTACTACTACTGCTGCTACTACTACTGCTACTTGTACAGGTGCTGCTGCTACTACTACTACTAATAGCCCAGTGCATGGCAAATATTAACACTACTACTACTGCTGCTGCTTCTACTATTGCTACTATTACTGCTACTACTAGTAGTCCAGTGCATGGCAAATTCTACTACTATTACTACAACAGCTACTGCTGCTAATAGTAATGTTACTACTACTGCTAATGCTAGGAATCTAGTATATGGCAAATACTACTACTATTACTACTAGTGCTGCTGCTGCTACTTCCGCTACTACAACTATCAATACTACTAGCCCAGTGCATGGCAAATATACTACTATTATTGCTGTTCCTGCTACTTCTACTACTATTCCTGGCCCACTGCAAGTCAAATATGCTGCTCCAATTACTCCTGCTGCTGCCACTTCTACTGCTATTGCTACCACTATTACTACTACTACTAGCCCAATGCATGGCAAATACTACTACTATTACTACTACTGCTGCTGCTTGTACAAGTGCTACTACTACTGCTACTACTAGTAGTCCAGTGCATTGAAAATACTACTACTCCTCCTCCTGATGCTGCTACTACTTCTACTACTAGTATCAATACTACTAGCCCTGTGTATGGCAAATCTACTACTACTACTGCTATGGCTGCTACTTCTATTATCACTACTGGCCCACTGCAGGACAAATCTGCTGGTACTATTACTGCTGCTGATGCCACTTCTATTGCTGATGCTAACTCTACTACTACTGCTACTACTAGCAGTCCACTGCATGGCAAATCTACTACTACTACTTCAATTGCTGCTACTGCTACTACTACTACTGGCCCTCTGCAGGGAATATATGGTGCTACTACTCCTGCTGCTGCAGCCACTTCTCCTGCTGCTACTACCACTACTATTACTACTAGCCCAGTGCATGGCAAATACTACTTCTATTACCACTACTGCTGCTACTTCTACTGCTGCTGCTACCTCCGTTGCCCGGCCTAGGCGGGCGGCGTGGCCCTGCCGGGACGGGCGGGCCGCTGGGCTGGCGGTAAGGCCCAAGCGCCCGCTAAGCTGCGCCTCAAGAGGCAGCCCGTGACCCCGCCGGCATCTACTGCCAAACCAGCCTACAAGGGCCCGATCTCGCCGCGAACGCGGAAGCTAAGCAGGGTCGGGCCTGGTTAGAACTTGCATGGGAGACTTCTAGGGAACACCGGGTGCTCTAGGCTTTTTGCCTCCCGCTCCGCCTTCTCATTTTGGGGTCCGTGGTGTTTGCGGCTATCTCCGCCACCGCCGGGTACAGCTGCAAGCCCTACCTCCTCAGGCCCCTCCCACCACAGCAAGCGACTTATGAGTGGCTCCCCGCCTGCCTGACCGACCAGGGGGCCAGAAGGCGTCCCTGGAAGGCAGAGGCACACCAGACGCTCCGGGGGTGGCCTGACGGAAACCAGACGTGGCCGCGGACCCGGGGGCCGTCCGTGCGGCCCGCAAGCCCCTCGACCTGCACCTGGCCGCCCCCACTGGAGCCCAGCCCCGGCGCCGCCACCTGTCTGCCGGGCTGGCTCTCCACAGCTCCATATGGAAAAAGCCGCCCCTCCGCCGTTTCGCCATGGCCGGGGGCGGGAGCGGGATCGAGGGCCCAGGCCGCTTCCCCGGGCCTGCCGGCCACCTGGGGCGGGGTCCTGAGCTCGGACGGTGGCGTGGGGGCAAGGGTGGCGTTGCTGGGTCTAAGGGGCTTTACCAACACAATGCTGGCTCCCACTGGCTTCGGGCCAGCTTCTGTCAGGCAGGAGGGCCGGCCCGGTCTGCGGTTGGGCTTCGCCTAACGCAGCGTGGGCCGGCTACTACTATTGCTCTTGCTGATTCTTCTACTTCTATTTCTGGCCCTCTGCAGGTCAAATATGCTGCCACTATTACTGCTGCTGATGCCACTTCTACTGCTGTTTCTACCACTACTACTACTACTACTACTACTAGGCCAGTGCATGGCAAATACTACTACTATTACCACCACTGCTGCCATTACTACTACTGCTGCTACTACTACTGCTACTTGTACAGGTGCTGCTGCTACTACTACTACTAATAGCCCAGTGCATGGCAAATATTAACACTACTACTACTGCTGCTGCTTCTACTATTGCTACTATTACTGCTACTACTAGTAGTCCAGTGCATGGCAAATTCTACTACTATTACTACAACAGCTACTGCTGCTAATAGTAATGTTACTACTACTGCTAATGCTAGGAATCTAGTATATGGCAAATACTACTACTATTACTACTAGTGCTGCTGCTGCTACTTCCGCTACTACAACTATCAATACTACTAGCCCAGTGCATGGCAAATATACTACTATTATTGCTGTTCCTGCTACTTCTACTACTATTCCTGGCCCACTGCAAGTCAAATATGCTGCTCCAATTACTCCTGCTGCTGCCACTTCTACTGCTATTGCTACCACTATTACTACTACTACTAGCCCAATGCATGGCAAATACTACTACTATTACTACTACTGCTGCTGCTTGTACAAGTGCTACTACTACTGCTACTACTAGTAGTCCAGTGCATTGAAAATACTACTACTCCTCCTCCTGATGCTGCTACTACTTCTACTACTAGTATCAATACTACTAGCCCTGTGTATGGCAAATCTACTACTACTACTGCTATGGCTGCTACTTCTATTATCACTACTGGCCCACTGCAGGACAAATCTGCTGGTACTATTACTGCTGCTGATGCCACTTCTATTGCTGATGCTAACTCTACTACTACTGCTACTACTAGCAGTCCACTGCATGGCAAATCTACTACTACTACTTCAATTGCTGCTACTGCTACTACTACTACTGGCCCTCTGCAGGGAATATATGGTGCTACTACTCCTGCTGCTGCAGCCACTTCTCCTGCTGCTACTACCACTACTATTACTACTAGCCCAGTGCATGGCAAATACTACTTCTATTACCACTACTGCTGCTACTTCTACTGCTGCTGCTACCTCCGTTGCCCGGCCTAGGCGGGCGGCGTGGCCCTGCCGGGACGGGCGGGCCGCTGGGCTGGCGGTAAGGCCCAAGCGCCCGCTAAGCTGCGCCTCAAGAGGCAGCCCGTGACCCCGCCGGCATCTACTGCCAAACCAGCCTACAAGGGCCCGATCTCGCCGCGAACGCGGAAGCTAAGCAGGGTCGGGCCTCGTTAGAACTTGGATGGGAGACCTCTAGGGAAGACCGGGTGCTCTAGGCTTTTTGCCTCCCGCTCCGCCTTCTCCTTTTGGCGCCCGCGGCATTCGCGGCTATCTCCGCCCCCGCCGGGTACAGCTGCAAGCCCCACCTCCTCAGGCCCCTCCCACCACAGCAAGCGTCTTTTGAGGGGCTCCCCGCCTGCCTAAGCGGCCAGGCGGCCAGAAGGCGTCCCTGGAAGGCGGAGACACACCAGACGCTCCGGGGGTGGCCTGACGGAAACCAGACGTGGCCGCGGACCCGGGGGCCGTCCGTGCGGCCCGCAAGCCCCTCGACCTGCACCTGGCCGCCCCCACTGGAGCCCAGCCCCGGCGCCGCCACCTGTCTGCCGGGCTGGCTCTCCACAGCTCCATATGGAAAAAGCCGCCCCTCCGCCGTTTCGCCATGGCCGGGGGCGGGAGCGGGATCGAGGGCCCAGGCCGCTTCCCCGGGCCTGCCGGCCACCTGGGGCGGGGTCCTGAGCTCGGACGGTGGCGTGGGGGCAAGGGTGGCGTTGCTGGGTCTAAGGGGCTTTACCAACACAATGCTGGCTCCCACTGGCTTCGGGCCAGCTTCTGTCAGGCAGGAGGGCCGGCCCGGTCTGCGGTTGGGCTTCGCCTAACGCAGCGTGGGCCGGCTACTACTATTGCTCTTGCTGATTCTTCTACTTCTATTTCTGGCCCTCTGCAGGTCAAATATGCTGCCACTATTACTGCTGCTGATGCCACTTCTACTGCTGTTTCTACCACTACTACTACTACTACTACTACTAGGCCAGTGCATGGCAAATACTACTACTATTACCACCACTGCTGCCATTACTACTACTGCTGCTACTACTACTGCTACTTGTACAGGTGCTGCTGCTACTACTACTACTAATAGCCCAGTGCATGGCAAATATTAACACTACTACTACTGCTGCTGCTTCTACTATTGCTACTATTACTGCTACTACTAGTAGTCCAGTGCATGGCAAATTCTACTACTATTACTACAACAGCTACTGCTGCTAATAGTAATGTTACTACTACTGCTAATGCTAGGAATCTAGTATATGGCAAATACTACTACTATTACTACTAGTGCTGCTGCTGCTACTTCCGCTACTACAACTATCAATACTACTAGCCCAGTGCATGGCAAATATACTACTATTATTGCTGTTCCTGCTACTTCTACTACTATTCCTGGCCCACTGCAAGTCAAATATGCTGCTCCAATTACTCCTGCTGCTGCCACTTCTACTGCTATTGCTACCACTATTACTACTACTACTAGCCCAATGCATGGCAAATACTACTACTATTACTACTACTGCTGCTGCTTGTACAAGTGCTACTACTACTGCTACTACTAGTAGTCCAGTGCATTGAAAATACTACTACTCCTCCTCCTGATGCTGCTACTACTTCTACTACTAGTATCAATACTACTAGCCCTGTGTATGGCAAATCTACTACTACTACTGCTATGGCTGCTACTTCTATTATCACTACTGGCCCACTGCAGGACAAATCTGCTGGTACTATTACTGCTGCTGATGCCACTTCTATTGCTGATGCTAACTCTACTACTACTGCTACTACTAGCAGTCCACTGCATGGCAAATCTACTACTACTACTTCAATTGCTGCTACTGCTACTACTACTACTGGCCCTCTGCAGGGAATATATGGTGCTACTACTCCTGCTGCTGCAGCCACTTCTCCTGCTGCTACTACCACTACTATTACTACTAGCCCAGTGCATGGCAAATACTACTTCTATTACCACTACTGCTGCTACTTCTACTGCTGCTGCTACCTCCGTTGCCCGGCCTAGGCGGGCGGCGTGGCCCTGCCGGGACGGGCGGGCCGCTGGGCTGGCGGTAAGGCCCAAGCGCCCGCTAAGCTGCGCCTCAAGAGGCAGCCCGTGACCCCGCCGGCATCTACTGCCAAACCAGCCTACAAGGGCCCGATCTCGCCGCGAACGCGGAAGCTAAGCAGGGTCGGGCCTCGTTAGAACTTGGATGGGAGACCTCTAGGGAAGACCGGGTGCTCTAGGCTTTTTGCCTCCCGCTCCGCCTTCTCCTTTTGGCGCCCGCGGCATTCGCGGCTATCTCCGCCCCCGCCGGGTACAGCTGCAAGCCCCACCTCCTCAGGCCCCTCCCACCACAGCAAGCGTCTTTTGAGGGGCTCCCCGCCTGCCTAAGCGGCCAGGCGGCCAGAAGGCGTCCCTGGAAGGCAGAGACACACCAGACGCTCCGGGGGTGGCCTGACGGAAACCAGACGTGGCCGCGGACCCGGGGGCCGTCCGTGCGGCCCGCAAGCCCCTCGACCTGCACCTGGCCGCCCCCACTGGAGCCCAGCCCCGGCGCCGCCACCTGTCTGCCGGGCTGGCTCTCCACAGCTCCATATGGAAAAAGCCGCCCCTCCGCCGTTTCGCCATGGCCGGGGGCGGGAGCGGGATCGAGGGCCCAGGCCGCTTCCCCGGGCCTGCCGGCCACCTGGGGCGGGGTCCTGAGCTCGGACGGTGGCGTGGGGGCAAGGGTGGCGTTGCTGGGTCTAAGGGGCTTTACCAACACAATGCTGGCTCCCACTGGCTTCGGGCCAGCTTCTGTCAGGCAGGAGGGCCGGCCCGGTCTGCGGTTGGGCTTCGCCTAACGCAGCGTGGGCCGGCTACTACTATTGCTCTTGCTGATTCTTCTACTTCTATTTCTGGCCCTCTGCAGGTCAAATATGCTGCCACTATTACTGCTGCTGATGCCACTTCTACTGCTGTTTCTACCACTACTACTACTACTACTACTACTAGGCCAGTGCATGGCAAATACTACTACTATTACCACCACTGCTGCCATTACTACTACTGCTGCTACTACTACTGCTACTTGTACAGGTGCTGCTGCTACTACTACTACTAATAGCCCAGTGCATGGCAAATATTAACACTACTACTACTGCTGCTGCTTCTACTATTGCTACTATTACTGCTACTACTAGTAGTCCAGTGCATGGCAAATTCTACTACTATTACTACAACAGCTACTGCTGCTAATAGTAATGTTACTACTACTGCTAATGCTAGGAATCTAGTATATGGCAAATACTACTACTATTACTACTAGTGCTGCTGCTGCTACTTCCGCTACTACAACTATCAATACTACTAGCCCAGTGCATGGCAAATATACTACTATTATTGCTGTTCCTGCTACTTCTACTACTATTCCTGGCCCACTGCAAGTCAAATATGCTGCTCCAATTACTCCTGCTGCTGCCACTTCTACTGCTATTGCTACCACTATTACTACTACTACTAGCCCAATGCATGGCAAATACTACTACTATTACTACTACTGCTGCTGCTTGTACAAGTGCTACTACTACTGCTACTACTAGTAGTCCAGTGCATTGAAAATACTACTACTCCTCCTCCTGATGCTGCTACTACTTCTACTACTAGTATCAATACTACTAGCCCTGTGTATGGCAAATCTACTACTACTACTGCTATGGCTGCTACTTCTATTATCACTACTGGCCCACTGCAGGACAAATCTGCTGGTACTATTACTGCTGCTGATGCCACTTCTATTGCTGATGCTAACTCTACTACTACTGCTACTACTAGCAGTCCACTGCATGGCAAATCTACTACTACTACTTCAATTGCTGCTACTGCTACTACTACTACTGGCCCTCTGCAGGGAATATATGGTGCTACTACTCCTGCTGCTGCAGCCACTTCTCCTGCTGCTACTACCACTACTATTAATACTAGCCCAGTGCATGGCAAATACTACTTCTATTACCACTACTGCTGCTACTTCTACTGCTGCTGCTACCTCCGTTGCCCGGCCTAGGCGGGCGGCGTGGCCCTGCCGGGACGGGCGGGCCGCTGGGCTGGCGGTAAGGCCCAAGCGCCCGCTAAGCTGCGCCTCAAGAGGCAGCCCGTGACCCCGCCGGCATCTACTGCCAAACCAGCCTACAAGGGCCCGATCTCGCCGCGAACGCGGAAGCTAAGCAGGGTCGGGCCTGGTTAGAACTTGCATGGGAGACTTCTAGGGAACACCGGGTGCTCTAGGCTTTTTGCCTCCCGCTCCGCTTTCTCATTTTGGGGTCCGCGGTGTTTGCGGCTATCTCCGCCCCCGCCGGGTACAGCTGCAAGCCCTACCTCCTCAGGCCCCTCCCACCACAGCAAGCGTCTTATGAGGGGCTCCCCGCCTGCCTGACCGGCCAGGCGGCCAGAAGGCGTCCCTGGAAGGCAGAGGCACACCAGACGCTCCGGGGGTGGCCTGACAGAAACCAGACTTGGCCACGGACCCGGGGGCCGTCCGTGCGGCCCGCGAGCCCCTCGACCTGCACCTGGCCGCCCCCACTGGAGCCCAGCCCCGGCGCCGCCACCTGTCTGCCGGGCTGGCTCTCCACAGCTCCATATGGAAAAAGCCGCCCCTCCGCCGTTTCGCCATGGCCGGGGGCGGGAGCGGGATCGAGGGCCCAGGCCGCTTCCCCGGGCCTGCCGGCCACCTGGGGCGGGGTCCTGAGCTCGGACGGTGGCGTGGGGGCAAGGGTGGCGTTGCTGGGTCTAAGGGGCTTTACCAACACAATGCTGGCTCCCACTGGCTTCGGGCCAGCTTCTGTCAGGCAGGAGGGCCGGCCCGGTCTGCGGTTGGGCTTCGCCTAACGCAGCGTGGGCCGGCTACTACTATTGCTCTTGCTGATTCTTCTACTTCTATTTCTGGCCCTCTGCAGGTCAAATATGCTGCCACTATTACTGCTGCTGATGCCACTTCTACTGCTGTTTCTACCACTACTACTACTACTACTACTACTAGGCCAGTGCATGGCAAATACTACTACTATTACCACCACTGCTGCCATTACTACTACTGCTGCTACTACTACTGCTACTTGTACAGGTGCTGCTGCTACTACTACTACTAATAGCCCAGTG
This sequence comes from Pseudorca crassidens, assembly GCF_039906515.1. Lineage (NCBI taxonomy): Eukaryota > Metazoa > Chordata > Mammalia > Artiodactyla > Delphinidae > Pseudorca > Pseudorca crassidens. Next base: position 723,198 of record NC_090303.1, read on the forward strand.
CATGGCAAATATTAACACTACTACTACTGCTGCTGCTTCTACTATTGCTACTATTACTGCTACTACTAGTAGTCCAGTGCATGGCAAATTCTACTACTATTACTACAACAGCTACTGCTGCTAATAGTAATGTTACTACTACTGCTAATGCTAGGAATCTAGTATATGGCAAATACTACTACTATTACTACTAGTGCTGCTGCTGCTACTTCCGCTACTACAACTATCAATACTACTAGCCCAGTGCATGGCAAATATACTACTATTATTGCTGTTCCTGCTACTTCTACTACTATTCCTGGCCCACTGCAAGTCAAATATGCTGCTCCAATTACTCCTGCTGCTGCCACTTCTACTGCTATTGCTACCACTATTACTACTACTACTAGCCCAATGCATGGCAAATACTACTACTATTACTACTACTGCTGCTGCTTGTACAAGTGCTACTACTACTGCTACTACTAGTAGTCCAGTGCATTGAAAATACTACTACTCCTCCTCCTGATGCTGCTACTACTTCTACTACTAGTATCAATACTACTAGCCCTGTGTATGGCAAATCTACTACTACTACTGCTATGGCTGCTACTTCTATTATCACTACTGGCCCACTGCAGGACAAATCTGCTGGTACTATTACTGCTGCTGATGCCACTTCTATTGCTGATGCTAACTCTACTACTACTGCTACTACTAGCAGTCCACTGCATGGCAAATCTACTACTACTACTTCAATTGCTGCTACTGCTACTACTACTACTGGCCCTCTGCAGGGAATATATGGTGCTACTACTCCTGCTGCTGCAGCCACTTCTCCTGCTGCTACTACCACTACTATTACTACTAGCCCAGTGCATGGCAAATACTACTTCTATTACCACTACTGCTGCTACTTCTACTGCTGCTGCTACCTCCGTTGCCCGGCCTAGGCGGGCGGCGGGGCCCTGCCGGGACGGGCGGGCCGCTGGGCTGGCGGTAAGGCCCAAGCGCCCGCTAAGCTGCGCCTCAAGAGGCAGCCCGTGACCCCGCCGGCATCTACTGCCAAACCAGCCTACAAGGGCCCGATCTCGCCGCGAACGCGGAAGCTAAGCAGGGTCGGGCCTGGTTAGAACTTGCATGGGAGACTTCTAGGGAACACCGGGTGCTCTAGGCTTTTTGCCTCCCGCTCCGCCTTCTCATTTTGGGGTCCGCGGTGTTTGCGGCTATCTCCGCCCCCGCCGGGTACAGCTGCAAGCCCTACCTCCTCAGGCCCCTCCCACCACAGCAAGCGTCTTATGAGGGGCTCCCCGCCTGCCTGACCGGCCAGGCGGCCAGAAGGCATCCCTGGAAGGCAGAGGCACACCAGACGCTCCGGGGGTGGCCTGACAGAAACCAGACGTGGCCGCGGACCCGGGGGCCGTCCGTGCGGCCCGCGAGCCCCTCGACCTGCACCTGGCCGCCCCCACTGGAGCCCAGCCCCGGCGCCGCCACCTGTCTGCCGGGCTGGCTCTCCACAGCTCCATATGGAAAAAGCCGCCCCTCCGCCGTTTCGCCATGGCCGGGGGCGGGAGCGGGATCGAGGGCCCAGGCCGCTTCCCCGGGCCTGCCGGCCACCTGGGGCGGGGTCCTGAGCTCGGACGGTGGCGTGGGGGCAAGGGTGGCGTTGCTGGGTCTAAGGGGCTTTACCAACACAATGCTGGCTCCCACTGGCTTCGGGCCAGCTTCTGTCAGGCAGGAGGGCCGGCCCGGTCTGCGGTTGGGCTTCGCCTAACGCAGCGTGGGCCGGCTACTACTATTGCTCTTGCTGATTCTTCTACTTCTATTTCTGGCCCTCTGCAGGTCAAATATGCTGCCACTATTACTGCTGCTGATGCCACTTCTACTGCTGTTTCTACCACTACTACTACTACTACTACTACTAGGCCAGTGCATGGCAAATACTACTACTATTACCACCACTGCTGCCATTACTACTACTGCTGCTACTACTACTGCTACTTGTACAGGTGCTGCTGCTACTACTACTACTAATAGCCCAGTGCATGGCAAATATTAACACTACTACTACTGCTGCTGCTTCTACTATTGCTACTATTACTGCTACTACTAGTAGTCCAGTGCATGGCAAATTCTACTACTATTACTACAACAGCTACTGCTGCTAATAGTAATGTTACTACTACTGCTAATGCTAGGAATCTAGTATATGGCAAATACTACTACTATTACTACTAGTGCTGCTGCTGCTACTTCCGCTACTACAACTATCAATACTACTAGCCCAGTGCATGGCAAATATACTACTATTATTGCTGTTCCTGCTACTTCTACTACTATTCCTGGCCCACTGCAAGTCAAATATGCTGCTCCAATTACTCCTGCTGCTGCCACTTCTACTGCTATTGCTACCACTATTACTACTACTACTAGCCCAATGCATGGCAAATACTACTACTATTACTACTACTGCTGCTGCTTGTACAAGTGCTACTACTACTGCTACTACTAGTAGTCCAGTGCATTGAAAATACTACTACTCCTCCTCCTGATGCTGCTACTACTTCTACTACTAGTATCAATACTACTAGCCCTGTGTATGGCAAATCTACTACTACTACTGCTATGGCTGCTACTTCTATTATCACTACTGGCCCACTGCAGGACAAATCTGCTGGTACTATTACTGCTGCTGATGCCACTTCTATTGCTGATGCTAACTCTACTACTACTGCTACTACTAGCAGTCCACTGCATGGCAAATCTACTACTACTACTTCAATTGCTGCTACTGCTACTACTACTACTGGCCCTCTGCAGGGAATATATGGTGCTACTACTCCTGCTGCTGCAGCCACTTCTCCTGCTGCTACTACCACTACTATTACTACTAGCCCAGTGCATGGCAAATACTACTTCTATTACCACTACTGCTGCTACTTCTACTGCTGCTGCTACCTCCGTTGCCCGGCCTAGGCGGGCGGCGGGGCCCTGCCGGGACGGGCGGGCCGCTGGGCTGGCGGTAAGGCCCAAGCGCCCGCTAAGCTGCGCCTCAAGAGGCAGCCCGTGACCCCGCCGGCATCTACTGCCAAACCAGCCTACAAGGGCCCGATCTCGCCGCGAACGCGGAAGCTAAGCAGGGTCGGGCCTGGTTAGAACTTGCATGGGAGACTTCTAGGGAACACCGGGTGCTCTAGGCTTTTTGCCTCCCGCTCCGCCTTCTCATTTTGGGGTCCGCGGTGTTTGCGGCTATCTCCGCCCCCGCCGGGTACAGCTGCAAGCCCTACCTCCTCAGGCCCCTCCCACCACAGCAAGCGTCTTATGAGGGGCTCCCCGCCTGCCTGACCGGCCAGGCGGCCAGAAGGCGTCCCTGGAAGGCAGAGGCACACCAGACGCTCCGGGGGTGGCCTGACAGAAACCAGACGTGGCCGCGGACCCGGGGGCCGTCCGTGCGGCCCGCGAGCCCCTCGACCTGCACCTGGCCGCCCCCACTGGAGCCCAGCCCCGGCGCCGCCACCTGTCTGCCGGGCTGGCTCTCCACAGCTCCATATGGAAAAAGCCGCCCCTCCGCCGTTTCGCCATGGCCGGGGGCGGGAGCGGGATCGAGGGCCCAGGCCGCTTCCCCGGGCCTGCCGGCCACCTGGGGCGGGGTCCTGAGCTCGGACGGTGGCGTGGGGGCAAGGGTGGCGTTGCTGGGTCTAAGGGGCTTTACCAACACAATGCTGGCTCCCACTGGCTTCGGGCCAGCTTCTGTCAGGCAGGAGGGCCGGCCCGGTCTGCGGTTGGGCTTCGCCTAACGCAGCGTGGGCCGGCTACTACTATTGCTCTTGCTGATTCTTCTACTTCTATTTCTGGCCCTCTGCAGGTCAAATATGCTGCCACTATTACTGCTGCTGATGCCACTTCTACTGCTGTTTCTACCACTACTACTACTACTACTACTACTAGGCCAGTGCATGGCAAATACTACTACTATTACCACCACTGCTGCCATTACTACTACTGCTGCTACTACTACTGCTACTTGTACAGGTGCTGCTGCTACTACTACTACTAATAGCCCAGTGCATGGCAAATATTAACACTACTACTACTGCTGCTGCTTCTACTATTGCTACTATTACTGCTACTACTAGTAGTCCAGTGCATGGCAAATTCTACTACTATTACTACAACAGCTACTGCTGCTAATAGTAATGTTACTACTACTGCTAATGCTAGGAATCTAGTATATGGCAAATACTACTACTATTACTACTAGTGCTGCTGCTGCTACTTCCGCTACTACAACTATCAATACTACTAGCCCAGTGCATGGCAAATATACTACTATTATTGCTGTTCCTGCTACTTCTACTACTATTCCTGGCCCACTGCAAGTCAAATATGCTGCTCCAATTACTCCTGCTGCTGCCACTTCTACTGCTATTGCTACCACTATTACTACTACTACTAGCCCAATGCATGGCAAATACTACTACTATTACTACTACTGCTGCTGCTTGTACAAGTGCTACTACTACTGCTACTACTAGTAGTCCAGTGCATTGAAAATACTACTACTCCTCCTCCTGATGCTGCTACTACTTCTACTACTAGTATCAATACTACTAGCCCTGTGTATGGCAAATCTACTACTACTACTGCTATGGCTGCTACTTCTATTATCACTACTGGCCCACTGCAGGACAAATCTGCTGGTACTATTACTGCTGCTGATGCCACTTCTATTGCTGATGCTAACTCTACTACTACTGCTACTACTAGCAGTCCACTGCATGGCAAATCTACTACTACTACTTCAATTGCTGCTACTGCTACTACTACTACTGGCCCTCTGCAGGGAATATATGGTGCTACTACTCCTGCTGCTGCAGCCACTTCTCCTGCTGCTACTACCACTACTATTACTACTAGCCCAGTGCATGGCAAATACTACTTCTATTACCACTACTGCTGCTACTTCTACTGCTGCTGCTACCTCCGTTGCCCGGCCTAGGCGGGCGGCGTGGCCCTGCCGGGACGGGCGGGCCGCTGGGCTGGCGGTAAGGCCCAAGCGCCCGCTAAGCTGCGCCTCAAGAGGCAGCCCGTGACCCCGCCGACATCTACTGCCAAACCAGCCTACAAGGGCCCGATCTCGCCGCGAACGCGGAAGCTAAGCAGGGTCGGGCCTGGTTAGAACTTGCATGGGAGACTTCTAGGGAACACCGGGTGCTCTAGGCTTTTTGCCTCCCGCTCCGCCTTCTCATTTTGGGGTCCGCGGTGTTTGCGGCTATCTCCGCCCCCGCCGGGTACAGCTGCAAGCCCTACCTCCTCAGGCCCCTCCCACCACAGCAAGCGTCTTATGAGGGGCTCCCCGCCTGCCTGACCGGCCAGGCGGCCAGAAGGCGTCCCTGGAAGGCAGAGGCACACCAGACGCTCCGGGGGTGGCCTGACAGAAACCAGACGTGGCCGCGGACCCGGGGGCCGTCCGTACGGCCCGCGAGCCCCTCGACCTGCACCTGGCCGCCCCCACTGGAGCCCAGCCCCGGCGCCGCCACCTGTCTGCCGGGCTGGCTCTCCACAGCTCCATATGGAAAAAGCCGCCCCTCCGCCGTTTCGCCATGGCCGGGGGCGGGAGCGGGATCGAGGGCCCAGGCCGCTTCCCCGGGCCTGCCGGCCACCTGGGGCGGGGTCCTGAGCTCGGACGGTGGCGTGGGGGCAAGGGTGGCGTTGCTGGGTCTAAGGGGCTTTACCAACACAATGCTGGCTCCCACTGGCTTCGGGCCAGCTTCTGTCAGGCAGGAGGGCCGGCCCGGTCTGCGGTTGGGCTTCGCCTAACGCAGCGTGGGCCGGCTACTACTATTGCTCTTGCTGATTCTTCTACTTCTATTTCTGGCCCTCTGCAGGTCAAATATGCTGCCACTATTACTGCTGCTGATGCCACTTCTACTGCTGTTTCTACCACTACTACTACTACTACTACTACTAGGCCAGTGCATGGCAAATACTACTACTATTACCACCACTGCTGCCATTACTACTACTGCTGCTACTACTACTGCTACTTGTACAGGTGCTGCTGCTACTACTACTACTAATAGCCCAGTGCATGGCAAATATTAACACTACTACTACTGCTGCTGCTTCTACTATTGCTACTATTACTGCTACTACTAGTAGTCCAGTGCATGGCAAATTCTACTACTATTACTACAACAGCTACTGCTGCTAATAGTAATGTTACTACTACTGCTAATGCTAGGAATCTAGTATATGGCAAATACTACTACTATTACTACTAGTGCTGCTGCTGCTACTTCCGCTACTACAACTATCAATACTACTAGCCCAGTGCATGGCAAATATACTACTATTATTGCTGTTCCTGCTACTTCTACTACTATTCCTGGCCCACTGCAAGTCAAATATGCTGCTCCAATTACTCCTGCTGCTGCCACTTCTACTGCTATTGCTACCACTATTACTACTACTACTAGCCCAATGCATGGCAAATACTACTACTATTACTACTACTGCTGCTGCTTGTACAAGTGCTACTACTACTGCTACTACTAGTAGTCCAGTGCATTGAAAATACTACTACTCCTCCTCCTGATGCTGCTACTACTTCTACTACTAGTATCAATACTACTAGCCCTGTGTATGGCAAATCTACTACTACTACTGCTATGGCTGCTACTTCTATTATCACTACTGGCCCACTGCAGGACAAATCTGCTGGTACTATTACTGCTGCTGATGCCACTTCTATTGCTGATGCTAACTCTACTACTACTGCTACTACTAGCAGTCCACTGCATGGCAAATCTACTACTACTACTTCAATTGCTGCTACTGCTACTACTACTACTGGCCCTCTGCAGGGAATATATGGTGCTACTACTCCTGCTGCTGCAGCCACTTCTCCTGCTGCTACTACCACTACTATTACTACTAGCCCAGTGCATGGCAAATACTACTTCTATTACCACTACTGCTGCTACTTCTACTGCTGCTGCTACCTCCGTTGCCCGGCCTAGGCGGGCGGCGGGGCCCTGCCGGGACGGGCGGGCCGCTGGGCTGGCGGTAAGGCCCAAGCGCCCGCTAAGCTGCGCCTCAAGAGGCAGCCCGTGACCCCGCCGGCATCTACTGCCAAACCAGCCTACAAGGGCCCGATCTCGCCGCGAACGCGGAAGCTAAGCAGGGTCGGGCCTGGTTAGAACTTGCATGGGAGACTTCTAGGGAACACCGGGTGCTCTAGGCTTTTTGCCTCCCGCTCCGCCTTCTCATTTTGGGGTCCGCGGTGTTTGCGGCTATCTCCGCCCCCGCCGGGTACAGCTGCAAGCCCTACCTCCTCAGGCCCCTCCCACCACAGCAAGCGTCTTATGAGGGGCTCCCCGCCTGCCTGACCGGCCAGGCGGCCAGAAGGCGTCCCTGGAAGGCAGAGGCACACCAGACGCTCCGGGGGTGGCCTGACAGAAACCAGACGTGGCCGCGGACCCGGGGGCCGTCCGTGCGGCCCGCGAGCCCCTCGACCTGCACCTGGCCGCCCCCACTGGAGCCCAGCCCCGGCGCCGCCACCTGTCTGCCGGGCTGGCTCTCCACAGCTCCATATGGAAAAAGCCGCCCCTCCGCCGTTTCGCCATGGCCGGGGGCGGGAGCGGGATCGAGGGTCCAGGCCGCTTCCCCGGGCCTGCCGGCCACCTGGGGCGGGGTCCTGAGCTCGGACGGTGGCGTGGGGGCAAGGGTGGCGTTGCTGGGTCTAAGGGGCTTTACCAACACAATGCTGGCTCCCACTGGCTTCGGGCCACCTGCTGTCGGGCAGGAGGGCCGGCCCGGTCTGCGGTTGGGCTTCGCCTAACGCAGCGTGGGCCGGCTACTACTATTGCTCTTGCTGATTCTTCTACTTCTATTTCTGGCCCTCTGCAGGTCAAATATGCTGCCACTATTACTGCTGCTGATGCCACTTCTACTGCTGTTTCTACCACTACTACTACTACTACTACTACTAGGCCAGTGCATGGCAAATACTACTACTATTACCACCACTGCTGCCATTACTACTACTGCTGCTACTACTACTGCTACTTGTACAGGTGCTGCTGCTACTACTACTACTAATAGCCCAGTGCATGGCAAATATTAACACTACTACTACTGCTGCTGCTTCTACTATTGCTACTATTACTGCTACTACTAGTAGTCCAGTGCATGGCAAATTCTACTACTATTACTACAACAGCTACTGCTGCTAATAGTAATGTTACTACTACTGCTAATGCTAGGAATCTAGTATATGGCAAATACTACTACTATTACTACTAGTGCTGCTGCTGCTACTTCCGCTACTACAACTATCAATACTACTAGCCCAGTGCATGGCAAATATACTACTATTATTGCTGTTCCTGCTACTTCTACTACTATTCCTGGCCCACTGCAAGTCAAATATGCTGCTCCAATTACTCCTGCTGCTGCCACTTCTACTGCTATTGCTACCACTATTACTACTACTACTAGCCCAATGCATGGCAAATACTACTACTATTACTACTACTGCTGCTGCTTGTACAAGTGCTACTACTACTGCTACTACTAGTAGTCCAGTGCATTGAAAATACTACTACTCCTCCTCCTGATGCTGCTACTACTTCTACTACTAGTATCAATACTACTAGCCCTGTGTATGGCAAATCTACTACTACTACTGCTATGGCTGCTACTTCTATTATCACTACTGGCCCACTGCAGGACAAATCTGCTGGTACTATTACTGCTGCTGATGCCACTTCTATTGCTGATGCTAACTCTACTACTACTGCTACTACTAGCAGTCCACTGCATGGCAAATCTACTACTACTACTTCAATTGCTGCTACTGCTACTACTACTACTGGCCCTCTGCAGGGAATATATGGTGCTACTACTCCTGCTGCTGCAGCCACTTCTCCTGCTGCTACTACCACTACTATTACTACTAGCCCAGTGCATGGCAAATACTACTTCTATTACCACTACTGCTGCTACTTCTACTGCTGCTGCTACCTCCGTTGCCCGGCCTAGGCGGGCGGCGTGGCCCTGCCGGGACGGGCGGGCCGCTGGGCTGGCGGTAAGGCCCAAGCGCCCGCTAAGCTGCGCCTCAAGAGGCAGCCCGTGACCCCGCCGGCATCTACTGCCAAACCAGCCTACAAGGGCCCGATCTCGCCGCGAACGCGGAAGCTAAGCAGGGTCGGGCCTGGTTAGAACTTGCATGGGAGACTTCTAGGGAACACCGGGTGCTCTAGGCTTTTTGCCTCCCGCTCCGCCTTCTCATTTTGGGGTCCGCGGTGTTTGCGGCTATCTCCGCCCCCGCCGGGTACAGCTGCAAGCCCTACCTCCTCAGGCCCCTCCCACCACAGCAAGCGTCTTATGAGGGGCTCCCCGCCTGCCTGACCGGCCAGGCGGCCAGAAGGCGTCCCTGGAAGGCAGAGGCACACCAGACGCTCCGGGGGTGGCCTGACAGAAACCAGACGTGGCCACGGACCCGGGGGCCGTCCGTGCGGCCCGCGAGCCCCTCGACCTGCACCTGGCCGCCCCCACTGGAGCCCAGCCCCGGCGCCGCCACCTGTCTGCCGGGCTGGCTCTCCACAGCTCCATATGGAAAAAGCCGCCCCTCCGCCGTTTCGCCATGGCCGGGGGCGGGAGCGGGATCGAGGGCCCAGGCCGCTTCCCCGGGCCTGCCGGCCACCTGGGGCGGGGTCCTGAGCTCGGACGGTGGCGTGGGGGCAAGGGTGGCGTTGCTGGGTCTAAGGGGCTTTACCAACACAATGCTGGCTCCCACTGGCTTCGGGCCAGCTTCTGTCAGGCAGGAGGGCCGGCCCGGTCTGCGGTTGGGCTTCGCCTAACGCAGCGTGGGCCGGCTACTACTATTGCTCTTGCTGATTCTTCTACTTCTATTTCTGGCCCTCTGCAGGTCAAATATGCTGCCACTATTACTGCTGCTGATGCCACTTCTACTGCTGTTTCTACCACTACTACTACTACTACTACTACTAGGCCAGTGCATGGCAAATACTACTACTATTACCACCACTGCTGCCATTACTACTACTGCTGCTACTACTACTGCTACTTGTACAGGTGCTGCTGCTACTACTACTACTAATAGCCCAGTGCATGGCAAATATTAACACTACTACTACTGCTGCTGCTTCTACTATTGCTACTATTACTGCTACTACTAGTAGTCCAGTGCATGGCAAATTCTACTACTATTACTACAACAGCTACTGCTGCTAATAGTAATGTTACTACTACTGCTAATGCTAGGAATCTAGTATATGGCAAATACTACTACTATTACTACTAGTGCTGCTGCTGCTACTTCCGCTACTACAACTATCAATACTACTAGCCCAGTGCATGGCAAATATACTACTATTATTGCTGTTCCTGCTACTTCTACTACTATTCCTGGCCCACTGCAAGTCAAATATGCTGCTCCAATTACTCCTGCTGCTGCCACTTCTACTGCTATTGCTACCACTATTACTACTACTACTAGCCCAATGCATGGCAAATACTACTACTATTACTACTACTGCTGCTGCTTGTACAAGTGCTACTACTACTGCTACTACTAGTAGTCCAGTGCATTGAAAATACTACTACTCCTCCTCCTGATGCTGCTACTACTTCTACTACTAGTATCAATACTACTAGCCCTGTGTATGGCAAATCTACTACTACTACTGCTATGGCTGCTACTTCTATTATCACTACTGGCCCACTGCAGGACAAATCTGCTGGTACTATTACTGCTGCTGATGCCACTTCTATTGCTGATGCTAACTCTACTACTACTGCTACTACTAGCAGTCCACTGCATGGCAAATCTACTACTACTACTTCAATTGCTGCTACTGCTACTACTACTACTGGCCCTCTGCAGGGAATATATGGTGCTACTACTCCTGCTGCTGCAGCCACTTCTCCTGCTGCTACTACCACTACTATTACTACTAGCCCAGTGCATGGCAAATACTACTTCTATTACCACTACTGCTGCTACTTCTACTGCTGCTGCTACCTCCGTTTCCCGGCCTAGGCGGGCGGCGGGGCCCTGCCGGGACGGGCGGGCCGCTGGGCTGGCGGTAAGGCCCAAGCGCCCGCTAAGCTGCGCCTCAAGAGGCAACCCGCGACCCCACCAGCAGCTACTGCCAAACCAGCCTAGAAGGGCCCGGTCTCGCGGCGATCGCGGAAGCTAAGCAGGGTCGGGCCTCGTTAGAACTTGGATGGGAGACCTCTAGGGAAGACCGGGTGCTCTAGGCTTTTTGCCTCCCGCTCCGCCTTCTCCTTTTGGCGCCCGCGGCATTCGCGGCTATCTCCGCCCCCGCCGGGTACAGCTGCAAGCCCCACCTCCTCAGGCCCCTCCCACCACAGCAAGCGTGTTTTGAGGGGCTCCCCGCCTGCTTAAGCGGCCAGGCGGCCAGAAGGCGTCCCTGGAAGGCGGAGACACACCAGACGCTCCGGGGGTGGCCTGACGGAAACCAGACGTGGCCGCGGACCCGGGGGCCGTACGTGCGGCCCGCAAGCCCCTCGACCTGCACCTGGCCGCCCCCACTGGAGCCCAGCCCCGGCGCCGCCACCTGTCTGCCGGGCTGGCTCTCCACAGCTCCATATGGAAAAAGCCGCCCCTCCGCCGTTTCGCCATGGCCGGGGGCGGGAGCGGGATCGAGGGCCCAGGCCGCTTCCCCGGGCCTGCCGGCCACCTGGGGCGGGGTCCTGAGCTCGGACGGTGGCGTGGGGGCAAGGGTGGCGTTGCTGGGTCTAAGGGGCTTTACCAACACAATGCTGGCTCCCACTGGCTTCGGGCCAGCTTCTGTCAGGCAGGAGGGCCGGCCCGGTCTGCGGTTGGGCTTCGCCTAACGCAGCGTGGGCCGGCTACTACTATTGCTCTTGCTGATTCTTCTACTTCTATTTCTGGCCCTCTGCAGGTCAAATATGCTGCCACTATTACTGCTGCTGATGCCACTTCTACTGCTGTTTCTACCACTACTACTACTACTACTACTACTAGGCCAGTGCATGGCAAATACTACTACTATTACCACCACTGCTGCCATTACTACTACTGCTGCTGCTACTTGTACAGGTGCTGCTGCTACTACTACTACTAATAGCCCAGTGCATGGCAAATATTAACACTACTACTACTGCTGCTGCTTCTACTATTGCTACTATTACTGCTACTACTAGTAGTCCAGTGCATGGCAAATTCTACTACTATTACTACAACAGCTACTGCTGCTAATAGTAATGTTACTACTACTGCTAATGCTAGGAATCTAGTATATGGCAAATACTACTACTATTACTACTAGTGCTGCTGCTGCTACTTCCGCTACTACAACTATCAATACTACTAGCCCAGTGCATGGCAAATATACTACTATTATTGCTGTTCCTGCTACTTCTACTACTATTCCTGGCCCACTGCAAGTCAAATATGCTGCTCCAATTACTCCTGCTGCTGCCACTTCTACTGCTATTGCTACCACTATTACTACTACTACTAGCCCAATGCATGGCAAATACTACTACTATTACTACTACTGCTGCTGCTTGTACAAGTGCTACTACTACTGCTACTACTAGTAGTCCAGTGCATTGAAAATACTACTACTCCTCCTCCTGATGCTGCTACTACTTCTACTACTAGTATCAATACTACTAGCCCTGTGTATGGCAAATCTACTACTACTACTGCTATGGCTGCTACTTCTATTATCACTACTGGCCCACTGCAGGACAAATCTGCTGGTACAATTACTGCTGCTGATGCCACTTCTATTGCTGATGCTAACTCTACTACTACTGCTACTAGCAGTCCACTGCATGGCAAATCTACTACTACTACTTCAATTGCTGCTACTGCTACTACTACTACTGGCCCTCTGCAGGGAATATATGGTGCTACTACTCCTGCTGCCTCAGCCACTTCTTCTGCTGCTACTACCACTACTATTACTACTAGCCCAGTGCATGGCAAATACTACTTCTATTACCACTACTGCTGCTACTTCTACTGCTGCTGCTACCTCCGTTGCCCGGCCTAGGCGGGCGGCGTGGCCCTGCCGGGACGGGCGGGCCGCTGGGCTGGCGGTAAGGCCCAAGCGCCCGCTAAGCTGCGCCTCAAGAGGCAGCCCGTGACCCCGCCGGCATCTACTGCCAAACCAGCCTACAAGGGCCCGATCTCGCCGCGAACGCGGAAGCTAAGCAGGGTCGGGCCTGGTTAGAACTTGCATGGGAGACTTCTAGGGAACACCGGGTGCTCTAGGCTTTTTGCCTCCCGCTCCGCTTTCTCATTTTGGGGTCCGCGGTGTTTGCGGCTATCTCCGCCCCCGCCGGGTACAGCTGCAAGCCCTACCTCCTCAGGCCCCTCCCACCACAGCAAGCGTCTTATGAGGGGCTCCCCGCCTGCCTGACCGACCAGGCGGCCAGAAGGCATCCCTGGAAGGCAGAGGCACACCAGACGCTCCGGGGGTGGCCTGACAGAAACCAGACGTGGCCGCGGACCCGGGGGCCGTCCGTGCGGCCCGCGAGCCCCTCGACCTGCACCTGGCCGCCCCCACTGGAGCCCAGCCCCGGCGCCGCCACCTGTCTGCCGGGCTGGCTCTCCACAGCTCCATATGGAAAAAGCCGCCCCTCCGCCGTTTCGCCATGGCCGGGGGCGGGAGCGGGATCGAGGGCCCAGGCCGCTTCCCCGGGCCTGCCGGCCACCTGGGGCGGGGTCCTGAGCTCGGACGGTGGCGTGGGGGCAAGGGTGGCGTTGCTGGGTCTAAGGGGCTTTACCAACACAATGCTGGCTCCCACTGGCTTCGGGCCAGCTTCTGTCAGGCAGGAGGGCCGGCCCGGTCTGCGGTTGGGCTTCGCCTAACGCAGCGTGGGCCGGCTACTACTATTGCTCTTGCTGATTCTTCTACTTCTATTTCTGGCCCTCTGCAGGTCAAATATGCTGCCACTATTACTGCTGCTGATGCCACTTCTACTGCTGTTTCTACCACTACTACTACTACTACTACTACTAGGCCAGTGCATGGCAAATACTACTACTATTACCACCACTGCTGCCATTACTACTACTGCTGCTACTACTACTGCTACTTGTACAGGTGCTGCTGCTACTACTACTACTAATAGCCCAGTGCATGGCAAATATTAACACTACTACTACTGCTGCTGCTTCTACTATTGCTACTATTACTGCTACTACTAGTAGTCCAGTGCATGGCAAATTCTACTACTATTACTACAACAGCTACTGCTGCTAATAGTAATGTTACTACTACTGCTAATGCTAGGAATCTAGTATATGGCAAATACTACTACTATTACTACTAGTGCTGCTGCTGCTACTTCCGCTACTACAACTATCAATACTACTAGCCCAGTGCATGGCAAATATACTACTATTATTGCTGTTCCTGCTACTTCTACTACTATTCCTGGCCCACTGCAAGTCAAATATGCTGCTCCAATTACTCCTGCTGCTGCCACTTCTACTGCTATTGCTACCACTATTACTACTACTACTAGCCCAATGCATGGCAAATACTACTACTATTACTACTACTGCTGCTGCTTGTACAAGTGCTACTACTACTGCTACTACTAGTAGTCCAGTGCATTGAAAATACTACTACTCCTCCTCCTGATGCTGCTACTACTTCTACTACTAGTATCAATACTACTAGCCCTGTGTATGGCAAATCTACTACTACTACTGCTATGGCTGCTACTTCTATTATCACTACTGGCCCACTGCAGGACAAATCTGCTGGTACTATTACTGCTGCTGATGCCACTTCTATTGCTGATGCTAACTCTACTACTACTGCTACTACTAGCAGTCCACTGCATGGCAAATCTACTACTACTACTTCAATTGCTGCTACTGCTACTACTACTACTGGCCCTCTGCAGGGAATATATGGTGCTACTACTCCTGCTGCTGCAGCCACTTCTCCTGCTGCTACTACCACTACTATTACTACTAGCCCAGTGCATGGCAAATACTACTTCTATTACCACTACTGCTGCTACTTCTACTGCTGCTGCTACCTCCGTTGCCCGGCCTAGGCGGGCGGCGTGGCCCTGCCGGGACGGGCGGGCCGCTGGGCTGGCGGTAAGGCCCAAGCGCCCGCTAAGCTGCGCCTCAAGAGGCAGCCCGTGACCCCGCCGGCATCTACTGCCAAACCAGCCTACAAGGGCCCGATCTCGCCGCGAACGCGGAAGCTAAGCAGGGTCGGGCCTCGTTAGAACTTGGATGGGAGACCTCTAGGGAAGACCGGGTGCTCTAGGCTTTTTGCCTCCCGCTCCGCCTTCTCCTTTTGGCGCCCGCGGCATTCGCGGCTATCTCCGCCCCCGCCGGGTACAGCTGCAAGCCCCACCTCCTCAGGCCCCTCCCACCACAGCAAGCGTCTTTTGAGGGGCTCCCCGCCTGCCTAAGCGGCCAGGCGGCCAGAAGGCGTCCCTGGAAGGCGGAGACACACCAGACGCTCCGGGGGTGGCCTGACGGAAACCAGACGTGGCCGCGGAGCCGGGGGCCGTACGTGCGGCCCGCGAGCCCCTCGACCTGCACCTGGCCGCCCCCACTGGAGCCCAGCCCCGGCGCCGCCACCTGTCTGCCGGGCTGGCTCTCCACAGCTCCATATGGAAAAAGCCGCCCCTCCGCCGTTTCGCCATGGCCGGGGGCGGGAGCGGGATCGAGGGCCCAGGCCGCTTCCCCGGGCCTGCCGGCCACCTGGGGCGGGGTCCTGAGCTCGGACGGTGGCGTGGGGGCAAGGGTGGCGTTGCTGGGTCTAAGGGGCTTTACCAACACAATGCTGGCTCCCACTGGCTTCGGGCCAGCTTCTGTCAGGCAGGAGGGCCGGCCCGGTCTGCGGTTGGGCTTCGCCTAACGCAGCGTGGGCCGGCTACTACTATTGCTCTTGCTGATTCTTCTACTTCTATTTCTGGCCCTCTGCAGGTCAAATATGCTGCCACTATTACTGCTGCTGATGCCACTTCTACTGCTGTTTCTACCACTACTACTACTACTACTACTACTAGGCCAGTGCATGGCAAATACTACTACTATTACCACCACTGCTGCCATTACTACTACTGCTGCTACTACTACTGCTACTTGTACAGGTGCTGCTGCTACTACTACTACTAATAGCCCAGTGCATGGCAAATATTAACACTACTACTACTGCTGCTGCTTCTACTATTGCTACTATTACTGCTACTACTAGTAGTCCAGTGCATGGCAAATTCTACTACTATTACTACAACAGCTACTGCTGCTAATAGTAATGTTACTACTACTGCTAATGCTAGGAATCTAGTATATGGCAAATACTACTACTATTACTACTAGTGCTGCTGCTGCTACTTCCGCTACTACAACTATCAATACTACTAGCCCAGTGCATGGCAAATATACTACTATTATTGCTGTTCCTGCTACTTCTACTACTATTCCTGGCCCACTGCAAGTCAAATATGCTGCTCCAATTACTCCTGCTGCTGCCACTTCTACTGCTATTGCTACCACTATTACTACTACTACTAGCCCAATGCATGGCAAATACTACTACTATTACTACTACTGCTGCTGCTTGTACAAGTGCTACTACTACTGCTACTACTAGTAGTCCAGTGCATTGAAAATACTACTACTCCTCCTCCTGATGCTGCTACTACTTCTACTACTAGTATCAATACTACTAGCCCTGTGTATGGCAAATCTACTACTACTACTGCTATGGCTGCTACTTCTATTATCACTACTGGCCCACTGCAGGACAAATCTGCTGGTACTATTACTGCTGCTGATGCCACTTCTATTGCTGATGCTAACTCTACTACTACTGCTACTACTAGCAGTCCACTGCATGGCAAATCTACTACTACTACTTCAATTGCTGCTACTGCTACTACTACTACTGGCCCTCTGCAGGGAATATATGGTGCTACTACTCCTGCTGCTGCAGCCACTTCTCCTGCTGCTACTACCACTACTATTACTACTAGCCCAGTGCATGGCAAATACTACTTCTATTACCACTACTGCTGCTACTTCTACTGCTGCTGCTACCTCCGTTGCCCGGCCTAGGCGGGCGGCGTGGCCCTGCCGGGACGGGCGGGCCGCTGGGCTGGCGGTAAGGCCCAAGCGCCCGCTAAGCTGCGCCTCAAGAGGCAGCCCGTGACCCCGCCGGCATCTACTGCCAAACCAGCCTACAAGGGCCCGATCTCGCCGCGAACGCGGAAGCTAAGCAGGGTCGGGCCTGGTTAGAACTTGCATGGGAGACTTCTAGGGAACACCGGGTGCTCTAGGCTTTTTGCCTCCCGCTCCGCCTTCTCATTTTGGGGTCCGCGGTGTTTGCGGCTATCTCCGCCCCCGCCGGGTACAGCTGCAAGCCCTACCTCCTCAGGCCCCTCCCACCACAGCAAGCGTCTTATGAGGGGCTCCCCGCCTGCCTGACCGGCCAGGCGGCCAGAAGGCCTCCCTGGAAGGCAGAGGCACACCAGACGCTCCGGGGGTGGCCTGACAGAAACCAGACGTGGCCGCGGACCCGGGGGCCGTCCGTGCGGCCCGCGAGCCCCTCGACCTGCACCTGGCCGCCCCCACTGGAGCCCAGCCCCGGCGCCGCCACCTGTCTGCCGGGCTGGCTCTCCACAGCTCCATATGGAAAAAGCCGCCCCTCCGCCGTTTCGCCATGGCCGGGGGCGGGAGCGGGATCGAGGGCCCAGGCCGCTTCCCCGGGCCTGCCGGCCACCTGGGGCGGGGTCCTGAGCTCGGACGGTGGCGTGGGGGCAAGGGTGGCGTTGCTGGGTCTAAGGGGCTTTACCAACACAATGCTGGCTCCCACTGGCTTCGGGCCAGCTTCTATCAGGCAGGAGGGCCGGCCCGGTCTGCGGTTGGGCTTCGCCTAACGCAGCGTGGGCCGGCTACTACTATTGCTCTTGCTGATTCTTCTACTTCTATTTCTGGCCCTCTGCAGGTCAAATATGCTGCCACTATTACTGCTGCTGATGCCACTTCTACTGCTGTTTCTACCACTACTACTACTACTACTACTACTAGGCCAGTGCATGGCAAATACTACTACTATTACCACCACTGCTGCCATTACTACTACTGCTGCTACTACTACTGCTACTTGTACAGGTGCTGCTGCTACTACTACTACTAATAGCCCAGTGCATGGCAAATATTAACACTACTACTACTGCTGCTGCTTCTACTATTGCTACTATTACTGCTACTACTAGTAGTCCAGTGCATGGCAAATTCTACTACTATTACTACAACAGCTACTGCTGCTAATAGTAATGTTACTACTACTGCTAATGCTAGGAATCTAGTATATGGCAAATACTACTACTATTACTACTAGTGCTGCTGCTGCTACTTCCGCTACTACAACTATCAATACTACTAGCCCAGTGCATGGCAAATATACTACTATTATTGCTGTTCCTGCTACTTCTACTACTATTCCTGGCCCACTGCAAGTCAAATATGCTGCTCCAATTACTCCTGCTGCTGCCACTTCTACTGCTATTGCTACCACTATTACTACTACTACTAGCCCAATGCATGGCAAATACTACTACTATTACTACTACTGCTGCTGCTTGTACAAGTGCTACTACTACTGCTACTACTAGTAGTCCAGTGCATTGAAAATACTACTACTCCTCCTCCTGATGCTGCTACTACTTCTACTACTAGTATCAATACTACTAGCCCTGTGTATGGCAAATCTACTACTACTACTGCTATGGCTGCTACTTCTATTATCACTACTGGCCCACTGCAGGACAAATCTGCTGGTACTATTACTGCTGCTGATGCCACTTCTATTGCTGATGCTAACTCTACTACTACTGCTACTACTAGCAGTCCACTGCATGGCAAATCTACTACTACTACTTCAATTGCTGCTACTGCTACTACTACTACTGGCCCTCTGCAGGGAATATATGGTGCTACTACTCCTGCTGCTGCAGCCACTTCTCCTGCTGCTACTACCACTACTATTACTACTAGCCCAGTGCATGGCAAATACTACTTCTATTACCACTACTGCTGCTACTTCTACTGCTGCTGCTACCTCCATTGCCCGGCCTAGGCGGGCGGCGTGGCCCTGCCGGGACGGGCGGGCCGCTGGGCTGGCGGTAAGGCCCAAGCGCCCGCTAAGCTGCGCCTCAAGAGGCAGCCCGTGACCCCGCCGGCATCTACTGCCAAACCAGCCTACAAGGGCCCGATCTCGCCGCGAACGCGGAAGCTAAGCAGGGTCGGGCCTCGTTAGAACTTGGATGGGAGACCTCTAGGGAAGACCGGGTGCTCTAGGCTTTTTGCCTCCCGCTCCGCCTTCTCCTTTTGGCGCCCGCGGCATTCGCGGCTATCTCCGCCCCCGCCGGGTACAGCTGCAAGCCCCACCTCCTCAGGCCCCTCCCACCACAGCAAGCGTCTTTTGAGGGGCTCCCCGCCTGCCTAAGCGGCCAGGCGGCCAGAAGGCGTCCCTGGAAGGTGGAGACACACCAGACGCTCCGGGGGTGGCCTGACGGAAACCAGACGTGGCCGCGGACCCGGGGGCCGTCCGTGCGGCCCGCAAGCCCCTCGACCTGCACCTGGCCGCCCCCACTGGAGCCCAGCCCCGGCGCCGCCACCTGTCTGCCGGGCTGGCTCTCCACAGCTCCATATGGAAAAAGCCGCCCCTCCGCCGTTTCGCCATGGCCGGGGGCGGGAGCGGGATCGAGGGCCCAGGCCGCTTCCCCGGGCCTGCCGGCCACCTGGGGCGGGGTCCTGAGCTCGGACGGTGGCGTGGGGGCAAGGGTGGCGTTGCTGGGTCTAAGGGGCTTTACCAACACAATGCTGGCTCCCACTGGCTTCGGGCCAGCTTCTGTCAGGCAGGAGGGCCGGCCCGGTCTGCGGTTGGGCTTCGCCTAACGCAGCGTGGGCCGGCTACTACTATTGCTCTTGCTGATTCTTCTACTTCTATTTCTGGCCCTCTGCAGGTCAAATATGCTGCCACTATTACTGCTGCTGATGCCACTTCTACTGCTGTTTCTACCACTACTACTACTACTACTACTACTAGGCCAGTGCATGGCAAATACTACTACTATTACCACCACTGCTGCCATTACTACTACTGCTGCTACTACTACTGCTACTTGTACAGGTGCTGCTGCTACTACTACTACTAATAGCCCAGTGCATGGCAAATATTAACACTACTACTACTGCTGCTGCTTCTACTATTGCTACTATTACTGCTACTACTAGTAGTCCAGTGCATGGCAAATTCTACTACTATTACTACAACAGCTACTGCTGCTAATAGTAATGTTACTACTACTGCTAATGCTAGGAATCTAGTATATGGCAAATACTACTACTATTACTACTAGTGCTGCTGCTGCTACTTCCGCTACTACAACTATCAATACTACTAGCCCAGTGCATGGCAAATATACTACTATTATTGCTGTTCCTGCTACTTCTACTACTATTCCTGGCCCACTGCAAGTCAAATATGCTGCTCCAATTACTCCTGCTGCTGCCACTTCTACTGCTATTGCTACCACTATTACTACTACTACTAGCCCAATGCATGGCAAATACTACTACTATTACTACTACTGCTGCTGCTTGTACAAGTGCTACTACTACTGCTACTACTAGTAGTCCAGTGCATTGAAAATACTACTACTCCTCCTCCTGATGCTGCTACTACTTCTACTACTAGTATCAATACTACTAGCCCTGTGTATGGCAAATCTACTACTACTACTGCTATGGCTGCTACTTCTATTATCACTACTGGCCCACTGCAGGACAAATCTGCTGGTACTATTACTGCTGCTGATGCCACTTCTATTGCTGATGCTAACTCTACTACTACTGCTACTACTAGCAGTCCACTGCATGGCAAATCTACTACTACTACTTCAATTGCTGCTACTGCTACTACTACTACTGGCCCTCTGCAGGGAATATATGGTGCTACTACTCCTGCTGCTGCAGCCACTTCTCCTGCTGCTACTACCACTACTATTACTACTAGCCCAGTGCATGGCAAATACTACTTCTATTACCACTACTGCTGCTACTTCTACTGCTGCTGCTACCTCCGTTGCCCGGCCTAGGCGGGCGGCGTGGCCCTGCCGGGACGGGCGGGCCGCTGGGCTGGCGGTAAGGCCCAAGCGCCCGCTAAGCTGCGCCTCAAGAGGCAGCCCGTGACCCCGCCGGCATCTACTGCCAAACCAGCCTACAAGGGCCCGATCTCGCCGCGAACGCGGAAGCTAAGCAGGGTCGGGCCTGGTTAGAACTTGCATGGGAGACTTCTAGGGAACACCGGGTGCTCTAGGCTTTTTGCCTCCCGCTCCGCTTTCTCATTTTGGGGTCCGCGGTGTTTGCGGCTATCTCCGCCCCCGCCGGGTACAGCTGCAAGCCCTACCTCCTCAGGCCCCTCCCACCACAGCAAGCGTCTTATGAGGGGCTCCCCGCCTGCCTGACCGGCCAGGCAGCCAGAAGGCGTCCCTGGAAGGCAGAGGCACACCAGACGCTCCGGGGGTGGCCTGACAGAAACCAGACGTGGCCGTGGACCCGGGGGCCGTCCGTGCGGCCCGCGAGCCCCTCGACCTGCACCTGGCCGCCCCCACTGGAGCCCAGCCCCGGCGCCGCCACCTGTCTGCCGGGCTGGCTCTCCACAGCTCCATATGGAAAAAGCCGCCCCTCCGCCGTTTCGCCATGGCCGGGGGCGGGAGCGGGATCGAGGGCCCAGGCCGCTTCCCCGGGCCTGCCGGCCACCTGGGGCGGGGTCCTGAGCTCGGACGGTGGCGTGGGGGCAAGGGTGGCGTTGCTGGGTCTAAGGGGCTTTACCAACACAATGCTGGCTCCCACTGGCTTCGGGCCAGCTTCTGTCAGGCAGGAGGGCCGGCCCGGTCTGCGGTTGGGCTTCGCCTAATGCAGCGTGGGCCGGCTACTACTATTGCTCTTGCTGATTCTTCTACTTCTATTTCTGGCCCTCTGCAGGTCAAATATGCTGCCACTATTACTGCTGCTGATGCCACTTCTACTGCTGTTTCTACCACTACTACTACTACTACTACTACTAGGCCAGTGCATGGCAAATACTACTACTATTACCACCACTGCTGCCATTACTACTACTGCTGCTACTACTACTGCTACTTGTACAGGTGCTGCTGCTACTACTACTACTAATAGCCCAGTGCATGGCAAATATTAACACTACTACTACTGCTGCTGCTTCTACTATTGCTACTATTACTGCTACTACTAGTAGTCCAGTGCATGGCAAATTCTACTACTATTACTACAACAGCTACTGCTGCTAATAGTAATGTTACTACTACTGCTAATGCTAGGAATCTAGTATATGGCAAATACTACTACTATTACTACTAGTGCTGCTGCTGCTACTTCCGCTACTACAACTATCAATACTACTAGCCCAGTGCATGGCAAATATACTACTATTATTGCTGTTCCTGCTACTTCTACTACTATTCCTGGCCCACTGCAAGTCAAATATGCTGCTCCAATTACTCCTGCTGCTGCCACTTCTACTGCTATTGCTACCACTATTACTACTACTACTAGCCCAATGCATGGCAAATACTACTACTATTACTACTACTGCTGCTGCTTGTACAAGTGCTACTACTACTGCTACTACTAGTAGTCCAGTGCATTGAAAATACTACTACTCCTCCTCCTGATGCTGCTACTACTTCTACTACTAGTATCAATACTACTAGCCCTGTGTATGGCAAATCTACTACTACTACTGCTATGGCTGCTACTTCTATTATCACTACTGGCCCACTGCAGGACAAATCTGCTGGTACTATTACTGCTGCTGATGCCACTTCTATTGCTGATGCTAACTCTACTACTACTGCTACTACTAGCAGTCCACTGCATGGCAAATCTACTACTACTACTTCAATTGCTGCTACTGCTACTACTACTACTGGCCCTCTGCAGGGAATATATGGTGCTACTACTCCTGCTGCTGCAGCCACTTCTCCTGCTGCTACTACCACTACTATTACTACTAGCCCAGTGCATGGCAAATACTACTTCTATTACCACTACTGCTGCTACTTCTACTGCTGCTGCTACCTCCGTTTCCCGGCCTAGGCGGGCGGCGGGGCCCTGCCGGGACGGGCGGGCCGCTGGGCTGGCGGTAAGGCCCAAGCGCCCGCTAAGCTGCGCCTCAAGAGGCAGCCCGTGACCCCGCCGGCATCTACTGCCAAACCAGCCTACAAGGGCCCGATCTCGCCGCGAACGCGGAAGCTAAGCAGGGTCGGGCCTGGTTAGAACTTGCATGGGAGACTTCTAGGGAACACCGGGTGCTCTAGGCTTTTTGCCTCCCGCTCCGCCTTCTCATTTTGGGGTCCGCGGTGTTTGCGGCTATCTCCGCCCCCGCCGGGTACAGCTGCAAGCCCTACCTCCTCAGGCCCCTCCCACCACAGCAAGCGTCTTATGAGGGGCTCCCCGCCTGCCTGACCGGCCAGGCGGCCAGAAGGCGTCCCTGGAAGGCAGAGGCACACCAGACGCTCCGGGGGTGGCCTGACAGAAACCAGACGTGGCCGCGGACCCGGGGGCCGTCCGTGCGGCCCGCGAGCCCCTCGACCTGCACCTGGCCGCCCCCACTGGAGCCCAGCCCCGGCGCCGCCACCTGTCTGCCGGGCTGGCTCTCCACAGCTCCATATGGAAAAAGCCGCCCCTCCGCCGTTTCGCCATGGCCGGGGGCGGGAGCCGGATCGAGGGTCCAGGCCGCTTCCCCGGGCCTGCCGGCCACCTGGGGCGGGGTCCTGAGCTCGGACGGTGGCGTGGGGGCAAGGGTGGCGTTGCTGGGTCTAAGGGGCTTTACCAACACAATGCTGGCTCCCACTGGCTTCGGGCCAGCTTCTGTCAGGCAGGAGGGCCGGCCCGGTCTGCGGTTGGGCTTCGCCTAACGCAGCGTGGGCCGGCTACTACTATTGCTCTTGCTGATTCTTCTACTTCTATTTCTGGCCCTCTGCAGGTCAAATATGCTGCCACTATTACTGCTGCTGATGCCACTTCTACTGCTGTTTCTACCACTACTACTACTACTACTACTACTAGGCCAGTGCATGGCAAATACTACTACTATTACCACCACTGCTGCCATTACTACTACTGCTGCTACTACTACTGCTACTTGTACAGGTGCTGCTGCTACTACTACTACTAATAGCCCAGTGCATGGCAAATATTAACACTACTACTACTGCTGCTGCTTCTACTATTGCTACTATTACTGCTACTACTAGTAGTCCAGTGCATGGCAAATTCTACTACTATTACTACAACAGCTACTGCTGCTAATAGTAATGTTACTACTACTGCTAATGCTAGGAATCTAGTATATGGCAAATACTACTACTATTACTACTAGTGCTGCTGCTGCTACTTCCGCTACTACAACTATCAATACTACTAGCCCAGTGCATGGCAAATATACTACTATTATTGCTGTTCCTGCTACTTCTACTACTATTCCTGGCCCACTGCAAGTCAAATATGCTGCTCCAATTACTCCTGCTGCTGCCACTTCTACTGCTATTGCTACCACTATTACTACTACTACTAGCCCAATGCATGGCAAATACTACTACTATTACTACTACTGCTGCTGCTTGTACAAGTGCTACTACTACTGCTACTACTAGTAGTCCAGTGCATTGAAAATACTACTACTCCTCCTCCTGATGCTGCTACTACTTCTACTACTAGTATCAATACTACTAGCCCTGTGTATGGCAAATCTACTACTACTACTGCTATGGCTGCTACTTCTATTATCACTACTGGCCCACTGCAGGACAAATCTGCTGGTACTATTACTGCTGCTGATGCCACTTCTATTGCTGATGCTAACTCTACTACTACTGCTACTACTAGCAGTCCACTGCATGGCAAATCTACTACTACTACTTCAATTGCTGCTACTGCTACTACTACTACTGGCCCTCTGCAGGGAATATATGGTGCTACTACTCCTGCTGCTGCAGCCACTTCTCCTGCTGCTACTACCACTACTATTACTACTAGCCCAGTGCATGGCAAATACTACTTCTATTACCACTACTGCTGCTACTTCTACTGCTGCTGCTACCTCCGTTGCCCGGCCTAGGCGGGCGGCGTGGCCCTGCCGGGACGGGCGGGCCGCTGGGCTGGCGGTAAGGCCCAAGCGCCCGCTAAGCTGCGCCTCAAGAGGCAGCCCGTGACCCCGCCGGCATCTACTGCCAAACCAGCCTACAAGGGCCCGATCTCGCCGCGAACGCGGAAGCTAAGCAGGGTCGGGCCTGGTTAGAACTTGCATGGGAGACTTCTAGGGAACACCGGGTGCTCTAGGCTTTTTGCCTCCCGCTCCGCCTTCTCATTTTGGGGTCCGCGGTGTTTGCGGCTATCTCCGCCCCCGCCGGGTACAGCTGCAAGCCCTACCTCCTCAGGCCCCTCCCACCACAGCAAGCGTCTTATGAGGGGCTCCCCGCCTGCCTGACCGGCCAGGCGGCCAGAAGGCGTCCCTGGAAGGCAGAGGCACACCAGACGCTCCGGGGGTGGCCTGACAGAAACCAGACGTGGCCGCGGACCCGGGGGCCGTCCGTGCGGCCCGCGAGCCCCTCGACCTGCACCTGGCCGCCCCCACTGGAGCCCAGCCCCGGCGCCGCCACCTGTCTGCCGGGCTGGCTCTCCACAGCTCCATATGGAAAAAGCCGCCCCTCCGCCGTTTCGCCATGGCCGGGGGCGGGAGCGGGATCGAGGGCCCAGGCCGCTTCCCCGGGCCTGCCGGCCACCTGGGGCGGGGTCCTGAGCTCGGACGGTGGCGTGGGGGCAAGGGTGGCGTTGCTGGGTCTAAGGGGCTTTACCAACACAATGCTGGCTCCCACTGGCTTCGGGCCAGCTTCTGTCAGGCAGGAGGGCCGGCCCGGTCTGCGGTTGGGCTTCGCCTAACGCAGCGTGGGCCGGCTACTACTATTGCTCTTGCTGATTCTTCTACTTCTATTTCTGGCCCTCTGCAGGTCAAATATGCTGCCACTATTACTGCTGCTGATGCCACTTCTACTGCTGTTTCTACCACTACTACTACTACTATTACTACTAGGCCAGTGCATGGCAAATACTACTACTATTACCACCACTGCTGCCATTACTACTACTGCTGCTACTACTACTGCTACTTGTACAGGTGCTGCTGCTACTACTACTACTAATAGCCCAGTGCATGGCAAATATTAACACTACTACTACTGCTGCTGCTTCTACTATTGCTACTATTACTGCTACTACTAGTAGTCCAGTGCATGGCAAATTCTACTACTATTACTACAACAGCTACTGCTGCTAATAGTAATGTTACTACTACTGCTAATGCTAGGAATCTAGTATATGGCAAATACTACTACTATTACTACTAGTGCTGCTGCTGCTACTTCCGCTACTACAACTATCAATACTACTAGCCCAGTGCATGGCAAATATACTACTATTATTGCTGTTCCTGCTACTTCTACTACTATTCCTGGCCCACTGCAAGTCAAATATGCTGCTCCAATTACTCCTGCTGCTGCCACTTCTACTGCTATTGCTACCACTATTACTACTACTACTAGCCCAATGCATGGCAAATACTACTACTATTACTACTACTGCTGCTGCTTGTACAAGTGCTACTACTACTGCTACTACTAGTAGTCCAGTGCATTGAAAATACTACTACTCCTCCTCCTGATGCTGCTACTACTTCTACTACTAGTATCAATACTACTAGCCCTGTGTATGGCAAATCTACTACTACTACTGCTATGGCTGCTACTTCTATTATCACTACTGGCCCACTGCAGGACAAATCTGCTGGTACTATTACTGCTGCTGATGCCACTTCTATTGCTGATGCTAACTCTACTACTACTGCTACTACTAGCAGTCCACTGCATGGCAAATCTACTACTACTACTTCAATTGCTGCTACTGCTACTACTACTACTGGCCCTCTGCAGGGAATATATGGTGCTACTACTCCTGCTGCTGCAGCCACTTCTCCTGCTGCTACTACCACTACTATTACTACTAGCCCAGTGCATGGCAAATACTACTTCTATTACCACTACTGCTGCTACTTCTACTGCTGCTGCTACCTCCGTTTCCCGGCCTAGGCGGGCGGCGGGGCCCTGCCGGGACGGGCGGGCCGCTGGGCTGGCGGTAAGGCCCAAGCGCCCGCTAAGCTGCGCCTCAAGAGGCAGCCCGTGACCCCGCCGGCATCTACTGCCAAACCAGCCTACAAGGGCCCGATCTCGCCGCGAACGCGGAAGCTAAGCAGGGTCGGGCCTGGTTAGAACTTGCATGGGAGACTTCTAGGGAACACCGGGTGCTCTAGGCTTTTTGCCTCCCGCTCCGCCTTCTCATTTTGGGGTCCGCGGTGTTTGCGGCTATCTCCGCCCCCGCCGGGTACAGCTGCAAGCCCTACCTCCTCAGGCCCCTCCCACCACAGCAAGCGTCTTATGAGGGTCTCCCCGCCTGCCTGACCGGCCAGGCGGCCAGAAGGCGTCCCTGGAAGGCAGAGGCACACCAGACGCTCCGGGGGTGGCCTGACAGAAACCAGACGTGGCCGCGGACCCGGGGGCCGTCCGTGCGGCCCGCGAGCCCCTCGACCTGCACCTGGCCGCCCCCACTGGAGCCCAGCCCCGGCGCCGCCACCTGTCTGCCGGGCTGGCTCTCCACAGCTCCATATGGAAAAAGCCGCCCCTCCGCCGTTTCGCCATGGCCGGGGGCGGGAGCGGGATCGAGGGCCCAGGCCGCTTCCCCGGGCCTGCCGGCCACCTGGGGCGGGGTCCTGAGCTCGGACGGTGGCGTGGGGGCAAGGGTGGCGTTGCTGGGTCTAAGGGGCTTTACCAACACAATGCTGGCTCCCACTGGCTTCGGGCCAGCTTCTGTCAGGCAGGAGGGCCGGCCCGGTCTGCGGTTGGGCTTCGCCTAACGCAGCGTGGGCCGGCTACTACTATTGCTCTTGCTGATTCTTCTACTTCTATTTCTGGCCCTCTGCAGGTCAAATATGCTGCCACTATTACTGCTGCTGATGCCACTTCTACTGCTGTTTCTACCACTACTACTACTACTACTACTACTAGGCCAGTGCATGGCAAATACTACTACTATTACCACCACTGCTGCCATTACTACTACTGCTGCTACTACTACTGCTACTTGTACAGGTGCTGCTGCTACTACTACTACTAATAGCCCAGTGCATGGCAAATATTAACACTACTACTACTGCTGCTGCTTCTACTATTGCTACTATTACTGCTACTACTAGTAGTCCAGTGCATGGCAAATTCTACTACTATTACTACAACAGCTACTGCTGCTAATAGTAATGTTACTACTACTGCTAATGCTAGGAATCTAGTATATGGCAAATACTACTACTATTACTACTAGTGCTGCTGCTGCTACTTCCGCTACTACAACTATCAATACTACTAGCCCAGTGCATGGCAAATATACTACTATTATTGCTGTTCCTGCTACTTCTACTACTATTCCTGGCCCACTGCAAGTCAAATATGCTGCTCCAATTACTCCTGCTGCTGCCACTTCTACTGCTATTGCTACCACTATTACTACTACTACTAGCCCAATGCATGGCAAATACTACTACTATTACTACTACTGCTGCTGCTTGTACAAGTGCTACTACTACTGCTACTACTAGTAGTCCAGTGCATTGAAAATACTACTACTCCTCCTCCTGATGCTGCTACTACTTCTACTACTAGTATCAATACTACTAGCCCTGTGTATGGCAAATCTACTACTACTACTGCTATGGCTGCTACTTCTATTATCACTACTGGCCCACTGCAGGACAAATCTGCTGGTACTATTACTGCTGCTGATGCCACTTCTATTGCTGATGCTAACTCTACTACTACTGCTACTACTAGCAGTCCACTGCATGGCAAATCTACTACTACTACTTCAATTGCTGCTACTGCTACTACTACTACTGGCCCTCTGCAGGGAATATATGGTGCTACTACTCCTGCTGCTGCAGCCACTTCTCCTGCTGCTACTACCACTACTATTACTACTAGCCCAGTGCATGGCAAATACTACTTCTATTACCACTACTGCTGCTACTTCTACTGCTGCTGCTACCTCCGTTGCCCGGCCTAGGCGGGCGGCGTGGCCCTGCCGGGACGGGCGGGCCGCTGGGCTGGCGGTAAGGCCCAAGCGCCCGCTAAGCTGCGCCTCAAGAGGCAGCCCGTGACCCCGCCGGCATCTACTGCCAAACCAGCCTACAAGGGCCCGATCTCGCCGCGAACGCGGAAGCTAAGCAGGGTCGGGCCTGGTTAGAACTTGCATGGGAGACTTCTAGGGAACACCGGGTGCTCTAGGCTTTTTGCCTCCCGCTCCGCTTTCTCATTTTGGGGTCCGCGGTGTTTGCGGCTATCTCCGCCCCCGCCGGGTACAGCTGCAAGCCCTACCTCCTCAGGCCCCTCCCACCACAGCAAGCGTCTTATGAGGGGCTCCCCGCCTGCCTGACCGGCCAGGCAGCCAGAAGGCGTCCCTGGAAGGCAGAGGCACACCAGACGCTCCGGGGGTGGCCTGACAGAAACCAGACGTGGCCGTGGACCCGGGGGCCGTCCGTGCGGCCCGCGAGCCCCTCGACCTGCACCTGGCCGCCCCCACTGGAGCCCAGCCCCGGCGCCGCCACCTGTCTGCCGGGCTGGCTCTCCACAGCTCCATATGGAAAAAGCCGCCCCTCCGCCGTTTCGCCATGGCCGGGGGCGGGAGCGGGATCGAGGGCCCAGGCCGCTTCCCCGGGCCTGCCGGCCACCTGGGGCGGGGTCCTGAGCTCGGACGGTGGCGTGGGGGCAAGGGTGGCGTTGCTGGGTCTAAGGGGCTTTACCAACACAATGCTGGCTCCCACTGGCTTCGGGCCAGCTTCTGTCAGGCAGGAGGGCCGGCCCGGTCTGCGGTTGGGCTTCGCCTAATGCAGCGTGGGCCGGCTACTACTATTGCTCTTGCTGATTCTTCTACTTCTATTTCTGGCCCTCTGCAGGTCAAATATGCTGCCACTATTACTGCTGCTGATGCCACTTCTACTGCTGTTTCTACCACTACTACTACTACTACTACTACTAGGCCAGTGCATGGCAAATACTACTACTATTACCACCACTGCTGCCATTACTACTACTGCTGCTACTACTACTGCTACTTGTACAGGTGCTGCTGCTACTACTACTACTAATAGCCCAGTGCATGGCAAATATTAACACTACTACTACTGCTGCTGCTTCTACTATTGCTACTATTACTGCTACTACTAGTAGTCCAGTGCATGGCAAATTCTACTACTATTACTACAACAGCTACTGCTGCTAATAGTAATGTTACTACTACTGCTAATGCTAGGAATCTAGTATATGGCAAATACTACTACTATTACTACTAGTGCTGCTGCTGCTACTTCCGCTACTACAACTATCAATACTACTAGCCCAGTGCATGGCAAATATACTACTATTATTGCTGTTCCTGCTACTTCTACTACTATTCCTGGCCCACTGCAAGTCAAATATGCTGCTCCAATTACTCCTGCTGCTGCCACTTCTACTGCTATTGCTACCACTATTACTACTACTACTAGCCCAATGCATGGCAAATACTACTACTATTACTACTACTGCTGCTGCTTGTACAAGTGCTACTACTACTGCTACTACTAGTAGTCCAGTGCATTGAAAATACTACTACTCCTCCTCCTGATGCTGCTACTACTTCTACTACTAGTATCAATACTACTAGCCCTGTGTATGGCAAATCTACTACTACTACTGCTATGGCTGCTACTTCTATTATCACTACTGGCCCACTGCAGGACAAATCTGCTGGTACTATTACTGCTGCTGATGCCACTTCTATTGCTGATGCTAACTCTACTACTACTGCTACTACTAGCAGTCCACTGCATGGCAAATCTACTACTACTACTTCAATTGCTGCTACTGCTACTACTACTACTGGCCCTCTGCAGGGAATATATGGTGCTACTACTCCTGCTGCTGCAGCCACTTCTCCTGCTGCTACTACCACTACTATTACTACTAGCCCAGTGCATGGCAAATACTACTTCTATTACCACTACTGCTGCTACTTCTACTGCTGCTGCTACCTCCGTTTCCCGGCCTAGGCGGGCGGCGGGGCCCTGCCGGGACGGGCGGGCCGCTGGGCTGGCGGTAAGGCCCAAGCGCCCGCTAAGCTGCGCCTCAAGAGGCAGCCCGTGACCCCGCCGGCATCTACTGCCAAACCAGCCTACAAGGGCCCGATCTCGCCGCGAACGCGGAAGCTAAGCAGGGTCGGGCCTGGTTAGAACTTGCATGGGAGACTTCTAGGGAACACCGGGTGCTCTAGGCTTTTTGCCTCCCGCTCCGCCTTCTCATTTTGGGGTCCGCGGTGTTTGCGGCTATCTCCGCCCCCGCCGGGTACAGCTGCAAGCCCTACCTCCTCAGGCCCCTCCCACCACAGCAAGCGTCTTATGAGGGGCTCCCCGCCTGCCTGACCGGCCAGGCGGCCAGAAGGCGTCCCTGGAAGGCAGAGGCACACCAGACGCTCCGGGGGTGGCCTGACAGAAACCAGACGTGGCCGCGGACCCGGGGGCCGTCCGTGCGGCCCGCGAGCCCCTCGACCTGCACCTGGCCGCCCCCACTGGAGCCCAGCCCCGGCGCCGCCACCTGTCTGCCGGGCTGGCTCTCCACAGCTCCATATGGAAAAAGCCGCCCCTCCGCCGTTTCGCCATGGCCGGGGGCGGGAGCCGGATCGAGGGTCCAGGCCGCTTCCCCGGGCCTGCCGGCCACCTGGGGCGGGGTCCTGAGCTCGGACGGTGGCGTGGGGGCAAGGGTGGCGTTGCTGGGTCTAAGGGGCTTTACCAACACAATGCTGGCTCCCACTGGCTTCGGGCCAGCTTCTGTCAGGCAGGAGGGCCGGCCCGGTCTGCGGTTGGGCTTCGCCTAACGCAGCGTGGGCCGGCTACTACTATTGCTCTTGCTGATTCTTCTACTTCTATTTCTGGCCCTCTGCAGGTCAAATATGCTGCCACTATTACTGCTGCTGATGCCACTTCTACTGCTGTTTCTACCACTACTACTACTACTACTACTACTAGGCCAGTGCATGGCAAATACTACTACTATTACCACCACTGCTGCCATTACTACTACTGCTGCTACTACTACTGCTACTTGTACAGGTGCTGCTGCTACTACTACTACTAATAGCCCAGTGCATGGCAAATATTAACACTACTACTACTGCTGCTGCTTCTACTATTGCTACTATTACTGCTACTACTAGTAGTCCAGTGCATGGCAAATTCTACTACTATTACTACAACAGCTACTGCTGCTAATAGTAATGTTACTACTACTGCTAATGCTAGGAATCTAGTATATGGCAAATACTACTACTATTACTACTAGTGCTGCTGCTGCTACTTCCGCTACTACAACTATCAATACTACTAGCCCAGTGCATGGCAAATATACTACTATTATTGCTGTTCCTGCTACTTCTACTACTATTCCTGGCCCACTGCAAGTCAAATATGCTGCTCCAATTACTCCTGCTGCTGCCACTTCTACTGCTATTGCTACCACTATTACTACTACTACTAGCCCAATGCATGGCAAATACTACTACTATTACTACTACTGCTGCTGCTTGTACAAGTGCTACTACTACTGCTACTACTAGTAGTCCAGTGCATTGAAAATACTACTACTCCTCCTCCTGATGCTGCTACTACTTCTACTACTAGTATCAATACTACTAGCCCTGTGTATGGCAAATCTACTACTACTACTGCTATGGCTGCTACTTCTATTATCACTACTGGCCCACTGCAGGACAAATCTGCTGGTACTATTACTGCTGCTGATGCCACTTCTATTGCTGATGCTAACTCTACTACTACTGCTACTACTAGCAGTCCACTGCATGGCAAATCTACTACTACTACTTCAATTGCTGCTACTGCTACTACTACTACTGGCCCTCTGCAGGGAATATATGGTGCTACTACTCCTGCTGCTGCAGCCACTTCTCCTGCTGCTACTACCACTACTATTACTACTAGCCCAGTGCATGGCAAATACTACTTCTATTACCACTACTGCTGCTACTTCTACTGCTGCTGCTACCTCCGTTGCCCGGCCTAGGCGGGCGGCGGGGCCCTGCCGGGACGGGCGGGCCGCTGGGCTGGCGGTAAGGCCCAAGCGCCCGCTAAGCTGCGCCTCAAGAGGCAGCCCGTGACCCCGCCGGCATCTACTGCCAAACCAGCCTACAAGGGCCCGATCTCGCCGCGAACGCGGAAGCTAAGCAGGGTCGGGCCTGGTTAGAACTTGCATGGGAGACTTCTAGGGAACACCGGGTGCTCTAGGCTTTTTGCCTCCCGCTCCGCCTTCTCATTTTGGGGTCCGCGGTGTTTGCGGCTATCTCCGCCCCCGCCGGGTACAGCTGCAAGCCCTACCTCCTCAGGCCCCTCCCACCACAGCAAGCGTCTTATGAGGGTCTCCCCGCCTGCCTGACCGGCCAGGCGGCCAGAAGGCGTCCCTGGAAGGCAGAGGCACACCAGACGCTCCGGGGGTGGCCTGACAGAAACCAGACGTGGCCGCGGACCCGGGGGCCGTCCGTGCGGCCCGCGAGCCCCTCGACCTGCACCTGGCCGCCCCCACTGGAGCCCAGCCCCGGCGCCGCCACCTGTCTGCCGGGCTGGCTCTCCACAGCTCCATATGGAAAAAGCCGCCCCTCCGCCGTTTCGCCATGGCCGGGGGCGGGAGCGGGATCGAGGGCCCAGGCCGCTTCCCCGGGCCTGCCGGCCACCTGGGGCGGGGTCCTGAGCTCGGACGGTGGCGTGGGGGCAAGGGTGGCGTTGCTGGGTCTAAGGGGCTTTACCAACACAATGCTGGCTCCCACTGGCTTCGGGCCAGCTTCTGTCAGGCAGGAGGGCCGGCCCGGTCTGCGGTTGGGCTTCGCCTAACGCAGCGTGGGCCGGCTACTACTATTGCTCTTGCTGATTCTTCTACTTCTATTTCTGGCCCTCTGCAGGTCAAATATGCTGCCACTATTACTGCTGCTGATGCCACTTCTACTGCTGTTTCTACCACTACTACTACTACTACTACTACTAGGCCAGTGCATGGCAAATACTACTACTATTACCACCACTGCTGCCATTACTACTACTGCTGCTACTACTACTGCTACTTGTACAGGTGCTGCTGCTACTACTACTACTAATAGCCCAGTGCATGGCAAATATTAACACTACTACTACTGCTGCTGCTTCTACTATTGCTACTATTACTGCTACTACTAGTAGTCCAGTGCATGGCAAATTCTACTACTATTACTACAACAGCTACTGCTGCTAATAGTAATGTTACTACTACTGCTAATGCTAGGAATCTAGTATATGGCAAATACTACTACTATTACTACTAGTGCTGCTGCTGCTACTTCCGCTACTACAACTATCAATACTACTAGCCCAGTGCATGGCAAATATACTACTATTATTGCTGTTCCTGCTACTTCTACTACTATTCCTGGCCCACTGCAAGTCAAATATGCTGCTCCAATTACTCCTGCTGCTGCCACTTCTACTGCTATTGCTACCACTATTACTACTACTACTAGCCCAATGCATGGCAAATACTACTACTATTACTACTACTGCTGCTGCTTGTACAAGTGCTACTACTACTGCTACTACTAGTAGTCCAGTGCATTGAAAATACTACTACTCCTCCTCCTGATGCTGCTACTACTTCTACTACTAGTATCAATACTACTAGCCCTGTGTATGGCAAATCTACTACTACTACTGCTATGGCTGCTACTTCTATTATCACTACTGGCCCACTGCAGGACAAATCTGCTGGTACAATTACTGCTGCTGATGCCACTTCTATTGCTGATGCTAACTCTACTACTACTGCTACTAGCAGTCCACTGCATGGCAAATCTACTACTACTACTTCAATTGCTGCTACTGCTACTACTACTACTGGCCCTCTGCAGGGAATATATGGTGCTACTACTCCTGCTGCCTCAGCCACTTCTTCTGCTGCTACTACCACTACTATTACTACTAGCCCAGTGCATGGCAAATACTACTTCTATTACCACTACTGCTGCTACTTCTACTGCTGCTGCTACCTCCGTTGCCCGGCCTAGGCGGGCGGCGTGGCCCTGCCGGGACGGGCGGGCCGCTGGGCTGGCGGTAAGGCCCAAGCGCCCGCTAAGCTGCGCCTCAAGAGGCAGCCCGTGACCCCGCCGGCATCTACTGCCAAACCAGCCTACAAGGGCCCGATCTCGCCGCGAACGCGGAAGCTAAGCAGGGTCGGGCCTGGTTAGAACTTGCATGGGAGACTTCTAGGGAACACCGGGTGCTCTAGGCTTTTTGCCTCCCGCTCCGCTTTCTCATTTTGGGGTCCGCGGTGTTTGCGGCTATCTCCGCCCCCGCCGGGTACAGCTGCAAGCCCTACCTCCTCAGGCCCCTCCCACCACAGCAAGCGTCTTATGAGGGGCTCCCCGCCTGCCTGACCGACCAGGCGGCCAGAAGGCGTCCCTGGAAGGCAGAGGCACACCAGACGCTCCGGGGGTGGCCTGACAGAAACCAGACGTGGCCGCGGACCCGGGGGCCGTCCGTGCGGCCCACGAGCCCCTCGACCTGCACCTGGCCGCCCCCACTGGAGCCCAGCCCCGGTGCCGCCACCTGTCTGCCGGGCTGGCTCTCCACAGCTCCATATGGAAAAAGCCGCCCCTCCGCCGTTTCGCCATGGCCGGGGGCGGGAGCGGGATCGAGGGCCCAGGCCGCTTCCCCGGGCCTGCCGGCCACCTGGGGCGGGGTCCTGAGCTCGGACGGTGGCGTGGGGGCAAGGGTGGCGTTGCTGGGTCTAAGGGGCTTTACCAACACAATGCTGGCTCCCACTGGCTTCGGGCCAGCTTCTGTCAGGCAGGAGGGCCGGCCCGGTCTGCGGTTGGGCTTCGCCTAACGCAGCGTGGGCCGGCTACTACTATTGCTCTTGCTGATTCTTCTACTTCTATTTCTGGCCCTCTGCAGGTCAAATATGCTGCCACTATTACTGCTGCTGATGCCACTTCTACTGCTGTTTCTACCACTACTACTACTACTACTACTACTAGGCCAGTGCATGGCAAATACTACTACTATTACCACCACTGCTGCCATTACTACTACTGCTGCTACTACTACTGCTACTTGTACAGGTGCTGCTGCTACTACTACTACTAATAGCCCAGTGCATGGCAAATATTAACACTACTACTACTGCTGCTGCTTCTACTATTGCTACTATTACTGCTACTACTAGTAGTCCAGTGCATGGCAAATTCTACTACTATTACTACAACAGCTACTGCTGCTAATAGTAATGTTACTACTACTGCTAATGCTAGGAATCTAGTATATGGCAAATACTACTACTATTACTACTAGTGCTGCTGCTGCTACTTCCGCTACTACAACTATCAATACTACTAGCCCAGTGCATGGCAAATATACTACTATTATTGCTGTTCCTGCTACTTCTACTACTATTCCTGGCCCACTGCAAGTCAAATATGCTGCTCCAATTACTCCTGCTGCTGCCACTTCTACTGCTATTGCTACCACTATTACTACTACTACTAGCCCAATGCATGGCAAATACTACTACTATTACTACTACTGCTGCTGCTTGTACAAGTGCTACTACTACTGCTACTACTAGTAGTCCAGTGCATTGAAAATACTACTACTCCTCCTCCTGATGCTGCTACTACTTCTACTACTAGTATCAATACTACTAGCCCTGTGTATGGCAAATCTACTACTACTACTGCTATGGCTGCTACTTCTATTATCACTACTGGCCCACTGCAGGACAAATCTGCTGGTACTATTACTGCTGCTGATGCCACTTCTATTGCTGATGCTAACTCTACTACTACTGCTACTACTAGCAGTCCACTGCATGGCAAATCTACTACTACTACTTCAATTGCTGCTACTGCTACTACTACTACTGGCCCTCTGCAGGGAATATATGGTGCTACTACTCCTGCTGCTGCAGCCACTTCTCCT
Organism: Pseudorca crassidens; assembly: GCF_039906515.1. Taxonomy (NCBI): domain Eukaryota; kingdom Metazoa; phylum Chordata; class Mammalia; order Artiodactyla; family Delphinidae; genus Pseudorca; species Pseudorca crassidens. Next base: position 760,418 of record NC_090303.1, read on the forward strand.
GCTGCTACTACCACTACTATTACTACTAGCCCAGTGCATGGCAAATACTACTTCTATTACCACTACTGCTGCTACTTCTACTGCTGCTGCTACCTCCGTTTCCCGGCCTAGGCGGGCGGCGTGGCCCTGCCGGGACGGGCGGGCCGCTGGGCTGGCGGTAAGGCCCAAGCGCCCGCTAAGCTGCGCCTCAAGAGGCAGCCCGTGACCCCGCCGGCATCTACTGCCAAACCAGCCTACAAGGGCCCGATCTCGCCGCGAACGCGGAAGCTAAGCAGGGTCGGGCCTCGTTAGAACTTGGATGGGAGACCTCTAGGGAAGACCGGGTGCTCTAGGCTTTTTGCCTCCCGCTCCGCCTTCTCCTTTTGGCGCCCGCGGCATTCGCGGCTATCTCCGCCCCCGCCGGGTACAGCTGCAAGCCCCACCTCCTCAGGCCCCTCCCACCACAGCAAGCGTCTTTTGAGGGGCTCCCCGCCTGCCTAAGCGGCCAGGCGGCCAGAAGGCGTCCCTGGAAGGCGGAGACACACCAGACGCTCCGGGGGTGGCCTGACGGAAACCAGACGTGGCCGCGGACCCGGGGGCCGTACGTGCGGCCCGCAAGCCCCTCGACCTGCACCTGGCCGCCCCCACTGGAGCCCAGCCCCGGCGCCGCCACCTGTCTGCCGGGCTGGCTCTCCACAGCTCCATATGGAAAAAGCCGCCCCTCCGCCGTTTCGCCATGGCCGGGGGCGGGAGCGGGATCGAGGGCCCAGGCCGCTTCCCCGGGCCTGCCGGCCACCTGGGGCGGGGTCCTGAGCTCGGACGGTGGCGTGGGGGCAAGGGTGGCGTTGCTGGGTCTAAGGGGCTTTACCAACACAATGCTGGCTCCCACTGGCTTCGGGCCAGCTTCTGTCAGGCAGGAGGGCCGGCCCGGTCTGCGGTTGGGCTTCGCCTAACGCAGCGTGGGCCGGCTACTACTATTGCTCTTGCTGATTCTTCTACTTCTATTTCTGGCCCTCTGCAGGTCAAATATGCTGCCACTATTACTGCTGCTGATGCCACTTCTACTGCTGTTTCTACCACTACTACTACTACTACTACTACTAGGCCAGTGCATGGCAAATACTACTACTATTACCACCACTGCTGCCATTACTACTACTGCTGCTACTACTACTGCTACTTGTACAGGTGCTGCTGCTACTACTACTACTAATAGCCCAGTGCATGGCAAATATTAACACTACTACTACTGCTGCTGCTTCTACTATTGCTACTATTACTGCTACTACTAGTAGTCCAGTGCATGGCAAATTCTACTACTATTACTACAACAGCTACTGCTGCTAATAGTAATGTTACTACTACTGCTAATGCTAGGAATCTAGTATATGGCAAATACTACTACTATTACTACTAGTGCTGCTGCTGCTACTTCCGCTACTACAACTATCAATACTACTAGCCCAGTGCATGGCAAATATACTACTATTATTGCTGTTCCTGCTACTTCTACTACTATTCCTGGCCCACTGCAAGTCAAATATGCTGCTCCAATTACTCCTGCTGCTGCCACTTCTACTGCTATTGCTACCACTATTACTACTACTACTAGCCCAATGCATGGCAAATACTACTACTATTACTACTACTGCTGCTGCTTGTACAAGTGCTACTACTACTGCTACTACTAGTAGTCCAGTGCATTGAAAATACTACTACTCCTCCTCCTGATGCTGCTACTACTTCTACTACTAGTATCAATACTACTAGCCCTGTGTATGGCAAATCTACTACTACTACTGCTATGGCTGCTACTTCTATTATCACTACTGGCCCACTGCAGGACAAATCTGCTGGTACTATTACTGCTGCTGATGCCACTTCTATTGCTGATGCTAACTCTACTACTACTGCTACTACTAGCAGTCCACTGCATGGCAAATCTACTACTACTACTTCAATTGCTGCTACTGCTACTACTACTACTGGCCCTCTGCAGGGAATATATGGTGCTACTACTCCTGCTGCTGCAGCCACTTCTCCTGCTGCTACTACCACTACTATTACTACTAGCCCAGTGCATGGCAAATACTACTTCTATTACCACTACTGCTGCTACTTCTACTGCTGCTGCTACCTCCGTTGCCCGGCCTAGGCGGGCGGCGTGGCCCTGCCGGGACGGGCGGGCCGCTGGGCTGGCGGTAAGGCCCAAGCGCCCGCTAAGCTGCGCCTCAAGAGGCAGCCCGTGACCCCGCCGGCATCTACTGCCAAACCAGCCTACAAGGGCCCGATCTCGCCGCGAACGCGGAAGCTAAGCAGGGTCGGGCCTGGTTAGAACTTGCATGGGAGACTTCTAGGGAACACCGGGTGCTCTAGGCTTTTTGCCTCCCGCTCCGCCTTCTCATTTTGGGGTCCGCGGTGTTTGCAGCTATCTCCGCCCCCGCCGGGTACAGCTGCAAGCCCTACCTCCTCAGGCCCCTCCCACCACAGCAAGCGTCTTATGAGGGGCTCCCCGCCTGCCTGACCGGCCAGGCGGCCAGAAGGCGTCCCTGGAAGGCAGAGGCACACCAGACGCTCCGGGGGTGGCCTGACAGAAACCAGACGTGGCCGCGGACCCGGGGGCCGTACGTGCGGCCCGCGAGCCCCTCGACCTGCACCTGGCCGCCCCCACTGGAGCCCAGCCCCGGCGCCGCCACCTGTCTGCCGGGCTGGCTCTCCACAGCTCCATATGGAAAAAGCCGCCCCTCCGCCGTTTCGCCATGGCCGGGGGCGGGAGCGGGATCGAGGGCCCAGGCCGCTTCCCCGGGCCTGCCGGCCACCTGGGGCGGGGTCCTGAGCTCGGACGGTGGCGTGGGGGCAAGGGTGGCGTTGCTGGGTCTAAGGGGCTTTACCAACACAATGCTGGCTCCCACTGGCTTCGGGCCAGCTTCTGTCAGGCAGGAGGGCCGGCCCGGTCTGCGGTTGGGCTTCGCCTAACGCAGCGTGGGCCGGCTACTACTATTGCTCTTGCTGATTCTTCTACTTCTATTTCTGGCCCTCTGCAGGTCAAATATGCTGCCACTATTACTGCTGCTGATGCCACTTCTACTGCTGTTTCTACCACTACTACTACTACTACTACTACTAGGCCAGTGCATGGCAAATACTACTACTATTACCACCACTGCTGCCATTACTACTACTGCTGCTACTACTACTGCTACTTGTACAGGTGCTGCTGCTACTACTACTACTAATAGCCCAGTGCATGGCAAATATTAACACTACTACTACTGCTGCTGCTTCTACTATTGCTACTATTACTGCTACTACTAGTAGTCCAGTGCATGGCAAATTCTACTACTATTACTACAACAGCTACTGCTGCTAATAGTAATGTTACTACTACTGCTAATGCTAGGAATCTAGTATATGGCAAATACTACTACTATTACTACTAGTGCTGCTGCTGCTACTTCCGCTACTACAACTATCAATACTACTAGCCCAGTGCATGGCAAATATACTACTATTATTGCTGTTCCTGCTACTTCTACTACTATTCCTGGCCCACTGCAAGTCAAATATGCTGCTCCAATTACTCCTGCTGCTGCCACTTCTACTGCTATTGCTACCACTATTACTACTACTACTAGCCCAATGCATGGCAAATACTACTACTATTACTACTACTGCTGCTGCTTGTACAAGTGCTACTACTACTGCTACTACTAGTAGTACAGTGCATTGAAAATACTACTACTCCTCCTCCTGATGCTGCTACTACTTCTACTACTAGTATCAATACTACTAGCCCTGTGTATGGCAAATCTACTACTACTACTGCTATGGCTGCTACTTCTATTATCACTACTGGCCCACTGCAGGACAAATCTGCTGGTACTATTACTGCTGCTGATGCCACTTCTATTGCTGATGCTAACTCTACTACTACTGCTACTACTAGCAGTCCACTGCATGGCAAATCTACTACTACTACTTCAATTGCTGCTACTGCTACTACTACTACTGGCCCTCTGCAGGGAATATATGGTGCTACTACTCCTGCTGCTGCAGCCACTTCTCCTGCTGCTACTACCACTACTATTACTACTAGCCCAGTGCATGGCAAATACTACTTCTATTACCACTACTGCTGCTACTTCTACTGCTGCTGCTACCTCCGTTGCCCGGCCTAGGCGGGCGGCGTGGCCCTGCCGGGACGGGCGGGCCGCTGGGCTGGCGGTAAGGCCCAAGCGCCCGCTAAGCTGCGCCTCAAGAGGCAGCCCGTGACCCCGCCGGCATCTACTGCCAAACCAGCCTACAAGGGCCCGATCTCGCCGCGAACGTGGAAGCTAAGCAGGGTCGGGCCTGGTTAGAACTTGCATGGGAGACTTCTAGGGAACACCGGGTGCTCTAGGCTTTTTGCCTCCCGCTCCGCCTTCTCATTTTGGGGTCCGTGGTGTTTGCGGCTATCTCCGCCACCGCCGGGTACAGCTGCAAGCCCTACCTCCTCAGGCCCCTCCCACCACAGCAAGCGACTTATGAGTGGCTCCCCGCCTGCCTGACCGACCAAGGGGCCAGAAGGCGTCCCTGGAAGGCAGAGGCACACCAGACGCTCCGGGGGTGGCCTGACGGAAACCAGACGTGGCCGCGGACCCGGGGGCCGTCCGTGCGGCCCGCAAGCCCCTCGACCTGCACCTGGCCGCCCCCACTGGAGCCCAGCCCCGGCGCCGCCACCTGTCTGCCGGGCTGGCTCTCCACAGCTCCATATGGAAAAAGCCGCCCCTCCGCCGTTTCGCCATGGCCGGGGGCGGGAGCGGGATCGAGGGCCCAGGCCGCTTCCCCGGGCCTGCCGGCCACCTGGGGCGGGGTCCTGAGCTCGGACGGTGGCGTGGGGGCAAGGGTGGCGTTGCTGGGTCTAAGGGGCTTTACCAACACAATGCTGGCTCCCACTGGCTTCGGGCCAGCTTCTGTCAGGCAGGAGGGCCGGCCCGGTCTGCGGTTGGGCTTCGCCTAACGCAGCGTGGGCCGGCTACTACTATTGCTCTTGCTGATTCTTCTACTTCTATTTCTGGCCCTCTGCAGGTCAAATATGCTGCCACTATTACTGCTGCTGATGCCACTTCTACTGCTGTTTCTACCACTACTACTACTACTACTACTACTAGGCCAGTGCATGGCAAATACTACTACTATTACCACCACTGCTGCCATTACTACTACTGCTGCTACTACTACTGCTACTTGTACAGGTGCTGCTGCTACTACTACTACTAATAGCCCAGTGCATGGCAAATATTAACACTACTACTACTGCTGCTGCTTCTACTATTGCTACTATTACTGCTACTACTAGTAGTCCAGTGCATGGCAAATTCTACTACTATTACTACAACAGCTACTGCTGCTAATAGTAATGTTACTACTACTGCTAATGCTAGGAATCTAGTATATGGCAAATACTACTACTATTACTACTAGTGCTGCTGCTGCTACTTCCGCTACTACAACTATCAATACTACTAGCCCAGTGCATGGCAAATATACTACTATTATTGCTGTTCCTGCTACTTCTACTACTATTCCTGGCCCACTGCAAGTCAAATATGCTGCTCCAATTACTCCTGCTGCTGCCACTTCTACTGCTATTGCTACCACTATTACTACTACTACTAGCCCAATGCATGGCAAATACTACTACTATTACTACTACTGCTGCTGCTTGTACAAGTGCTACTACTACTGCTACTACTAGTAGTCCAGTGCATTGAAAATACTACTACTCCTCCTCCTGATGCTGCTACTACTTCTACTACTAGTATCAATACTACTAGCCCTGTGTATGGCAAATCTACTACTACTACTGCTATGGCTGCTACTTCTATTATCACTACTGGCCCACTGCAGGACAAATCTGCTGGTACTATTACTGCTGCTGATGCCACTTCTATTGCTGATGCTAACTCTACTACTACTGCTACTACTAGCAGTCCACTGCATGGCAAATCTACTACTACTACTTCAATTGCTGCTACTGCTACTACTACTACTGGCCCTCTGCAGGGAATATATGGTGCTACTACTCCTGCTGCTGCAGCCACTTCTCCTGCTGCTACTACCACTACTATTACTACTAGCCCAGTGCATGGCAAATACTACTTCTATTACCACTACTGCTGCTACTTCTACTGCTGCTGCTACCTCCGTTGCCCGGCCTAGGCGGGCGGCGTGGCCCTGCCGGGACGGGCGGGCCGCTGGGCTGGCGGTAAGGCCCAAGCGCCCGCTAAGCTGCGCCTCAAGAGGCAGCCCGTGACCCCGCCGGCATCTACTGCCAAACCAGCCTACAAGGGCCCGATCTCGCCGCGAACGCGGAAGCTAAGCAGGGTCGGGCCTGGTTAGAACTTGCATGGGAGACTTCTAGGGAACACCGGGTGCTCTAGGCTTTTTGCCTCCCGCTCCGCCTTCTCATTTTGGGGTCCGTGGTGTTTGCGGCTATCTCCGCCACCGCCGGGTACAGCTGCAAGCCCTACCTCCTCAGGCCCCTCCCACCACAGCAAGCGACTTATGAGGGGCTCCCCGCCTGCCTGACCGACCAGGGGGCCAGAAGGCGTCCCTGGAAGGCGGAGACACACCAGACGCTCCGGGGGTGGCCTGACGGAAACCAGACGTGGCCGCGGACCCGGGGGCCGTCCGTGCGGCCCGCAAGCCCCTCGACCTGCACCTGGCCGCCCCCACTGGAGCCCAGCCCCGGCGCCGCCACCTGTCTGCCGGGCTGGCTCTCCACAGCTCCATATGGAAAAAGCCGCCCCTCCGCCGTTTCGCCATGGCCGGGGGCGGGAGCGGGATCGAGGGCCCAGGCCGCTTCCCCGGGCCTGCCGGCCACCTGGGGCGGGGTCCTGAGCTCGGACGGTGGCGTGGGGGCAAGGGTGGCGTTGCTGGGTCTAAGGGGCTTTACCAACACAATGCTGGCTCCCACTGGCTTCGGGCCAGCTTCTGTCAGGCAGGAGGGCCGGCCCGGTCTGCGGTTGGGCTTCGCCTAACGCAGCGTGGGCCGGCTACTACTATTGCTCTTGCTGATTCTTCTACTTCTATTTCTGGCCCTCTGCAGGTCAAATATGCTGCCACTATTACTGCTGCTGATGCCACTTCTACTGCTGTTTCTACCACTACTACTACTACTACTACTACTAGGCCAGTGCATGGCAAATACTACTACTATTACCACCACTGCTGCCATTACTACTACTGCTGCTACTACTACTGCTACTTGTACAGGTGCTGCTGCTACTACTACTACTAATAGCCCAGTGCATGGCAAATATTAACACTACTACTACTGCTGCTGCTTCTACTATTGCTACTATTACTGCTACTACTAGTAGTCCAGTGCATGGCAAATTCTACTACTATTACTACAACAGCTACTGCTGCTAATAGTAATGTTACTACTACTGCTAATGCTAGGAATCTAGTATATGGCAAATACTACTACTATTACTACTAGTGCTGCTGCTGCTACTTCCGCTACTACAACTATCAATACTACTAGCCCAGTGCATGGCAAATATACTACTATTATTGCTGTTCCTGCTACTTCTACTACTATTCCTGGCCCACTGCAAGTCAAATATGCTGCTCCAATTACTCCTGCTGCTGCCACTTCTACTGCTATTGCTACCACTATTACTACTACTACTAGCCCAATGCATGGCAAATACTACTACTATTACTACTACTGCTGCTGCTTGTACAAGTGCTACTACTACTGCTACTACTAGTAGTCCAGTGCATTGAAAATACTACTACTCCTCCTCCTGATGCTGCTACTACTTCTACTACTAGTATCAATACTACTAGCCCTGTGTATGGCAAATCTACTACTACTACTGCTATGGCTGCTACTTCTATTATCACTACTGGCCCACTGCAGGACAAATCTGCTGGTACTATTACTGCTGCTGATGCCACTTCTATTGCTGATGCTAACTCTACTACTACTGCTACTACTAGCAGTCCACTGCATGGCAAATCTACTACTACTACTTCAATTGCTGCTACTGCTACTACTACTACTGGCCCTCTGCAGGGAATATATGGTGCTACTACTCCTGCTGCTGCAGCCACTTCTCCTGCTGCTACTACCACTACTATTACTACTAGCCCAGTGCATGGCAAATACTACTTCTATTACCACTACTGCTGCTACTTCTACTGCTGCTGCTACCTCCGTTGCCCGGCCTAGGCGGGCGGCGTGGCCCTGCCGGGACGGGCGGGCCGCTGGGCTGGTGGTAAGGCCCAAGCGCCCGCTAAGCTGCGCCTCAAGAGGCAGCCCGTGACCCCGCCGGCATCTACTGCCAAACCAGCCTACAAGGGCCCGATCTCGCCGCGAACGCGGAAGCTAAGCAGGGTCGGGCCTGGTTAGAACTTGCATGGGAGACTTCTAGGGAACACCGGGTGCTCTAGGCTTTTTGCCTCCCGCTCCGCTTTCTCATTTTGGGGTCCGCGGTGTTTGCGGCTATCTCCGCCCCCGCCGGGTACAGCTGCAAGCCCTACCTCCTCAGGCCCCTCCCACCACAGCAAGCGTCTTATGAGGGGCTCCCCGCCTGCCTGACCGGCCAGGCGGCCAGAAGGCGTCCCTGGAAGGCAGAGGCACACCAGACGCTCCGGGGGTGGCCTGACAGAAACCAGACGTGGCCGTGGACCCGGGGGCCGTCCGTGCGGCCCGCGAGCCCCTCGACCTGCACCTGGCCGCCCCCACTGGAGCCCAGCCCCGGCGCCGCCACCTGTCTGCCGGGCTGGCTCTCCACAGCTCCATATGGAAAAAGCCGCCCCTCCGCCGTTTCGCCATGGCCGGGGGCGGGAGCGGGATCGAGGGCCCAGGCCGCTTCCCCGGGCCTGCCGGCCACCTGGGGCGGGGTCCTGAGCTCGGACGGTGGCGTGGGGGCAAGGGTGGCGTTGCTGGGTCTAAGGGGCTTTACCAACACAATGCTGGCTCCCACTGGCTTCGGGCCAGCTTCTGTCAGGCAGGAGGGCCGGCCCGGTCTGCGGTTGGGCTTCGCCTAATGCAGCGTGGGCCGGCTACTACTATTGCTCTTGCTGATTCTTCTACTTCTATTTCTGGCCCTCTGCAGGTCAAATATGCTGCCACTATTACTGCTGCTGATGCCACTTCTACTGCTGTTTCTACCACTACTACTACTACTACTACTACTAGGCCAGTGCATGGCAAATACTACTACTATTACCACCACTGCTGCCATTACTACTACTGCTGCTACTACTACTGCTACTTGTACAGGTGCTGCTGCTACTACTACTACTAATAGCCCAGTGCATGGCAAATATTAACACTACTACTACTGCTGCTGCTTCTACTATTGCTACTATTACTGCTACTACTAGTAGTCCAGTGCATGGCAAATTCTACTACTATTACTACAACAGCTACTGCTGCTAATAGTAATGTTACTACTACTGCTAATGCTAGGAATCTAGTATATGGCAAATACTACTACTATTACTACTAGTGCTGCTGCTGCTACTTCCGCTACTACAACTATCAATACTACTAGCCCAGTGCATGGCAAATATACTACTATTATTGCTGTTCCTGCTACTTCTACTACTATTCCTGGCCCACTGCAAGTCAAATATGCTGCTCCAATTACTCCTGCTGCTGCCACTTCTACTGCTATTGCTACCACTATTACTACTACTACTAGCCCAATGCATGGCAAATACTACTACTATTACTACTACTGCTGCTGCTTGTACAAGTGCTACTACTACTGCTACTACTAGTAGTCCAGTGCATTGAAAATACTACTACTCCTCCTCCTGATGCTGCTACTACTTCTACTACTAGTATCAATACTACTAGCCCTGTGTATGGCAAATCTACTACTACTACTGCTATGGCTGCTACTTCTATTATCACTACTGGCCCACTGCAGGACAAATCTGCTGGTACTATTACTGCTGCTGATGCCACTTCTATTGCTGATGCTAACTCTACTACTACTGCTACTACTAGCAGTCCACTGCATGGCAAATCTACTACTACTACTTCAATTGCTGCTACTGCTACTACTACTACTGGCCCTCTGCAGGGAATATATGGTGCTACTACTCCTGCTGCTGCAGCCACTTCTCCTGCTGCTACTACCACTACTATTACTACTAGCCCAGTGCATGGCAAATACTACTTCTATTACCACTACTGCTGCTACTTCTACTGCTGCTGCTACCTCCGTTTCCCGGCCTAGGCGGGCGGCGGGGCCCTGCCGGGACGGGCGGGCCGCTGGGCTGGCGGTAAGGCCCAAGCGCCCGCTAAGCTGCGCCTCAAGAGGCAGCCCGTGACCCCGCCGGCATCTACTGCCAAACCAGCCTACAAGGGCCCGATCTCGCCGCGAACGCGGAAGCTAAGCAGGGTCGGGCCTGGTTAGAACTTGCATGGGAGACTTCTAGGGAACACCGGGTGCTCTAGGCTTTTTGCCTCCCGCTCCGCCTTCTCATTTTGGGGTCCGCGGTGTTTGCGGCTATCTCCGCCCCCGCCGGGTACAGCTGCAAGCCCTACCTCCTCAGGCCCCTCCCACCACAGCAAGCGTCTTATGAGGGGCTCCCCGCCTGCCTGACCGGCCAGGCGGCCAGAAGGCGTCCCTGGAAGGCAGAGGCACACCAGACGCTCCGGGGGTGGCCTGACAGAAACCAGACGTGGCCGCGGACCCGGGGGCCGTCCGTGCGGCCCGCGAGCCCCTCGACCTGCACCTGGCCGCCCCCACTGGAGCCCAGCCCCGGCGCCGCCACCTGTCTGCCGGGCTGGCTCTCCACAGCTCCATATGGAAAAAGCCGCCCCTCCGCCGTTTCGCCATGGCCGGGGGCGGGAGCGGGATCGAGGGCCCAGGCCGCTTCCCCGGGCCTGCCGGCCACCTGGGGCGGGGTCCTGAGCTCGGACGGTGGCGTGGGGGCAAGGGTGGCGTTGCTGGGTCTAAGGGGCTTTACCAACACAATGCTGGCTCCCACTGGCTTCGGGCCAGCTTCTGTCAGGCAGGAGGGCCGGCCCGGTCTGCGGTTGGGCTTCGCCTAACGCAGCGTGGGCCGGCTACTACTATTGCTCTTGCTGATTCTTCTACTTCTATTTCTGGCCCTCTGCAGGTCAAATATGCTGCCACTATTACTGCTGCTGATGCCACTTCTACTGCTGTTTCTACCACTACTACTACTACTACTACTACTAGGCCAGTGCATGGCAAATACTACTACTATTACCACCACTGCTGCCATTACTACTACTGCTGCTACTACTACTGCTACTTGTACAGGTGCTGCTGCTACTACTACTACTAATAGCCCAGTGCATGGCAAATATTAACACTACTACTACTGCTGCTGCTTCTACTATTGCTACTATTACTGCTACTACTAGTAGTCCAGTGCATGGCAAATTCTACTACTATTACTACAACAGCTACTGCTGCTAATAGTAATGTTACTACTACTGCTAATGCTAGGAATCTAGTATATGGCAAATACTACTACTATTACTACTAGTGCTGCTGCTGCTACTTCCGCTACTACAACTATCAATACTACTAGCCCAGTGCATGGCAAATATACTACTATTATTGCTGTTCCTGCTACTTCTACTACTATTCCTGGCCCACTGCAAGTCAAATATGCTGCTCCAATTACTCCTGCTGCTGCCACTTCTACTGCTATTGCTACCACTATTACTACTACTACTAGCCCAATGCATGGCAAATACTACTACTATTACTACTACTGCTGCTGCTTGTACAAGTGCTACTACTACTGCTACTACTAGTAGTACAGTGCATTGAAAATACTACTACTCCTCCTCCTGATGCTGCTACTACTTCTACTACTAGTATCAATACTACTAGCCCTGTGTATGGCAAATCTACTACTACTACTGCTATGGCTGCTACTTCTATTATCACTACTGGCCCACTGCAGGACAAATCTGCTGGTACTATTACTGCTGCTGATGCCACTTCTATTGCTGATGCTAACTCTACTACTACTGCTACTACTAGCAGTCCACTGCATGGCAAATCTACTACTACTACTTCAATTGCTGCTACTGCTACTACTACTACTGGCCCTCTGCAGGGAATATATGGTGCTACTACTCCTGCTGCTGCAGCCACTTCTCCTGCTGCTACTACCACTACTATTACTACTAGCCCAGTGCATGGCAAATACTACTTCTATTACCACTACTGCTGCTACTTCTACTGCTGCTGCTACCTCCGTTGCCCGGCCTAGGCGGGCGGCGTGGCCCTGCCGGGACGGGCGGGCCGCTGGGCTGGCGGTAAGGCCCAAGCGCCCGCTAAGCTGCGCCTCAAGAGGCAGCCCGTGACCCCGCCGGCATCTACTGCCAAACCAGCCTACAAGGGCCCGATCTCGCCGCGAACGCGGAAGCTAAGCAGGGTCGGGCCTGGTTAGAACTTGCATGGGAGACTTCTAGGGAACACCGGGTGCTCTAGGCTTTTTGCCTCCCGCTCCGCCTTCTCATTTTGGGGTCCGTGGTGTTTGCGGCTATCTCCGCCACCGCCGGGTACAGCTGCAAGCCCTACCTCCTCAGGCCCCTCCCACCACAGCAAGCGACTTATGAGTGGCTCCCCGCCTGCCTGACCGACCAGGGGGCCAGAAGGCGTCCCTGGAAGGCAGAGGCACACCAGACGCTCCGGGGGTGGCCTGACGGAAACCAGACGTGGCCGCGGACCCGGGGGCCGTCCGTGCGGCCCGCAAGCCCCTCGACCTGCACCTGGCCGCCCCCACTGGAGCCCAGCCCCGGCGCCGCCACCTGTCTGCCGGGCTGGCTCTCCACAGCTCCATATGGAAAAAGCCGCCCCTCCGCCGTTTCGCCATGGCCGGGGGCGGGAGCGGGATCGAGGGCCCAGGCCGCTTCCCCGGGCCTGCCGGCCACCTGGGGCGGGGTCCTGAGCTCGGACGGTGGCGTGGGGGCAAGGGTGGCGTTGCTGGGTCTAAGGGGCTTTACCAACACAATGCTGGCTCCCACTGGCTTCGGGCCAGCTTCTGTCAGGCAGGAGGGCCGGCCCGGTCTGCGGTTGGGCTTCGCCTAACGCAGCGTGGGCCGGCTACTACTATTGCTCTTGCTGATTCTTCTACTTCTATTTCTGGCCCTCTGCAGGTCAAATATGCTGCCACTATTACTGCTGCTGATGCCACTTCTACTGCTGTTTCTACCACTACTACTACTACTACTACTACTAGGCCAGTGCATGGCAAATACTACTACTATTACCACCACTGCTGCCATTACTACTACTGCTGCTACTACTACTGCTACTTGTACAGGTGCTGCTGCTACTACTACTACTAATAGCCCAGTGCATGGCAAATATTAACACTACTACTACTGCTGCTGCTTCTACTATTGCTACTATTACTGCTACTACTAGTAGTCCAGTGCATGGCAAATTCTACTACTATTACTACAACAGCTACTGCTGCTAATAGTAATGTTACTACTACTGCTAATGCTAGGAATCTAGTATATGGCAAATACTACTACTATTACTACTAGTGCTGCTGCTGCTACTTCCGCTACTACAACTATCAATACTACTAGCCCAGTGCATGGCAAATATACTACTATTATTGCTGTTCCTGCTACTTCTACTACTATTCCTGGCCCACTGCAAGTCAAATATGCTGCTCCAATTACTCCTGCTGCTGCCACTTCTACTGCTATTGCTACCACTATTACTACTACTACTAGCCCAATGCATGGCAAATACTACTACTATTACTACTACTGCTGCTGCTTGTACAAGTGCTACTACTACTGCTACTACTAGTAGTCCAGTGCATTGAAAATACTACTACTCCTCCTCCTGATGCTGCTACTACTTCTACTACTAGTATCAATACTACTAGCCCTGTGTATGGCAAATCTACTACTACTACTGCTATGGCTGCTACTTCTATTATCACTACTGGCCCACTGCAGGACAAATCTGCTGGTACTATTACTGCTGCTGATGCCACTTCTATTGCTGATGCTAACTCTACTACTACTGCTACTACTAGCAGTCCACTGCATGGCAAATCTACTACTACTACTTCAATTGCTGCTACTGCTACTACTACTACTGGCCCTCTGCAGGGAATATATGGTGCTACTACTCCTGCTGCTGCAGCCACTTCTCCTGCTGCTACTACCACTACTATTACTACTAGCCCAGTGCATGGCAAATACTACTTCTATTACCACTACTGCTGCTACTTCTACTGCTGCTGCTACCTCCGTTGCCCGGCCTAGGCGGGCGGCGTGGCCCTGCCGGGACGGGCGGGCCGCTGGGCTGGCGGTAAGGCCCAAGCGCCCGCTAAGCTGCGCCTCAAGAGGCAGCCCGTGACCCCGCCGGCATCTACTGCCAAACCAGCCTACAAGGGCCCGATCTCGCCGCGAACGCGGAAGCTAAGCAGGGTCGGGCCTGGTTAGAACTTGCATGGGAGACTTCTAGGGAACACCGGGTGCTCTAGGCTTTTTGCCTCCCGCTCCGCCTTCTCATTTTGGGGTCCGTGGTGTTTGCGGCTATCTCCGCCACCGCCGGGTACAGCTGCAAGCCCTACCTCCTCAGGCCCCTCCCACCACAGCAAGCGACTTATGAGTGGCTCCCCGCCTGCCTGACCGACCAGGGGGCCAGAAGGCGTCCCTGGAAGGCAGAGGCACACCAGACGCTCCGGGGGTGGCCTGACGGAAACCAGACGTGGCCGCGGACCCGGGGGCCGTCCGTGCGGCCCGCAAGCCCCTCGACCTGCACCTGGCCGCCCCCACTGGAGCCCAGCCCCGGCGCCGCCACCTGTCTGCCGGGCTGGCTCTCCACAGCTCCATATGGAAAAAGCCGCCCCTCCGCCGTTTCGCCATGGCCGGGGGCGGGAGCGGGATCGAGGGCCCAGGCCGCTTCCCCGGGCCTGCCGGCCACCTGGGGCGGGGTCCTGAGCTCGGACGGTGGCGTGGGGGCAAGGGTGGCGTTGCTGGGTCTAAGGGGCTTTACCAACACAATGCTGGCTCCCACTGGCTTCGGGCCAGCTTCTGTCAGGCAGGAGGGCCGGCCCAGTCTGCGGTTGGGCTTCGCCTAACGCAGCGTGGGCCGGCTACTACTATTGCTCTTGCTGATTCTTCTACTTCTATTTCTGGCCCTCTGCAGGTCAAATATGCTGCCACTATTACTGCTGCTGATGCCACTTCTACTGCTGTTTCTACCACTACTACTACTACTACTACTACTAGGCCAGTGCATGGCAAATACTACTACTATTACCACCACTGCTGCCATTACTACTACTGCTGCTACTACTACTGCTACTTGTACAGGTGCTGCTGCTACTACTACTACTAATAGCCCAGTGCATGGCAAATATTAACACTACTACTACTGCTGCTGCTTCTACTATTGCTACTATTACTGCTACTACTAGTAGTCCAGTGCATGGCAAATTCTACTACTATTACTACAACAGCTACTGCTGCTAATAGTAATGTTACTACTACTGCTAATGCTAGGAATCTAGTATATGGCAAATACTACTACTATTACTACTAGTGCTGCTGCTGCTACTTCCGCTACTACAACTATCAATACTACTAGCCCAGTGCATGGCAAATATACTACTATTATTGCTGTTCCTGCTACTTCTACTACTATTCCTGGCCCACTGCAAGTCAAATATGCTGCTCCAATTACTCCTGCTGCTGCCACTTCTACTGCTATTGCTACCACTATTACTACTACTACTAGCCCAATGCATGGCAAATACTACTACTATTACTACTACTGCTGCTGCTTGTACAAGTGCTACTACTACTGCTACTACTAGTAGTCCAGTGCATTGAAAATACTACTACTCCTCCTCCTGATGCTGCTACTACTTCTACTACTAGTATCAATACTACTAGCCCTGTGTATGGCAAATCTACTACTACTACTGCTATGGCTGCTACTTCTATTATCACTACTGGCCCACTGCAGGACAAATCTGCTGGTACTATTACTGCTGCTGATGCCACTTCTATTGCTGATGCTAACTCTACTACTACTGCTACTACTAGCAGTCCACTGCATGGCAAATCTACTACTACTACTTCAATTGCTGCTACTGCTACTACTACTACTGGCCCTCTGCAGGGAATATATGGTGCTACTACTCCTGCTGCTGCAGCCACTTCTCCTGCTGCTACTACCACTACTATTACTACTAGCCCAGTGCATGGCAAATACTACTTCTATTACCACTACTGCTGCTACTTCTACTGCTGCTGCTACCTCCGTTGCCCGGCCTAGGCGGGCGGCGTGGCCCTGCCGGGACGGGCGGGCCGCTGGGCTGGCGGTAAGGCCCAAGCGCCCGCTAAGCTGCGCCTCAAGAGGCAGCCCGTGACCCCGCCGGCATCTACTGCCAAACCAGCCTACAAGGGCCCGATCTCGCCGCGAACGCGGAAGCTAAGCAGGGTCGGGCCTGGTTAGAACTTGCATGGGAGACTTCTAGGGAACACCGGGTGCTCTAGGCTTTTTGCCTCCCGCTCCGCCTTCTCATTTTGGGGTCCGTGGTGTTTGCGGCTATCTCCGCCACCGCCGGGTACAGCTGCAAGCCCTACCTCCTCAGGCCCCTCCCACCACAGCAAGCGACTTATGAGGGGCTCCCCGCCTGCCTGACCGACCAGGGGGCCAGAAGGCGTCCCTGGAAGGCGGAGACACACCAGACGCTCCGGGGGTGGCCTGACGGAAACCAGACGTGGCCGCGGACCCGGGGGCTGTCCGTGCGGCCCGCAAGCCCCTCGACCTGCACCTGGCCGCCCCCACTGGAGCCCAGCCCCGGCGCCGCCACTTGTCTGCCGGGCTGGCTCTCCACAGCTCCATATGGAAAAAGCCGCCCCTCCGCCGTTTCGCCATGGCCGGGGGCGGGAGCGGGATCGAGGGCCCAGGCCGCTTCCCCGGGCCTGCCGGCCACCTGGGGCGGGGTCCTGAGCTCGGACGGTGGCGTGGGGGCAAGGGTGGCGTTGCTGGGTCTAAGGGGCTTTACCAACACAATGCTGGCTCCCACTGGCTTCGGGCCAGCTTCTGTCAGGCAGGAGGGCCGGCCCGGTCTGCGGTTGGGCTTCGCCTAACGCAGCGTGGGCCGGCTACTACTATTGCTCTTGCTGATTCTTCTACTTCTATTTCTGGCCCTCTGCAGGTCAAATATGCTGCCACTATTACTGCTGCTGATGCCACTTCTACTGCTGTTTCTACCACTACTACTACTACTACTACTACTAGGCCAGTGCATGGCAAATACTACTACTATTACCACCACTGCTGCCATTACTACTACTGCTGCTACTACTACTGCTACTTGTACAGGTGCTGCTGCTACTACTACTACTAATAGCCCAGTGCATGGCAAATATTAACACTACTACTACTGCTGCTGCTTCTACTATTGCTACTATTACTGCTACTACTAGTAGTCCAGTGCATGGCAAATTCTACTACTATTACTACAACAGCTACTGCTGCTAATAGTAATGTTACTACTACTGCTAATGCTAGGAATCTAGTATATGGCAAATACTACTACTATTACTACTAGTGCTGCTGCTGCTACTTCCGCTACTACAACTATCAATACTACTAGCCCAGTGCATGGCAAATATACTACTATTATTGCTGTTCCTGCTACTTCTACTACTATTCCTGGCCCACTGCAAGTCAAATATGCTGCTCCAATTACTCCTGCTGCTGCCACTTCTACTGCTATTGCTACCACTATTACTACTACTACTAGCCCAATGCATGGCAAATACTACTACTATTACTACTACTGCTGCTGCTTGTACAAGTGCTACTACTACTGCTACTACTAGTAGTCCAGTGCATTGAAAATACTACTACTCCTCCTCCTGATGCTGCTACTACTTCTACTACTAGTATCAATACTACTAGCCCTGTGTATGGCAAATCTACTACTACTACTGCTATGGCTGCTACTTCTATTATCACTACTGGCCCACTGCAGGACAAATCTGCTGGTACTATTACTGCTGCTGATGCCACTTCTATTGCTGATGCTAACTCTACTACTACTGCTACTACTAGCAGTCCACTGCATGGCAAATCTACTACTACTACTTCAATTGCTGCTACTGCTACTACTACTACTGGCCCTCTGCAGGGAATATATGGTGCTACTACTCCTGCTGCTGCAGCCACTTCTCCTGCTGCTACTACCACTACTATTACTACTAGCCCAGTGCATGGCAAATACTACTTCTATTACCACTACTGCTGCTACTTCTACTGCTGCTGCTACCTCCGTTGCCCGGCCTAGGCGGGCGGCGTGGCCCTGCCGGGACGGGCGGGCCGCTGGGCTGGTGGTAAGGCCCAAGCGCCCGCTAAGCTGCGCCTCAAGAGGCAGCCCGTGACCCCGCCGGCATCTACTGCCAAACCAGCCTACAAGGGCCCGATCTCGCCGCGAACGCGGAAGCTAAGCAGGGTCGGGCCTGGTTAGAACTTGCATGGGAGACTTCTAGGGAACACCGGGTGCTCTAGGCTTTTTGCCTCCCGCTCCGCTTTCTCATTTTGGGGTCCGCGGTGTTTGCGGCTATCTCCGCCCCCGCCGGGTACAGCTGCAAGCCCTACCTCCTCAGGCCCCTCCCACCACAGCAAGCGTCTTATGAGGGGCTCCCCGCCTGCCTGACCGGCCAGGCGGCCAGAAGGCGTCCCTGGAAGGCAGAGGCACACCAGACGCTCCGGGGGTGGCCTGACAGAAACCAGACGTGGCCGTGGACCCGGGGGCCGTCCGTGCGGCCCGCGAGCCCCTCGACCTGCACCTGGCCGCCCCCACTGGAGCCCAGCCCCGGCGCCGCCACCTGTCTGCCGGGCTGGCTCTCCACAGCTCCATATGGAAAAAGCCGCCCCTCCGCCGTTTCGCCATGGCCGGGGGCGGGAGCGGGATCGAGGGCCCAGGCCGCTTCCCCGGGCCTGCCGGCCACCTGGGGCGGGGTCCTGAGCTCGGACGGTGGCGTGGGGGCAAGGGTGGCGTTGCTGGGTCTAAGGGGCTTTACCAACACAATGCTGGCTCCCACTGGCTTCGGGCCAGCTTCTGTCAGGCAGGAGGGCCGGCCCGGTCTGCGGTTGGGCTTCGCCTAATGCAGCGTGGGCCGGCTACTACTATTGCTCTTGCTGATTCTTCTACTTCTATTTCTGGCCCTCTGCAGGTCAAATATGCTGCCACTATTACTGCTGCTGATGCCACTTCTACTGCTGTTTCTACCACTACTACTACTACTACTACTACTAGGCCAGTGCATGGCAAATACTACTACTATTACCACCACTGCTGCCATTACTACTACTGCTGCTACTACTACTGCTACTTGTACAGGTGCTGCTGCTACTACTACTACTAATAGCCCAGTGCATGGCAAATATTAACACTACTACTACTGCTGCTGCTTCTACTATTGCTACTATTACTGCTACTACTAGTAGTCCAGTGCATGGCAAATTCTACTACTATTACTACAACAGCTACTGCTGCTAATAGTAATGTTACTACTACTGCTAATGCTAGGAATCTAGTATATGGCAAATACTACTACTATTACTACTAGTGCTGCTGCTGCTACTTCCGCTACTACAACTATCAATACTACTAGCCCAGTGCATGGCAAATATACTACTATTATTGCTGTTCCTGCTACTTCTACTACTATTCCTGGCCCACTGCAAGTCAAATATGCTGCTCCAATTACTCCTGCTGCTGCCACTTCTACTGCTATTGCTACCACTATTACTACTACTACTAGCCCAATGCATGGCAAATACTACTACTATTACTACTACTGCTGCTGCTTGTACAAGTGCTACTACTACTGCTACTACTAGTAGTCCAGTGCATTGAAAATACTACTACTCCTCCTCCTGATGCTGCTACTACTTCTACTACTAGTATCAATACTACTAGCCCTGTGTATGGCAAATCTACTACTACTACTGCTATGGCTGCTACTTCTATTATCACTACTGGCCCACTGCAGGACAAATCTGCTGGTACTATTACTGCTGCTGATGCCACTTCTATTGCTGATGCTAACTCTACTACTACTGCTACTACTAGCAGTCCACTGCATGGCAAATCTACTACTACTACTTCAATTGCTGCTACTGCTACTACTACTACTGGCCCTCTGCAGGGAATATATGGTGCTACTACTCCTGCTGCTGCAGCCACTTCTCCTGCTGCTACTACCACTACTATTACTACTAGCCCAGTGCATGGCAAATACTACTTCTATTACCACTACTGCTGCTACTTCTACTGCTGCTGCTACCTCCGTTTCCCGGCCTAGGCGGGCGGCGGGGCCCTGCCGGGACGGGCGGGCCGCTGGGCTGGCGGTAAGGCCCAAGCGCCCGCTAAGCTGCGCCTCAAGAGGCAGCCCGTGACCCCGCCGGCATCTACTGCCAAACCAGCCTACAAGGGCCCGATCTCGCCGCGAACGCGGAAGCTAAGCAGGGTCGGGCCTGGTTAGAACTTGCATGGGAGACTTCTAGGGAACACCGGGTGCTCTAGGCTTTTTGCCTCCCGCTCCGCCTTCTCATTTTGGGGTCCGCGGTGTTTGCGGCTATCTCCGCCCCCGCCGGGTACAGCTGCAAGCCCTACCTCCTCAGGCCCCTCCCACCACAGCAAGCGTCTTATGAGGGGCTCCCCGCCTGCCTGACCGGCCAGGCGGCCAGAAGGCGTCCCTGGAAGGCAGAGGCACACCAGACGCTCCGGGGGTGGCCTGACAGAAACCAGACGTGGCCGCGGACCCGGGGGCCGTCCGTGCGGCCCGCGAGCCCCTCGACCTGCACCTGGCCGCCCCCACTGGAGCCCAGCCCCGGCGCCGCCACCTGTCTGCCGGGCTGGCTCTCCACAGCTCCATATGGAAAAAGCCGCCCCTCCACCGTTTCGCCATGGCCGGGGGCGGGAGCCGGATCGAGGGTCCAGGCCGCTTCCCCGGGCCTGCCGGCCACCTGGGGCGGGGTCCTGAGCTCGGACGGTGGCGTGGGGGCAAGGGTGGCGTTGCTGGGTCTAAGGGGCTTTACCAACACAATGCTGGCTCCCACTGGCTTCGGGCCAGCTTCTGTCAGGCAGGAGGGCCGGCCCGGTCTGCGGTTGGGCTTCGCCTAACGCAGCGTGGGCCGGCTACTACTATTGCTCTTGCTGATTCTTCTACTTCTATTTCTGGCCCTCTGCAGGTCAAATATGCTGCCACTATTACTGCTGCTGATGCCACTTCTACTGCTGTTTCTACCACTACTACTACTACTACTACTACTAGGCCAGTGCATGGCAAATACTACTACTATTACCACCACTGCTGCCATTACTACTACTGCTGCTACTACTACTGCTACTTGTACAGGTGCTGCTGCTACTACTACTACTAATAGCCCAGTGCATGGCAAATATTAACACTACTACTACTGCTGCTGCTTCTACTATTGCTACTATTACTGCTACTACTAGTAGTCCAGTGCATGGCAAATTCTACTACTATTACTACAACAGCTACTGCTGCTAATAGTAATGTTACTACTACTGCTAATGCTAGGAATCTAGTATATGGCAAATACTACTACTATTACTACTAGTGCTGCTGCTGCTACTTCCGCTACTACAACTATCAATACTACTAGCCCAGTGCATGGCAAATATACTACTATTATTGCTGTTCCTGCTACTTCTACTACTATTCCTGGCCCACTGCAAGTCAAATATGCTGCTCCAATTACTCCTGCTGCTGCCACTTCTACTGCTATTGCTACCACTATTACTACTACTACTAGCCCAATGCATGGCAAATACTACTACTATTACTACTACTGCTGCTGCTTGTACAAGTGCTACTACTACTGCTACTACTAGTAGTCCAGTGCATTGAAAATACTACTACTCCTCCTCCTGATGCTGCTACTACTTCTACTACTAGTATCAATACTACTAGCCCTGTGTATGGCAAATCTACTACTACTACTGCTATGGCTGCTACTTCTATTATCACTACTGGCCCACTGCAGGACAAATCTGCTGGTACTATTACTGCTGCTGATGCCACTTCTATTGCTGATGCTAACTCTACTACTACTGCTACTACTAGCAGTCCACTGCATGGCAAATCTACTACTACTACTTCAATTGCTGCTACTGCTACTACTACTACTGGCCCTCTGCAGGGAATATATGGTGCTACTACTCCTGCTGCTGCAGCCACTTCTCCTGCTGCTACTACCACTACTATTACTACTAGCCCAGTGCATGGCAAATACTACTTCTATTACCACTACTGCTGCTACTTCTACTGCTGCTGCTACCTCCGTTGCCCGGCCTAGGCGGGCGGCGTGGCCCTGCCGGGACGGGCGGGCCGCTGGGCTGGCGGTAAGGCCCAAGCGCCCGCTAAGCTGCGCCTCAAGAGGCAGCCCGTGACCCCGCCGGCATCTACTGCCAAACCAGCCTACAAGGGCCCGATCTCGCCGCGAACGCGGAAGCTAAGCAGGGTCGGGCCTGGTTAGAACTTGCATGGGAGACTTCTAGGGAACACCGGGTGCTCTAGGCTTTTTGCCTCCCGCTCCGCCTTCTCATTTTGGGGTCCGCGGTGTTTGCGGCTATCTCCGCCCCCGCCGGGTACAGCTGCAAGCCCTACCTCCTCAGGCCCCTCCCACCACAGCAAGCGTCTTATGAGGGGCTCCCCGCCTGCCTGACCGGCCAGGCGGCCAGAAGGCGTCCCTGGAAGGCAGAGGCACACCAGACGCTCCGGGGGTGGCCTGACAGAAACCAGACGTGGCCGCGGACCCGGGGGCCGTCCGTGCGGCCCGCGAGCCCCTCGACCTGCACCTGGCCGCCCCCACTGGAGCCCAGCCCCGGCGCCGCCACCTGTCTGCCGGGCTGGCTCTCCACAGCTCCATATGGAAAAAGCCGCCCCTCCGCCGTTTCGCCATGGCCGGGGGCGGGAGCGGGATCGAGGGCCCAGGCCGCTTCCCCGGGCCTGCCGGCCACCTGGGGCGGGGTCCTGAGCTCGGACGGTGGCGTGGGGGCAAGGGTGGCGTTGCTGGGTCTAAGGGGCTTTACCAACACAATGCTGGCTCCCACTGGCTTCGGGCCAGCTTCTGTCAGGCAGGAGGGCCGGCCCGGTCTGCGGTTGGGCTTCGCCTAACGCAGCGTGGGCCGGCTACTACTATTGCTCTTGCTGATTCTTCTACTTCTATTTCTGGCCCTCTGCAGGTCAAATATGCTGCCACTATTACTGCTGCTGATGCCACTTCTACTGCTGTTTCTACCACTACTACTACTACTATTACTACTAGGCCAGTGCATGGCAAATACTACTACTATTACCACCACTGCTGCCATTACTACTACTGCTGCTACTACTACTGCTACTTGTACAGGTGCTGCTGCTACTACTACTACTAATAGCCCAGTGCATGGCAAATATTAACACTACTACTACTGCTGCTGCTTCTACTATTGCTACTATTACTGCTACTACTAGTAGTCCAGTGCATGGCAAATTCTACTACTATTACTACAACAGCTACTGCTGCTAATAGTAATGTTACTACTACTGCTAATGCTAGGAATCTAGTATATGGCAAATACTACTACTATTACTACTAGTGCTGCTGCTGCTACTTCCGCTACTACAACTATCAATACTACTAGCCCAGTGCATGGCAAATATACTACTATTATTGCTGTTCCTGCTACTTCTACTACTATTCCTGGCCCACTGCAAGTCAAATATGCTGCTCCAATTACTCCTGCTGCTGCCACTTCTACTGCTATTGCTACCACTATTACTACTACTACTAGCCCAATGCATGGCAAATACTACTACTATTACTACTACTGCTGCTGCTTGTACAAGTGCTACTACTACTGCTACTACTAGTAGTCCAGTGCATTGAAAATACTACTACTCCTCCTCCTGATGCTGCTACTACTTCTACTACTAGTATCAATACTACTAGCCCTGTGTATGGCAAATCTACTACTACTACTGCTATGGCTGCTACTTCTATTATCACTACTGGCCCACTGCAGGACAAATCTGCTGGTACTATTACTGCTGCTGATGCCACTTCTATTGCTGATGCTAACTCTACTACTACTGCTACTACTAGCAGTCCACTGCATGGCAAATCTACTACTACTACTTCAATTGCTGCTACTGCTACTACTACTACTGGCCCTCTGCAGGGAATATATGGTGCTACTACTCCTGCTGCTGCAGCCACTTCTCCTGCTGCTACTACCACTACTATTACTACTAGCCCAGTGCATGGCAAATACTACTTCTATTACCACTACTGCTGCTACTTCTACTGCTGCTGCTACCTCCGTTTCCCGGCCTAGGCGGGCGGCGGGGCCCTGCCGGGACGGGCGGGCCGCTGGGCTGGCGGTAAGGCCCAAGCGCCCGCTAAGCTGCGCCTCAAGAGGCAACCCGCGACCCCACCAGCAGCTACTGCCAAACCAGCCTAGAAGGGCCCGGTCTCGCGGCGATCGCGGAAGCTAAGCAGGGTCGGGCCTCGTTAGAACTTGGATGGGAGACCTCTAGGGAAGACCGGGTGCTCTAGGCTTTTTGCCTCCCGCTCCGCCTTCTCCTTTTGGCGCCCGCGGCATTCGCGGCTATCTCCGCCCCCGCCGGGTACAGCTGCAAGCCCTACCTCCTCAGGCCCCTCCCACCACAGCAAGCGTCTTTTGAGGGGCTCCCCGCCTGCCTAAGCGGCCAGGCGGCCAGAAGGCGTCCCTGGAAGGCGGAGACACACCAGACGCTCCGGGGGTGGCCTGACGGAAACCAGACGTGGCCGCGGACCCGGGGGCCGTCCGTGCGGCCCGCAAGCCCCTCGACCTGCACCTGGCCGCCCCCACTGGAGCCCAGCCCCGGCGCCGCCACCTGTCTGCCGGGCTGGCTCTCCACAGCTCCATATGGAAAAAGCCGCCCCTCCGCCGTTTCGCCATGGCCGGGGGCGGGAGCGGGATCGAGGGCCCAGGCCGCTTCCCCGGGCCTGCCGGCCACCTGGGGCGGGGTCCTGAGCTCGGACGGTGGCGTGGGGGCAAGGGTGGCGTTGCTGGGTCTAAGGGGCTTTACCAACACAATGCTGGCTCCCACTGGCTTCGGGCCAGCTTCTGTCAGGCAGGAGGGCCGGCCCGGTCTGCGGTTGGGCTTCGCCTAACGCAGCGTGGGCCGGCTACTACTATTGCTCTTGCTGATTCTTCTACTTCTATTTCTGGCCCTCTGCAGGTCAAATATGCTGCCACTATTACTGCTGCTGATGCCACTTCTACTGCTGTTTCTACCACTACTACTACTACTACTACTACTAGGCCAGTGCATGGCAAATACTACTACTATTACCACCACTGCTGCCATTACTACTACTGCTGCTACTACTACTGCTACTTGTACAGGTGCTGCTGCTACTACTACTACTAATAGCCCAGTGCATGGCAAATATTAACACTACTACTACTGCTGCTGCTTCTACTATTGCTACTATTACTGCTACTACTAGTAGTCCAGTGCATGGCAAATTCTACTACTATTACTACAACAGCTACTGCTGCTAATAGTAATGTTACTACTACTGCTAATGCTAGGAATCTAGTATATGGCAAATACTACTACTATTACTACTAGTGCTGCTGCTGCTACTTCCGCTACTACAACTATCAATACTACTAGCCCAGTGCATGGCAAATATACTACTATTATTGCTGTTCCTGCTACTTCTACTACTATTCCTGGCCCACTGCAAGTCAAATATGCTGCTCCAATTACTCCTGCTGCTGCCACTTCTACTGCTATTGCTACCACTATTACTACTACTACTAGCCCAATGCATGGCAAATACTACTACTATTACTACTACTGCTGCTGCTTGTACAAGTGCTACTACTACTGCTACTACTAGTAGTCCAGTGCATTGAAAATACTACTACTCCTCCTCCTGATGCTGCTACTACTTCTACTACTAGTATCAATACTACTAGCCCTGTGTATGGCAAATCTACTACTACTACTGCTATGGCTGCTACTTCTATTATCACTACTGGCCCACTGCAGGACAAATCTGCTGGTACTATTACTGCTGCTGATGCCACTTCTATTGCTGATGCTAACTCTACTACTACTGCTACTACTAGCAGTCCACTGCATGGCAAATCTACTACTACTACTTCAATTGCTGCTACTGCTACTACTACTACTGGCCCTCTGCAGGGAATATATGGTGCTACTACTCCTGCTGCTGCAGCCACTTCTCCTGCTGCTACTACCACTACTATTACTACTAGCCCAGTGCATGGCAAATACTACTTCTATTACCACTACTGCTGCTACTTCTACTGCTGCTGCTACCTCCGTTGCCCGGCCTAGGCGGGCGGCGTGGCCCTGCCGGGACGGGCGGGCCGCTGGGCTGGTGGTAAGGCCCAAGCGCCCGCTAAGCTGCGCCTCAAGAGGCAGCCCGTGACCCCGCCGGCATCTACTGCCAAACCAGCCTACAAGGGCCCGATCTCGCCGCGAACGCGGAAGCTAAGCAGGGTCGGGCCTGGTTAGAACTTGCATGGGAGACTTCTAGGGAACACCGGGTGCTCTAGGCTTTTTGCCTCCCGCTCCGCTTTCTCATTTTGGGGTCCGCGGTGTTTGCGGCTATCTCCGCCCCCGCCGGGTACAGCTGCAAGCCCTACCTCCTCAGGCCCCTCCCACCACAGCAAGCGTCTTATGAGGGGCTCCCCGCCTGCCTGACCGGCCAGGCGGCCAGAAGGCGTCCCTGGAAGGCAGAGGCACACCAGACGCTCCGGGGGTGGCCTGACAGAAACCAGACGTGGCCGTGGACCCGGGGGCCGTCCGTGCGGCCCGCGAGCCCCTCGACCTGCACCTGGCCGCCCCCACTGGAGCCCAGCCCCGGCGCCGCCACCTGTCTGCCGGGCTGGCTCTCCACAGCTCCATATGGAAAAAGCCGCCCCTCCGCCGTTTCGCCATGGCCGGGGGCGGGAGCGGGATCGAGGGCCCAGGCCGCTTCCCCGGGCCTGCCGGCCACCTGGGGCGGGGTCCTGAGCTCGGACGGTGGCGTGGGGGCAAGGGTGGCGTTGCTGGGTCTAAGGGGCTTTACCAACACAATGCTGGCTCCCACTGGCTTCGGGCCAGCTTCTGTCAGGCAGGAGGGCCGGCCCGGTCTGCGGTTGGGCTTCGCCTAATGCAGCGTGGGCCGGCTACTACTATTGCTCTTGCTGATTCTTCTACTTCTATTTCTGGCCCTCTGCAGGTCAAATATGCTGCCACTATTACTGCTGCTGATGCCACTTCTACTGCTGTTTCTACCACTACTACTACTACTACTACTACTAGGCCAGTGCATGGCAAATACTACTACTATTACCACCACTGCTGCCATTACTACTACTGCTGCTACTACTACTGCTACTTGTACAGGTGCTGCTGCTACTACTACTACTAATAGCCCAGTGCATGGCAAATATTAACACTACTACTACTGCTGCTGCTTCTACTATTGCTACTATTACTGCTACTACTAGTAGTCCAGTGCATGGCAAATTCTACTACTATTACTACAACAGCTACTGCTGCTAATAGTAATGTTACTACTACTGCTAATGCTAGGAATCTAGTATATGGCAAATACTACTACTATTACTACTAGTGCTGCTGCTGCTACTTCCGCTACTACAACTATCAATACTACTAGCCCAGTGCATGGCAAATATACTACTATTATTGCTGTTCCTGCTACTTCTACTACTATTCCTGGCCCACTGCAAGTCAAATATGCTGCTCCAATTACTCCTGCTGCTGCCACTTCTACTGCTATTGCTACCACTATTACTACTACTACTAGCCCAATGCATGGCAAATACTACTACTATTACTACTACTGCTGCTGCTTGTACAAGTGCTACTACTACTGCTACTACTAGTAGTCCAGTGCATTGAAAATACTACTACTCCTCCTCCTGATGCTGCTACTACTTCTACTACTAGTATCAATACTACTAGCCCTGTGTATGGCAAATCTACTACTACTACTGCTATGGCTGCTACTTCTATTATCACTACTGGCCCACTGCAGGACAAATCTGCTGGTACTATTACTGCTGCTGATGCCACTTCTATTGCTGATGCTAACTCTACTACTACTGCTACTACTAGCAGTCCACTGCATGGCAAATCTACTACTACTACTTCAATTGCTGCTACTGCTACTACTACTACTGGCCCTCTGCAGGGAATATATGGTGCTACTACTCCTGCTGCTGCAGCCACTTCTCCTGCTGCTACTACCACTACTATTACTACTAGCCCAGTGCATGGCAAATACTACTTCTATTACCACTACTGCTGCTACTTCTACTGCTGCTGCTACCTCCGTTTCCCGGCCTAGGCGGGCGGCGGGGCCCTGCCGGGACGGGCGGGCCGCTGGGCTGGCGGTAAGGCCCAAGCGCCCGCTAAGCTGCGCCTCAAGAGGCAGCCCGTGACCCCGCCGGCATCTACTGCCAAACCAGCCTACAAGGGCCCGATCTCGCCGCGAACGCGGAAGCTAAGCAGGGTCGGGCCTGGTTAGAACTTGCATGGGAGACTTCTAGGGAACACCGGGTGCTCTAGGCTTTTTGCCTCCCGCTCCGCCTTCTCATTTTGGGGTCCGCGGTGTTTGCGGCTATCTCCGCCCCCGCCGGGTACAGCTGCAAGCCCTACCTCCTCAGGCCCCTCCCACCACAGCAAGCGTCTTATGAGGGGCTCCCCGCCTGCCTGACCGGCCAGGCGGCCAGAAGGCGTCCCTGGAAGGCAGAGGCACACCAGACGCTCCGGGGGTGGCCTGACAGAAACCAGACGTGGCCGCGGACCCGGGGGCCGTCCGTGCGGCCCGCGAGCCCCTCGACCTGCACCTGGCCGCCCCCACTGGAGCCCAGCCCCGGCGCCGCCACCTGTCTGCCGGGCTGGCTCTCCACAGCTCCATATGGAAAAAGCCGCCCCTCCACCGTTTCGCCATGGCCGGGGGCGGGAGCCGGATCGAGGGTCCAGGCCGCTTCCCCGGGCCTGCCGGCCACCTGGGGCGGGGTCCTGAGCTCGGACGGTGGCGTGGGGGCAAGGGTGGCGTTGCTGGGTCTAAGGGGCTTTACCAACACAATGCTGGCTCCCACTGGCTTCGGGCCAGCTTCTGTCAGGCAGGAGGGCCGGCCCGGTCTGCGGTTGGGCTTCGCCTAACGCAGCGTGGGCCGGCTACTACTATTGCTCTTGCTGATTCTTCTACTTCTATTTCTGGCCCTCTGCAGGTCAAATATGCTGCCACTATTACTGCTGCTGATGCCACTTCTACTGCTGTTTCTACCACTACTACTACTACTACTACTACTAGGCCAGTGCATGGCAAATACTACTACTATTACCACCACTGCTGCCATTACTACTACTGCTGCTACTACTACTGCTACTTGTACAGGTGCTGCTGCTACTACTACTACTAATAGCCCAGTGCATGGCAAATATTAACACTACTACTACTGCTGCTGCTTCTACTATTGCTACTATTACTGCTACTACTAGTAGTCCAGTGCATGGCAAATTCTACTACTATTACTACAACAGCTACTGCTGCTAATAGTAATGTTACTACTACTGCTAATGCTAGGAATCTAGTATATGGCAAATACTACTACTATTACTACTAGTGCTGCTGCTGCTACTTCCGCTACTACAACTATCAATACTACTAGCCCAGTGCATGGCAAATATACTACTATTATTGCTGTTCCTGCTACTTCTACTACTATTCCTGGCCCACTGCAAGTCAAATATGCTGCTCCAATTACTCCTGCTGCTGCCACTTCTACTGCTATTGCTACCACTATTACTACTACTACTAGCCCAATGCATGGCAAATACTACTACTATTACTACTACTGCTGCTGCTTGTACAAGTGCTACTACTACTGCTACTACTAGTAGTCCAGTGCATTGAAAATACTACTACTCCTCCTCCTGATGCTGCTACTACTTCTACTACTAGTATCAATACTACTAGCCCTGTGTATGGCAAATCTACTACTACTACTGCTATGGCTGCTACTTCTATTATCACTACTGGCCCACTGCAGGACAAATCTGCTGGTACTATTACTGCTGCTGATGCCACTTCTATTGCTGATGCTAACTCTACTACTACTGCTACTACTAGCAGTCCACTGCATGGCAAATCTACTACTACTACTTCAATTGCTGCTACTGCTACTACTACTACTGGCCCTCTGCAGGGAATATATGGTGCTACTACTCCTGCTGCTGCAGCCACTTCTCCTGCTGCTACTACCACTACTATTACTACTAGCCCAGTGCATGGCAAATACTACTTCTATTACCACTACTGCTGCTACTTCTACTGCTGCTGCTACCTCCGTTGCCCGGCCTAGGCGGGCGGCGTGGCCCTGCCGGGACGGGCGGGCCGCTGGGCTGGCGGTAAGGCCCAAGCGCCCGCTAAGCTGCGCCTCAAGAGGCAGCCCGTGACCCCGCCGGCATCTACTGCCAAACCAGCCTACAAGGGCCCGATCTCGCCGCGAACGCGGAAGCTAAGCAGGGTCGGGCCTGGTTAGAACTTGCATGGGAGACTTCTAGGGAACACCGGGTGCTCTAGGCTTTTTGCCTCCCGCTCCGCCTTCTCATTTTGGGGTCCGCGGTGTTTGCGGCTATCTCCGCCCCCGCCGGGTACAGCTGCAAGCCCTACCTCCTCAGGCCCCTCCCACCACAGCAAGCGTCTTATGAGGGGCTCCCCGCCTGCCTGACCGGCCAGGCGGCCAGAAGGCGTCCCTGGAAGGCAGAGGCACACCAGACGCTCCGGGGGTGGCCTGACAGAAACCAGACGTGGCCGCGGACCCGGGGGCCGTCCGTGCGGCCCGCGAGCCCCTCGACCTGCACCTGGCCGCCCCCACTGGAGCCCAGCCCCGGCGCCGCCACCTGTCTGCCGGGCTGGCTCTCCACAGCTCCATATGGAAAAAGCCGCCCCTCCGCCGTTTCGCCATGGCCGGGGGCGGGAGCGGGATCGAGGGCCCAGGCCGCTTCCCCGGGCCTGCCGGCCACCTGGGGCGGGGTCCTGAGCTCGGACGGTGGCGTGGGGGCAAGGGTGGCGTTGCTGGGTCTAAGGGGCTTTACCAACACAATGCTGGCTCCCACTGGCTTCGGGCCAGCTTCTGTCAGGCAGGAGGGCCGGCCCGGTCTGCGGTTGGGCTTCGCCTAACGCAGCGTGGGCCGGCTACTACTATTGCTCTTGCTGATTCTTCTACTTCTATTTCTGGCCCTCTGCAGGTCAAATATGCTGCCACTATTACTGCTGCTGATGCCACTTCTACTGCTGTTTCTACCACTACTACTACTACTATTACTACTAGGCCAGTGCATGGCAAATACTACTACTATTACCACCACTGCTGCCATTACTACTACTGCTGCTACTACTACTGCTACTTGTACAGGTGCTGCTGCTACTACTACTACTAATAGCCCAGTGCATGGCAAATATTAACACTACTACTACTGCTGCTGCTTCTACTATTGCTACTATTACTGCTACTACTAGTAGTCCAGTGCATGGCAAATTCTACTACTATTACTACAACAGCTACTGCTGCTAATAGTAATGTTACTACTACTGCTAATGCTAGGAATCTAGTATATGGCAAATACTACTACTATTACTACTAGTGCTGCTGCTGCTACTTCCGCTACTACAACTATCAATACTACTAGCCCAGTGCATGGCAAATATACTACTATTATTGCTGTTCCTGCTACTTCTACTACTATTCCTGGCCCACTGCAAGTCAAATATGCTGCTCCAATTACTCCTGCTGCTGCCACTTCTACTGCTATTGCTACCACTATTACTACTACTACTAGCCCAATGCATGGCAAATACTACTACTATTACTACTACTGCTGCTGCTTGTACAAGTGCTACTACTACTGCTACTACTAGTAGTCCAGTGCATTGAAAATACTACTACTCCTCCTCCTGATGCTGCTACTACTTCTACTACTAGTATCAATACTACTAGCCCTGTGTATGGCAAATCTACTACTACTACTGCTATGGCTGCTACTTCTATTATCACTACTGGCCCACTGCAGGACAAATCTGCTGGTACTATTACTGCTGCTGATGCCACTTCTATTGCTGATGCTAACTCTACTACTACTGCTACTACTAGCAGTCCACTGCATGGCAAATCTACTACTACTACTTCAATTGCTGCTACTGCTACTACTACTACTGGCCCTCTGCAGGGAATATATGGTGCTACTACTCCTGCTGCTGCAGCCACTTCTCCTGCTGCTACTACCACTACTATTACTACTAGCCCAGTGCATGGCAAATACTACTTCTATTACCACTACTGCTGCTACTTCTACTGCTGCTGCTACCTCCGTTTCCCGGCCTAGGCGGGCGGCGGGGCCCTGCCGGGACGGGCGGGCCGCTGGGCTGGCGGTAAGGCCCAAGCGCCCGCTAAGCTGCGCCTCAAGAGGCAACCCGCGACCCCACCAGCAGCTACTGCCAAACCAGCCTAGAAGGGCCCGGTCTCGCGGCGATCGCGGAAGCTAAGCAGGGTCGGGCCTCGTTAGAACTTGGATGGGAGACCTCTAGGGAAGACCGGGTGCTCTAGGCTTTTTGCCTCCCGCTCCGCCTTCTCCTTTTGGCGCCCGCGGCATTCGCGGCTATCTCCGCCCCCGCCGGGTACAGCTGCAAGCCCTACCTCCTCAGGCCCCTCCCACCACAGCAAGCGTCTTTTGAGGGGCTCCCCGCCTGCCTAAGCGGCCAGGCGGCCAGAAGGCGTCCCTGGAAGGCGGAGACACACCAGACGCTCCGGGGGTGGCCTGACGGAAACCAGACGTGGCCGCGGACCCGGGGGCCGTCCGTGCGGCCCGCAAGCCCCTCGACCTGCACCTGGCCGCCCCCACTGGAGCCCAGCCCCGGCGCCGCCACCTGTCTGCCGGGCTGGCTCTCCACAGCTCCATATGGAAAAAGCCGCCCCTCCGCCGTTTCGCCATGGCCGGGGGCGGGAGCGGGATCGAGGGCCCAGGCCGCTTCCCCGGGCCTGCCGGCCACCTGGGGCGGGGTCCTGAGCTCGGACGGTGGCGTGGGGGCAAGGGTGGCGTTGCTGGGTCTAAGGGGCTTTACCAACACAATGCTGGCTCCCACTGGCTTCGGGCCAGCTTCTGTCAGGCAGGAGGGCCGGCCCGGTCTGCGGTTGGGCTTCGCCTAACGCAGCGTGGGCCGGCTACTACTATTGCTCTTGCTGATTCTTCTACTTCTATTTCTGGCCCTCTGCAGGTCAAATATGCTGCCACTATTACTGCTGCTGATGCCACTTCTACTGCTGTTTCTACCACTACTACTACTACTACTACTACTAGGCCAGTGCATGGCAAATACTACTACTATTACCACCACTGCTGCCATTACTACTACTGCTGCTACTACTACTGCTACTTGTACAGGTGCTGCTGCTACTACTACTACTAATAGCCCAGTGCATGGCAAATATTAACACTACTACTACTGCTGCTGCTTCTACTATTGCTACTATTACTGCTACTACTAGTAGTCCAGTGCATGGCAAATTCTACTACTATTACTACAACAGCTACTGCTGCTAATAGTAATGTTACTACTACTGCTAATGCTAGGAATCTAGTATATGGCAAATACTACTACTATTACTACTAGTGCTGCTGCTGCTACTTCCGCTACTACAACTATCAATACTACTAGCCCAGTGCATGGCAAATATACTACTATTATTGCTGTTCCTGCTACTTCTACTACTATTCCTGGCCCACTGCAAGTCAAATATGCTGCTCCAATTACTCCTGCTGCTGCCACTTCTACTGCTATTGCTACCACTATTACTACTACTACTAGCCCAATGCATGGCAAATACTACTACTATTACTACTACTGCTGCTGCTTGTACAAGTGCTACTACTACTGCTACTACTAGTAGTCCAGTGCATTGAAAATACTACTACTCCTCCTCCTGATGCTGCTACTACTTCTACTACTAGTATCAATACTACTAGCCCTGTGTATGGCAAATCTACTACTACTACTGCTATGGCTGCTACTTCTATTATCACTACTGGCCCACTGCAGGACAAATCTGCTGGTACTATTACTGCTGCTGATGCCACTTCTATTGCTGATGCTAACTCTACTACTACTGCTACTACTAGCAGTCCACTGCATGGCAAATCTACTACTACTACTTCAATTGCTGCTACTGCTACTACTACTACTGGCCCTCTGCAGGGAATATATGGTGCTACTACTCCTGCTGCTGCAGCCACTTCTCCTGCTGCTACTACCACTACTATTACTACTAGCCCAGTGCATGGCAAATACTACTTCTATTACCACTACTGCTGCTACTTCTACTGCTGCTGCTACCTCCGTTGCCCGGCCTAGGCGGGCGGCGTGGCCCTGCCGGGACGGGCGGGCCGCTGGGCTGGCGGTAAGGCCCAAGCGCCCGCTAAGCTGCGCCTCAAGAGGCAGCCCGTGACCCCGCCGGCATCTACTGCCAAACCAGCCTAAAGGGCCCGATCTCGCCGCGAACGCGGAAGCTAAGCAGGGTCGGGCCTGGTTAGAACTTGCATGGGAGACTTCTAGGGAACACCGGGTGCTCTAGGCTTTTTGCCTCCCGCTCCGCCTTCTCATTTTGGGGTCCGCGGTGTTTGCAGCTATCTCCGCCCCCGCCGGGTACAGCTGCAAGCCCTACCTCCTCAGGCCCCTCCCACCACAGCAAGCGTCTTATGAGGGGCTCCCCGCCTGCCTGACCGGCCAGGCGGCCAGAAGGCGTCCCTGGAAGGCAGAGGCACACCAGACGCTCCGGGGGTGGCCTGACAGAAACCAGACGTGGCCGCGGACCCGGGGGCCGTACGTGCGGCCCGCGAGCCCCTCGACCTGCACCTGGCCGCCCCCACTGGAGCCCAGCCCCGGCGCCGCCACCTGTCTGCCGGGCTGGCTCTCCACAGCTCCATATGGAAAAAGCCGCCCCTCCGCCGTTTCGCCATGGCCGGGGGCGGGAGCGGGATCGAGGGCCCAGGCCGCTTCCCCGGGCCTGCCGGCCACCTGGGGCGGGGTCCTGAGCTCGGACGGTGGCGTGGGGGCAAGGGTGGCGTTGCTGGGTCTAAGGGGCTTTACCAACACAATGCTGGCTCCCACTGGCTTCGGGCCAGCTTCTGTCAGGCAGGAGGGCCGGCCCGGTCTGCGGTTGGGCTTCGCCTAACGCAGCGTGGGCCGGCTACTACTATTGCTCTTGCTGATTCTTCTACTTCTATTTCTGGCCCTCTGCAGGTCAAATATGCTGCCACTATTACTGCTGCTGATGCCACTTCTACTGCTGTTTCTACCACTACTACTACTACTACTACTACTAGGCCAGTGCATGGCAAATACTACTACTATTACCACCACTGCTGCCATTACTACTACTGCTGCTACTACTACTGCTACTTGTACAGGTGCTGCTGCTACTACTACTACTAATAGCCCAGTGCATGGCAAATATTAACACTACTACTACTGCTGCTGCTTCTACTATTGCTACTATTACTGCTACTACTAGTAGTCCAGTGCATGGCAAATTCTACTACTATTACTACAACAGCTACTGCTGCTAATAGTAATGTTACTACTACTGCTAATGCTAGGAATCTAGTATATGGCAAATACTACTACTATTACTACTAGTGCTGCTGCTGCTACTTCCGCTACTACAACTATCAATACTACTAGCCCAGTGCATGGCAAATATACTACTATTATTGCTGTTCCTGCTACTTCTACTACTATTCCTGGCCCACTGCAAGTCAAATATGCTGCTCCAATTACTCCTGCTGCTGCCACTTCTACTGCTATTGCTACCACTATTACTACTACTACTAGCCCAATGCATGGCAAATACTACTACTATTACTACTACTGCTGCTGCTTGTACAAGTGCTACTACTACTGCTACTACTAGTAGTCCAGTGCATTGAAAATACTACTACTCCTCCTCCTGATGCTGCTACTACTTCTACTACTAGTATCAATACTACTAGCCCTGTGTATGGCAAATCTACTACTACTACTGCTATGGCTGCTACTTCTATTATCACTACTGGCCCACTGCAGGACAAATCTGCTGGTACTATTACTGCTGCTGATGCCACTTCTATTGCTGATGCTAACTCTACTACTACTGCTACTACTAGCAGTCCACTGCATGGCAAATCTACTACTACTACTTCAATTGCTGCTACTGCTACTACTACTACTGGCCCTCTGCAGGGAATATATGGTGCTACTACTCCTGCTGCTGCAGCCACTTCTCCTGCTGCTACTACCACTACTATTACTACTAGCCCAGTGCATGGCAAATACTACTTCTATTACCACTACTGCTGCTACTTCTACTGCTGCTGCTACCTCCGTTGCCCGGCCTAGGCGGGCGGCGTGGCCCTGCCGGGACGGGCGGGCCGCTGGGCTGGCGGTAAGGCCCAAGCGCCCGCTAAGCTGCGCCTCAAGAGGCAGCCCGTGACCCCGCCGGCATCTACTGCCAAACCAGCCTACAAGGGCCCGATCTCGCCGCGAACGCGGAAGCTAAGCAGGGTCGGGCCTGGTTAGAACTTGCATGGGAGACTTCTAGGGAACACCGGGTGCTCTAGGCTTTTTGCCTCCCGCTCCGCCTTCTCATTTTGGGGTCCGCGGTGTTTGCGGCTATCTCCGCCCCCGCCGGGTACAGCTGCAAGCCCTACCTCCTCAGGCCCCTCCCACCACAGCAAGCGTCTTATGAGGGGCTCCCCGCCTGCCTGACCGGCCAGGCGGCCAGAAGGCGTCCCTGGAAGGCAGAGGCACACCAGACGTTCCGGGGGTGGCCTGACAGAAACCAGACGTGGCCGCGGACCCGGGGGCCGTCCGTGCGGCCCGCGAGCCCCTCGACCTGCACCTGGCCGCCCCCACTGGAGCCCAGCCCCGGCGCCGCCACCTGTCTGCCGGGCTGGCTCTCCACAGCTCCATATGGAAAAAGCCGCCCCTCCGCCGTTTCGCCATGGCCGGGGGCGGGAGCGGGATCGAGGGCCCAGGCCGCTTCCCCGGGCCTGCCGGCCACCTGGGGCGGGGTCCTGAGCTCGGACGGTGGCGTGGGGGCAAGGGTGGCGTTGCTGGGTCTAAGGGGCTTTACCAACACAATGCTGGCTCCCACTGGCTTCGGGCCAGCTTCTGTCAGGCAGGAGGGCCGGCCCGGTCTGCGGTTGGGCTTCGCCTAACGCAGCGTGGGCCGGCTACTACTATTGCTCTTGCTGATTCTTCTACTTCTATTTCTGGCCCTCTGCAGGTCAAATATGCTGCCACTATTACTGCTGCTGATGCCACTTCTACTGCTGTTTCTACCACTACTACTACTACTACTACTACTAGGCCAGTGCATGGCAAATACTACTACTATTACCACCACTGCTGCCATTACTACTACTGCTGCTACTACTACTGCTACTTGTACAGGTGCTGCTGCTACTACTACTACTAATAGCCCAGTGCATGGCAAATATTAACACTACTACTACTGCTGCTGCTTCTACTATTGCTACTATTACTGCTACTACTAGTAGTCCAGTGCATGGCAAATTCTACTACTATTACTACAACAGCTACTGCTGCTAATAGTAATGTTACTACTACTGCTAATGCTAGGAATCTAGTATATGGCAAATACTACTACTATTACTACTAGTGCTGCTGCTGCTACTTCCGCTACTACAACTATCAATACTACTAGCCCAGTGCATGGCAAATATACTACTATTATTGCTGTTCCTGCTACTTCTACTACTATTCCTGGCCCACTGCAAGTCAAATATGCTGCTCCAATTACTCCTGCTGCTGCCACTTCTACTGCTATTGCTACCACTATTACTACTACTACTAGCCCAATGCATGGCAAATACTACTACTATTACTACTACTGCTGCTGCTTGTACAAGTGCTACTACTACTGCTACTACTAGTAGTCCAGTGCATTGAAAATACTACTACTCCTCCTCCTGATGCTGCTACTACTTCTACTACTAGTATCAATACTACTAGCCCTGTGTATGGCAAATCTACTACTACTACTGCTATGGCTGCTACTTCTATTATCACTACTGGCCCACTGCAGGACAAATCTGCTGGTACTATTACTGCTGCTGATGCCACTTCTATTGCTGATGCTAACTCTACTACTACTGCTACTACTAGCAGTCCACTGCATGGCAAATCTACTACTACTACTTCAATTGCTGCTACTGCTACTACTACTACTGGCCCTCTGCAGGGAATATATGGTGCTACTACTCCTGCTGCTGCAGCCACTTCTCCTGCTGCTACTACCACTACTATTACTACTAGCCCAGTGCATGGCAAATACTACTTCTATTACCACTACTGCTGCTACTTCTACTGCTGCTGCTACCTCCGTTGCCCGGCCTAGGCGGGCGGCGTGGCCCTGCCGGGACGGGCGGGCCGCTGGGCTGGCGGTAAGGCCCAAGCGCCCGCTAAGCTGCGCCTCAAGAGGCAGCCCGTGACCCCGCCGGCATCTACTGCCAAACCAGCCTACAAGGGCCCGATCTCGCCGCGAACGCGGAAGCTAAGCAGGGTCGGGCCTGGTTAGAACTTGCATGGGAGACTTCTAGGGAACACCGGGTGCTCTAGGCTTTTTGCCTCCCGCTCCGCCTTCTCATTTTGGGGTCCGTGGTGTTTGCGGCTATCTCCGCCACCGCCGGGTACAGCTGCAAGCCCTACCTCCTCAGGCCCCTCCCACCACAGCAAGCGACTTATGAGGGGCTCCCCGCCTGCCTGACCGACCAGGGGGCCAGAAGGCGTCCCTGGAAGGCGGAGACACACCAGACGCTCCGGGGGTGGCCTGACGGAAACCAGACGTGGCCGCGGACCCGGGGGCTGTCCGTGCGGCCCGCAAGCCCCTCGACCTGCACCTGGCCGCCCCCACTGGAGCCCAGCCCCGGCGCCGCCACCTGTCTGCCGGGCTGGCTCTCCACAGCTCCATATGGAAAAAGCCGCCCCTCCGCCGTTTCGCCATGGCCGGGGGCGGGAGCGGGATCGAGGGCCCAGGCCGCTTCCCCGGGCCTGCCGGCCACCTGGGGCGGGGTCCTGAGCTCGGACGGTGGCGTGGGGGCAAGGGTGGCGTTGCTGGGTCTAAGGGGCTTTACCAACACAATGCTGGCTCCCACTGGCTTCGGGCCAGCTTCTGTCAGGCAGGAGGGCCGGCCCGGTCTGCGGTTGGGCTTCGCCTAACGCAGCGTGGGCCGGCTACTACTATTGCTCTTGCTGATTCTTCTACTTCTATTTCTGGCCCTCTGCAGGTCAAATATGCTGCCACTATTACTGCTGCTGATGCCACTTCTACTGCTGTTTCTACCACTACTACTACTACTACTACTACTAGGCCAGTGCATGGCAAATACTACTACTATTACCACCACTGCTGCCATTACTACTACTGCTGCTACTACTACTGCTACTTGTACAGGTGCTGCTGCTACTACTACTACTAATAGCCCAGTGCATGGCAAATATTAACACTACTACTACTGCTGCTGCTTCTACTATTGCTACTATTACTGCTACTACTAGTAGTCCAGTGCATGGCAAATTCTACTACTATTACTACAACAGCTACTGCTGCTAATAGTAATGTTACTACTACTGCTAATGCTAGGAATCTAGTATATGGCAAATACTACTACTATTACTACTAGTGCTGCTGCTGCTACTTCCGCTACTACAACTATCAATACTACTAGCCCAGTGCATGGCAAATATACTACTATTATTGCTGTTCCTGCTACTTCTACTACTATTCCTGGCCCACTGCAAGTCAAATATGCTGCTCCAATTACTCCTGCTGCTGCCACTTCTACTGCTATTGCTACCACTATTACTACTACTACTAGCCCAATGCATGGCAAATACTACTACTATTACTACTACTGCTGCTGCTTGTACAAGTGCTACTACTACTGCTACTACTAGTAGTCCAGTGCATTGAAAATACTACTACTCCTCCTCCTGATGCTGCTACTACTTCTACTACTAGTATCAATACTACTAGCCCTGTGTATGGCAAATCTACTACTACTACTGCTATGGCTGCTACTTCTATTATCACTACTGGCCCACTGCAGGACAAATCTGCTGGTACTATTACTGCTGCTGATGCCACTTCTATTGCTGATGCTAACTCTACTACTACTGCTACTACTAGCAGTCCACTGCATGGCAAATCTACTACTACTACTTCAATTGCTGCTACTGCTACTACTACTACTGGCCCTCTGCAGGGAATATATGGTGCTACTACTCCTGCTGCTGCAGCCACTTCTCCTGCTGCTACTACCACTACTATTACTACTAGCCCAGTGCATGGCAAATACTACTTCTATTACCACTACTGCTGCTACTTCTACTGCTGCTGCTACCTCCGTTGCCCGGCCTAGGCGGGCGGCGTGGCCCTGCCGGGACGGGCGGGCCGCTGGGCTGGCGGTAAGGCCCAAGCGCCCGCTAAGCTGCGCCTCAAGAGGCAGCCCGTGACCCCGCCGGCATCTACTGCCAAACCAGCCTACAAGGGCCCGATCTCGCCGCGAACGCGGAAGCTAAGCAGGGTCGGGCCTGGTTAGAACTTGCATGGGAGACTTCTAGGGAACACCGGGTGCTCTAGGCTTTTTGCCTCCCGCTCCGCTTTCTCATTTTGGGGTCCGCGGTGTTTGCGGCTATCTCCGCCCCCGCCGGGTACAGCTGCAAGCCCTACCTCCTCAGGCCCCTCCCACCACAGCAAGCGTCTTATGAGGGGCTCCCCGCCTGCCTGACCGGCCAGGCGGCCAGAAGGCGTCCCTGGAAGGCAGAGGCACACCAGACGCTCCGGGGGTGGCCTGACAGAAACCAGACGTGGCCGTGGACCCGGGGGCCGTCCGTGCGGCCCGCGAGCCCCTCGACCTGCACCTGGCCGCCCCCACTGGAGCCCAGCCCCGGCGCCGCCACCTGTCTGCCGGGCTGGCTCTCCACAGCTCCATATGGAAAAAGCCGCCCCTCCGCCGTTTCGCCATGGCCGGGGGCGGGAGCGGGATCGAGGGCCCAGGCCGCTTCCCCGGGCCTGCCGGCCACCTGGGGCGGGGTCCTGAGCTCGGACGGTGGCGTGGGGGCAAGGGTGGCGTTGCTGGGTCTAAGGGGCTTTACCAACACAATGCTGGCTCCCACTGGCTTCGGGCCAGCTTCTGTCAGGCAGGAGGGCCGGCCCGGTCTGCGGTTGGGCTTCGCCTAATGCAGCGTGGGCCGGCTACTACTATTGCTCTTGCTGATTCTTCTACTTCTATTTCTGGCCCTCTGCAGGTCAAATATGCTGCCACTATTACTGCTGCTGATGCCACTTCTACTGCTGTTTCTACCACTACTACTACTACTACTACTACTAGGCCAGTGCATGGCAAATACTACTACTATTACCACCACTGCTGCCATTACTACTACTGCTGCTACTACTACTGCTACTTGTACAGGTGCTGCTGCTACTACTACTACTAATAGCCCAGTGCATGGCAAATATTAACACTACTACTACTGCTGCTGCTTCTACTATTGCTACTATTACTGCTACTACTAGTAGTCCAGTGCATGGCAAATTCTACTACTATTACTACAACAGCTACTGCTGCTAATAGTAATGTTACTACTACTGCTAATGCTAGGAATCTAGTATATGGCAAATACTACTACTATTACTACTAGTGCTGCTGCTGCTACTTCCGCTACTACAACTATCAATACTACTAGCCCAGTGCATGGCAAATATACTACTATTATTGCTGTTCCTGCTACTTCTACTACTATTCCTGGCCCACTGCAAGTCAAATATGCTGCTCCAATTACTCCTGCTGCTGCCACTTCTACTGCTATTGCTACCACTATTACTACTACTACTAGCCCAATGCATGGCAAATACTACTACTATTACTACTACTGCTGCTGCTTGTACAAGTGCTACTACTACTGCTACTACTAGTAGTCCAGTGCATTGAAAATACTACTACTCCTCCTCCTGATGCTGCTACTACTTCTACTACTAGTATCAATACTACTAGCCCTGTGTATGGCAAATCTACTACTACTACTGCTATGGCTGCTACTTCTATTATCACTACTGGCCCACTGCAGGACAAATCTGCTGGTACTATTACTGCTGCTGATGCCACTTCTATTGCTGATGCTAACTCTACTACTACTGCTACTACTAGCAGTCCACTGCATGGCAAATCTACTACTACTACTTCAATTGCTGCTACTGCTACTACTACTACTGGCCCTCTGCAGGGAATATATGGTGCTACTACTCCTGCTGCTGCAGCCACTTCTCCTGCTGCTACTACCACTACTATTACTACTAGCCCAGTGCATGGCAAATACTACTTCTATTACCACTACTGCTGCTACTTCTACTGCTGCTGCTACCTCCGTTTCCCGGCCTAGGCGGGCGGCGGGGCCCTGCCGGGACGGGCGGGCCGCTGGGCTGGCGGTAAGGCCCAAGCGCCCGCTAAGCTGCGCCTCAAGAGGCAGCCCGTGACCCCGCCGGCATCTACTGCCAAACCAGCCTACAAGGGCCCGATCTCGCCGCGAACGCGGAAGCTAAGCAGGGTCGGGCCTGGTTAGAACTTGCATGGGAGACTTCTAGGGAACACCGGGTGCTCTAGGCTTTTTGCCTCCCGCTCCGCCTTCTCATTTTGGGGTCCGCGGTGTTTGCGGCTATCTCCGCCCTCGCCGGGTACAGCTGCAAGCCCTACCTCCTCAGGCCCCTCCCACCACAGCAAGCGTCTTATGAGGGGCTCCCCGCCTGCCTGACCGGCCAGGCGGCCAGAAGGCGTCCCTGGAAGGCAGAGGCACACCAGACGCTCCGGGGGTGGCCTGACAGAAACCAGACGTGGCCGCGGACCCGGGGGCCGTACGTGCGGCCCGCGAGCCCCTCGACCTGCACCTGGCCGCCCCCACTGGAGCCCAGCCCCGGCGCCGCCACCTGTCTGCCGGGCTGGCTCTCCACAGCTCCATATGGAAAAAGCCGCCCCTCCGCCGTTTTGCCATGGCCGGGGGCGGGAGCGGGATCGAGGGCCCAGGCCGCTTCCCCGGGCCTGCCGGCCACCTGGGGCGGGGTCCTGAGCTCGGACGGTGGCGTGGGGGCAAGGGTGGCGTTGCTGGGTCTAAGGGGCTTTACCAACACAATGCTGGCTCCCACTGGCTTCGGGCCAGCTTCTGTCAGGCAGGAGGGCCGGCCCGGTCTGCGGTTGGGCTTCGCCTAACGCAGCGTGGGCCGGCTACTACTATTGCTCTTGCTGATTCTTCTACTTCTATTTCTGGCCCTCTGCAGGTCAAATATGCTGCCACTATTACTGCTGCTGATGCCACTTCTACTGCTGTTTCTACCACTACTACTACTACTACTACTACTAGGCCAGTGCATGGCAAATACTACTACTATTACCACCACTGCTGCCATTACTACTACTGCTGCTACTACTACTGCTACTTGTACAGGTGCTGCTGCTACTACTACTACTAATAGCCCAGTGCATGGCAAATATTAACACTACTACTACTGCTGCTGCTTCTACTATTGCTACTATTACTGCTACTACTAGTAGTCCAGTGCATGGCAAATTCTACTACTATTACTACAACAGCTACTGCTGCTAATAGTAATGTTACTACTACTGCTAATGCTAGGAATCTAGTATATGGCAAATACTACTACTATTACTACTAGTGCTGCTGCTGCTACTTCCGCTACTACAACTATCAATACTACTAGCCCAGTGCATGGCAAATATACTACTATTATTGCTGTTCCTGCTACTTCTACTACTATTCCTGGCCCACTGCAAGTCAAATATGCTGCTCCAATTACTCCTGCTGCTGCCACTTCTACTGCTATTGCTACCACTATTACTACTACTACTAGCCCAATGCATGGCAAATACTACTACTATTACTACTACTGCTGCTGCTTGTACAAGTGCTACTACTACTGCTACTACTAGTAGTCCAGTGCATTGAAAATACTACTACTCCTCCTCCTGATGCTGCTACTACTTCTACTACTAGTATCAATACTACTAGCCCTGTGTATGGCAAATCTACTACTACTACTGCTATGGCTGCTACTTCTATTATCACTACTGGCCCACTGCAGGACAAATCTGCTGGTACTATTACTGCTGCTGATGCCACTTCTATTGC
Organism: Pseudorca crassidens; assembly: GCF_039906515.1. Lineage (NCBI taxonomy): Eukaryota > Metazoa > Chordata > Mammalia > Artiodactyla > Delphinidae > Pseudorca > Pseudorca crassidens. The sequence goes on from NC_090303.1 coordinate 804,769, forward strand.
TGATGCTAACTCTACTACTACTGCTACTACTAGCAGTCCACTGCATGGCAAATCTACTACTACTACTTCAATTGCTGCTACTGCTACTACTACTACTGGCCCTCTGCAGGGAATATATGGTGCTACTACTCCTGCTGCTGCAGCCACTTCTCCTGCTGCTACTACCACTACTATTACTACTAGCCCAGTGCATGGCAAATACTACTTCTATTACCACTACTGCTGCTACTTCTACTGCTGCTGCTACCTCCGTTGCCCGGCCTAGGCGGGCGGCGTGGCCCTGCCGGGACGGGCGGGCCGCTGGGCTGGCGGTAAGGCCCAAGCGCCCGCTAAGCTGCGCCTCAAGAGGCAGCCCGTGACCCCGCCGGCATCTACTGCCAAACCAGCCTACAAGGGCCCGATCTCGCCGCGAACGCGGAAGCTAAGCAGGGTCGGGCCTGGTTAGAACTTGCATGGGAGACTTCTAGGGAACACCGGGTGCTCTAGGCTTTTTGCCTCCCGCTCCGCCTTCTCATTTTGGGGTCCGTGGTGTTTGCGGCTATCTCCGCCACCGCCGGGTACAGCTGCAAGCCCTACCTCCTCAGGCCCCTCCCACCACAGCAAGCGACTTATGAGTGGCTCCCCGCCTGCCTGACCGACCAGGGGGCCAGAAGGCGTCCCTGGAAGGCAGAGGCACACCAGACGCTCCGGGGGTGGCCTGACGGAAACCAGACGTGGCCGCGGACCCGGGGGCCGTCCGTGCGGCCCGCAAGCCCCTCGACCTGCACCTGGCCGCCCCCACTGGAGCCCAGCCCCGGCGCCGCCACCTGTCTGCCGGGCTGGCTCTCCACAGCTCCATATGGAAAAAGCCGCCCCTCCGCCGTTTCGCCATGGCCGGGGGCGGGAGCGGGATCGAGGGCCCAGGCCGCTTCCCCGGGCCTGCCGGCCACCTGGGGCGGGGTCCTGAGCTCGGACGGTGGCGTGGGGGCAAGGGTGGCGTTGCTGGGTCTAAGGGGCTTTACCAACACAATGCTGGCTCCCACTGGCTTCGGGCCAGCTTCTGTCAGGCAGGAGGGCCGGCCCGGTCTGCGGTTGGGCTTCGCCTAACGCAGCGTGGGCCGGCTACTACTATTGCTCTTGCTGATTCTTCTACTTCTATTTCTGGCCCTCTGCAGGTCAAATATGCTGCCACTATTACTGCTGCTGATGCCACTTCTACTGCTGTTTCTACCACTACTACTACTACTACTACTACTAGGCCAGTGCATGGCAAATACTACTACTATTACCACCACTGCTGCCATTACTACTACTGCTGCTACTACTACTGCTACTTGTACAGGTGCTGCTGCTACTACTACTACTAATAGCCCAGTGCATGGCAAATATTAACACTACTACTACTGCTGCTGCTTCTACTATTGCTACTATTACTGCTACTACTAGTAGTCCAGTGCATGGCAAATTCTACTACTATTACTACAACAGCTACTGCTGCTAATAGTAATGTTACTACTACTGCTAATGCTAGGAATCTAGTATATGGCAAATACTACTACTATTACTACTAGTGCTGCTGCTGCTACTTCCGCTACTACAACTATCAATACTACTAGCCCAGTGCATGGCAAATATACTACTATTATTGCTGTTCCTGCTACTTCTACTACTATTCCTGGCCCACTGCAAGTCAAATATGCTGCTCCAATTACTCCTGCTGCTGCCACTTCTACTGCTATTGCTACCACTATTACTACTACTACTAGCCCAATGCATGGCAAATACTACTACTATTACTACTACTGCTGCTGCTTGTACAAGTGCTACTACTACTGCTACTACTAGTAGTCCAGTGCATTGAAAATACTACTACTCCTCCTCCTGATGCTGCTACTACTTCTACTACTAGTATCAATACTACTAGCCCTGTGTATGGCAAATCTACTACTACTACTGCTATGGCTGCTACTTCTATTATCACTACTGGCCCACTGCAGGACAAATCTGCTGGTACTATTACTGCTGCTGATGCCACTTCTATTGCTGATGCTAACTCTACTACTACTGCTACTACTAGCAGTCCACTGCATGGCAAATCTACTACTACTACTTCAATTGCTGCTACTGCTACTACTACTACTGGCCCTCTGCAGGGAATATATGGTGCTACTACTCCTGCTGCTGCAGCCACTTCTCCTGCTGCTACTACCACTACTATTACTACTAGCCCAGTGCATGGCAAATACTACTTCTATTACCACTACTGCTGCTACTTCTACTGCTGCTGCTACCTCCGTTGCCCGGCCTAGGCGGGCGGCGTGGCCCTGCCGGGACGGGCGGGCCGCTGGGCTGGCGGTAAGGCCCAAGCGCCCGCTAAGCTGCGCCTCAAGAGGCAGCCCGTGACCCCGCCGGCATCTACTGCCAAACCAGCCTACAAGGGCCCGATCTCGCCGCGAACGCGGAAGCTAAGCAGGGTCGGGCCTGGTTAGAACTTGCATGGGAGACTTCTAGGGAACACCGGGTGCTCTAGGCTTTTTGCCTCCCGCTCCGCCTTCTCATTTTGGGGTCCGCGGTGTTTGCGGCTATCTCCGCCCCCGCCGGGTACAGCTGCAAGCCCTACCTCCTCAGGCCCCTCCCACCACAGCAAGCGTCTTATGAGGGGCTCCCCGCCTGCCTGACCGGCCAGGCGGCCAGAAGGCGTCCCTGGAAGGCAGAGGCACACCAGACGCTCCGGGGGTGGCCTGACAGAAACCAGACGTGGCCGTGGACCCGGGGGCCGTCCGTGCGGCCCGCGAGCCCCTCGACCTGCACCTGGCCGCCCCCACTGGAGCCCAGCCCCGGCGCCGCCACCTGTCTGCCGGGCTGGCTCTCCACAGCTCCATATGGAAAAAGCCGCCCCTCCGCCGTTTCGCCATGGCCGGGGGCGGGAGCGGGATCGAGGGCCCAGGCCGCTTCCCCGGGCCTGCCGGCCACCTGGGGCGGGGTCCTGAGCTCGGACGGTGGCGTGGGGGCAAGGGTGGCGTTGCTGGGTCTAAGGGGCTTTACCAACACAATGCTGGCTCCCACTGGCTTCGGGCCAGCTTCTGTCAGGCAGGAGGGCCGGCCCGGTCTGCGGTTGGGCTTCGCCTAACGCAGCGTGGGCCGGCTACTACTATTGCTCTTGCTGATTCTTCTACTTCTATTTCTGGCCCTCTGCAGGTCAAATATGCTGCCACTATTACTGCTGCTGATGCCACTTCTACTGCTGTTTCTACCACTACTACTACTACTACTACTACTAGGCCAGTGCATGGCAAATACTACTACTATTACCACCACTGCTGCCATTACTACTACTGCTGCTACTACTACTGCTACTTGTACAGGTGCTGCTGCTACTACTACTACTAATAGCCCAGTGCATGGCAAATATTAACACTACTACTACTGCTGCTGCTTCTACTATTGCTACTATTACTGCTACTACTAGTAGTCCAGTGCATGGCAAATTCTACTACTATTACTACAACAGCTACTGCTGCTAATAGTAATGTTACTACTACTGCTAATGCTAGGAATCTAGTATATGGCAAATACTACTACTATTACTACTAGTGCTGCTGCTGCTACTTCCGCTACTACAACTATCAATACTACTAGCCCAGTGCATGGCAAATATACTACTATTATTGCTGTTCCTGCTACTTCTACTACTATTCCTGGCCCACTGCAAGTCAAATATGCTGCTCCAATTACTCCTGCTGCTGCCACTTCTACTGCTATTGCTACCACTATTACTACTACTACTAGCCCAATGCATGGCAAATACTACTACTATTACTACTACTGCTGCTGCTTGTACAAGTGCTACTACTACTGCTACTACTAGTAGTCCAGTGCATTGAAAATACTACTACTCCTCCTCCTGATGCTGCTACTACTTCTACTACTAGTATCAATACTACTAGCCCTGTGTATGGCAAATCTACTACTACTACTGCTATGGCTGCTACTTCTATTATCACTACTGGCCCACTGCAGGACAAATCTGCTGGTACTATTACTGCTGCTGATGCCACTTCTATTGCTGATGCTAACTCTACTACTACTGCTACTACTAGCAGTCCACTGCATGGCAAATCTACTACTACTACTTCAATTGCTGCTACTGCTACTACTACTACTGGCCCTCTGCAGGGAATATATGGTGCTACTACTCCTGCTGCTGCAGCCACTTCTCCTGCTGCTACTACCACTACTATTACTACTAGCCCAGTGCATGGCAAATACTACTTCTATTACCACTACTGCTGCTACTTCTACTGCTGCTGCTACCTCCGTTGCCCGGCCTAGGCGGGCGGCGTGGCCCTGCCGGGACGGGCGGGCCGCTGGGCTGGCGGTAAGGCCCAAGCGCCCGCTAAGCTGCGCCTCAAGAGGCAGCCCGTGACCCCGCCGGCATCTACTGCCAAACCAGCCTACAAGGGCCCGATCTCGCCGCGAACGCGGAAGCTAAGCAGGGTCGGGCCTGGTTAGAACTTGCATGGGAGACTTCTAGGGAACACCGGGTGCTCTAGGCTTTTTGCCTCCCGCTCCGCCTTCTCATTTTGGGGTCCGCGGTGTTTGCGGCTATCTCCGCCCCCGCCGGGTACAGCTGCAAGCCCTACCTCCTCAGGCCCCTCCCACCACAGCAAGCGTCTTATGAGGGGCTCCCCGCCTGCCTGACCGGCCAGGCGGCCAGAAGGCGTCCCTGGAAGGCAGAGGCACACCAGACGCTCCGGGGGTGGCCTGACAGAAACCAGACGTGGCCGCGGACCCGGGGGCCGTCCGTGCGGCCCGCGAGCCCCTCGACCTGCACCTGGCCGCCCCCACTGGAGCCCAGCCCCGGCGCCGCCACCTGTCTGCCGGGCTGGCTCTCCACAGCTCCATATGGAAAAAGCCGCCCCTCCGCCGTTTCGCCATGGCCGGGGGCGGGAGCCGGATCGAGGGTCCAGGCCGCTTCCCCGGGCCTGCCGGCCACCTGGGGCGGGGTCCTGAGCTCGGACGGTGGCGTGGGGGCAAGGGTGGCGTTGCTGGGTCTAAGGGGCTTTACCAACACAATGCTGGCTCCCACTGGCTTCGGGCCAGCTTCTGTCAGGCAGGAGGGCCGGCCCGGTCTGCGGTTGGGCTTCGCCTAACGCAGCGTGGGCCGGCTACTACTATTGCTCTTGCTGATTCTTCTACTTCTATTTCTGGCCCTCTGCAGGTCAAATATGCTGCCACTATTACTGCTGCTGATGCCACTTCTACTGCTGTTTCTACCACTACTACTACTACTACTACTACTAGGCCAGTGCATGGCAAATACTACTACTATTACCACCACTGCTGCCATTACTACTACTGCTGCTACTACTACTGCTACTTGTACAGGTGCTGCTGCTACTACTACTACTAATAGCCCAGTGCATGGCAAATATTAACACTACTACTACTGCTGCTGCTTCTACTATTGCTACTATTACTGCTACTACTAGTAGTCCAGTGCATGGCAAATTCTACTACTATTACTACAACAGCTACTGCTGCTAATAGTAATGTTACTACTACTGCTAATGCTAGGAATCTAGTATATGGCAAATACTACTACTATTACTACTAGTGCTGCTGCTGCTACTTCCGCTACTACAACTATCAATACTACTAGCCCAGTGCATGGCAAATATACTACTATTATTGCTGTTCCTGCTACTTCTACTACTATTCCTGGCCCACTGCAAGTCAAATATGCTGCTCCAATTACTCCTGCTGCTGCCACTTCTACTGCTATTGCTACCACTATTACTACTACTACTAGCCCAATGCATGGCAAATACTACTACTATTACTACTACTGCTGCTGCTTGTACAAGTGCTACTACTACTGCTACTACTAGTAGTCCAGTGCATTGAAAATACTACTACTCCTCCTCCTGATGCTGCTACTACTTCTACTACTAGTATCAATACTACTAGCCCTGTGTATGGCAAATCTACTACTACTACTGCTATGGCTGCTACTTCTATTATCACTACTGGCCCACTGCAGGACAAATCTGCTGGTACTATTACTGCTGCTGATGCCACTTCTATTGCTGATGCTAACTCTACTACTACTGCTACTACTAGCAGTCCACTGCATGGCAAATCTACTACTACTACTTCAATTGCTGCTACTGCTACTACTACTACTGGCCCTCTGCAGGGAATATATGGTGCTACTACTCCTGCTGCTGCAGCCACTTCTCCTGCTGCTACTACCACTACTATTACTACTAGCCCAGTGCATGGCAAATACTACTTCTATTACCACTACTGCTGCTACTTCTACTGCTGCTGCTACCTCCGTTGCCCGGCCTAGGCGGGCGGCGTGGCCCTGCCGGGACGGGCGGGCCGCTGGGCTGGCGGTAAGGCCCAAGCGCCCGCTAAGCTGCGCCTCAAGAGGCAGCCCGTGACCCCGCCGGCATCTACTGCCAAACCAGCCTACAAGGGCCCGATCTCGCCGCGAACGCGGAAGCTAAGCAGGGTCGGGCCTGGTTAGAACTTGCATGGGAGACTTCTAGGGAACACCGGGTGCTCTAGGCTTTTTGCCTCCCGCTCCGCCTTCTCATTTTGGGGTCCGCGGTGTTTGCGGCTATCTCCGCCCCCGCCGGGTACAGCTGCAAGCCCTACCTCCTCAGGCCCCTCCCACCACAGCAAGCGTCTTATGAGGGGCTCCCCGCCTGCCTGACCGGCCAGGCGGCCAGAAGGCGTCCCTGGAAGGCAGAGGCACACCAGACGCTCCGGGGGTGGCCTGACAGAAACCAGACGTGGCCGCGGACCCGGGGGCCGTCCGTGCGGCCCGCGAGCCCCTCGACCTGCACCTGGCCGCCCCCACTGGAGCCCAGCCCCGGCGCCGCCACCTGTCTGCCGGGCTGGCTCTCCACAGCTCCATATGGAAAAAGCCGCCCCTCCGCCGTTTCGCCATGGCCGGGGGCGGGAGCGGGATCGAGGGCCCAGGCCGCTTCCCCGGGCCTGCCGGCCACCTGGGGCGGGGTCCTGAGCTCGGACGGTGGCGTGGGGGCAAGGGTGGCGTTGCTGGGTCTAAGGGGCTTTACCAACACAATGCTGGCTCCCACTGGCTTCGGGCCAGCTTCTGTCAGGCAGGAGGGCCGGCCCGGTCTGCGGTTGGGCTTCGCCTAACGCAGCGTGGGCCGGCTACTACTATTGCTCTTGCTGATTCTTCTACTTCTATTTCTGGCCCTCTGCAGGTCAAATATGCTGCCACTATTACTGCTGCTGATGCCACTTCTACTGCTGTTTCTACCACTACTACTACTACTATTACTACTAGGCCAGTGCATGGCAAATACTACTACTATTACCACCACTGCTGCCATTACTACTACTGCTGCTACTACTACTGCTACTTGTACAGGTGCTGCTGCTACTACTACTACTAATAGCCCAGTGCATGGCAAATATTAACACTACTACTACTGCTGCTGCTTCTACTATTGCTACTATTACTGCTACTACTAGTAGTCCAGTGCATGGCAAATTCTACTACTATTACTACAACAGCTACTGCTGCTAATAGTAATGTTACTACTACTGCTAATGCTAGGAATCTAGTATATGGCAAATACTACTACTATTACTACTAGTGCTGCTGCTGCTACTTCCGCTACTACAACTATCAATACTACTAGCCCAGTGCATGGCAAATATACTACTATTATTGCTGTTCCTGCTACTTCTACTACTATTCCTGGCCCACTGCAAGTCAAATATGCTGCTCCAATTACTCCTGCTGCTGCCACTTCTACTGCTATTGCTACCACTATTACTACTACTACTAGCCCAATGCATGGCAAATACTACTACTATTACTACTACTGCTGCTGCTTGTACAAGTGCTACTACTACTGCTACTACTAGTAGTCCAGTGCATTGAAAATACTACTACTCCTCCTCCTGATGCTGCTACTACTTCTACTACTAGTATCAATACTACTAGCCCTGTGTATGGCAAATCTACTACTACTACTGCTATGGCTGCTACTTCTATTATCACTACTGGCCCACTGCAGGACAAATCTGCTGGTACTATTACTGCTGCTGATGCCACTTCTATTGCTGATGCTAACTCTACTACTACTGCTACTACTAGCAGTCCACTGCATGGCAAATCTACTACTACTACTTCAATTGCTGCTACTGCTACTACTACTACTGGCCCTCTGCAGGGAATATATGGTGCTACTACTCCTGCTGCTGCAGCCACTTCTCCTGCTGCTACTACCACTACTATTACTACTAGCCCAGTGCATGGCAAATACTACTTCTATTACCACTACTGCTGCTACTTCTACTGCTGCTGCTACCTCCGTTGCCCGGCCTAGGCGGGCGGCGGGGCCCTGCCGGGACGGGCGGGCCGCTGGGCTGGCGGTAAGGCCCAAGCGCCCGCTAAGCTGCGCCTCAAGAGGCAACCCGCGACCCCACCAGCAGCTACTGCCAAACCAGCCTAGAAGGGCCCGGTCTCGCGGCGATCGCGGAAGCTAAGCAGGGTCGGGCCTCGTTAGAACTTGGATGGGAGACCTCTAGGGAAGACCGGGTGCTCTAGGCTTTTTGCCTCCCGCTCCGCCTTCTCCTTTTGGCGCCCGCGGCATTCGCGGCTATCTCCGCCCCCGCCGGGTACAGCTGCAAGCCCTACCTCCTCAGGCCCCTCCCACCACAGCAAGCGTCTTTTGAGGGGCTCCCCGCCTGCCTAAGCGGCCAGGCGGCCAGAAGGCGTCCCTGGAAGGCGGAGACACACCAGACGCTCCGGGGGTGGCCTGACGGAAACCAGACGTGGCCGCGGACCCGGGGGCCGTCCGTGCGGCCCGCAAGCCCCTCGACCTGCACCTGGCCGCCCCCACTGGAGCCCAGCCCCGGCGCCGCCACCTGTCTGCCGGGCTGGCTCTCCACAGCTCCATATGGAAAAAGCCGCCCCTCCGCCGTTTCGCCATGGCCGGGGGCGGGAGCGGGATCGAGGGCCCAGGCCGCTTCCCCGGGCCTGCCGGCCACCTGGGGCGGGGTCCTGAGCTCGGACGGTGGCGTGGGGGCAAGGGTGGCGTTGCTGGGTCTAAGGGGCTTTACCAACACAATGCTGGCTCCCACTGGCTTCGGGCCAGCTTCTGTCAGGCAGGAGGGCCGGCCCGGTCTGCGGTTGGGCTTCGCCTAACGCAGCGTGGGCCGGCTACTACTATTGCTCTTGCTGATTCTTCTACTTCTATTTCTGGCCCTCTGCAGGTCAAATATGCTGCCACTATTACTGCTGCTGATGCCACTTCTACTGCTGTTTCTACCACTACTACTACTACTACTACTACTAGGCCAGTGCATGGCAAATACTACTACTATTACCACCACTGCTGCCATTACTACTACTGCTGCTGCTACTTGTACAGGTGCTGCTGCTACTACTACTACTAATAGCCCAGTGCATGGCAAATATTAACACTACTACTACTGCTGCTGCTTCTACTATTGCTACTATTACTGCTACTACTAGTAGTCCAGTGCATGGCAAATTCTACTACTATTACTACAACAGCTACTGCTGCTAATAGTAATGTTACTACTACTGCTAATGCTAGGAATCTAGTATATGGCAAATACTACTACTATTACTACTAGTGCTGCTGCTGCTACTTCCGCTACTACAACTATCAATACTACTAGCCCAGTGCATGGCAAATATACTACTATTATTGCTGTTCCTGCTACTTCTACTACTATTCCTGGCCCACTGCAAGTCAAATATGCTGCTCCAATTACTCCTGCTGCTGCCACTTCTACTGCTATTGCTACCACTATTACTACTACTACTAGCCCAATGCATGGCAAATACTACTACTATTACTACTACTGCTGCTGCTTGTACAAGTGCTACTACTACTGCTACTACTAGTAGTCCAGTGCATTGAAAATACTACTACTCCTCCTCCTGATGCTGCTACTACTTCTACTACTAGTATCAATACTACTAGCCCTGTGTATGGCAAATCTACTACTACTACTGCTATGGCTGCTACTTCTATTATCACTACTGGCCCACTGCAGGACAAATCTGCTGGTACAATTACTGCTGCTGATGCCACTTCTATTGCTGATGCTAACTCTACTACTACTGCTACTAGCAGTCCACTGCATGGCAAATCTACTACTACTACTTCAATTGCTGCTACTGCTACTACTACTACTGGCCCTCTGCAGGGAATATATGGTGCTACTACTCCTGCTGCCTCAGCCACTTCTTCTGCTGCTACTACCACTACTATTACTACTAGCCCAGTGCATGGCAAATACTACTTCTATTACCACTACTGCTGCTACTTCTACTGCTGCTGCTACCTCCGTTGCCCGGCCTAGGCGGGCGGCGTGGCCCTGCCGGGACGGGCGGGCCGCTGGGCTGGCGGTAAGGCCCAAGCGCCCGCTAAGCTGCGCCTCAAGAGGCAGCCCGTGACCCCGCCGGCATCTACTGCCAAACCAGCCTACAAGGGCCCGATCTCGCCGCGAACGCGGAAGCTAAGCAGGGTCGGGCCTGGTTAGAACTTGCATGGGAGACTTCTAGGGAACACCGGGTGCTCTAGGCTTTTTGCCTCCCGCTCCGCTTTCTCATTTTGGGGTCCGCGGTGTTTGCGGCTATCTCCGCCCCCGCCGGGTACAGCTGCAAGCCCTACCTCCTCAGGCCCCTCCCACCACAGCAAGCGTCTTATGAGGGGCTCCCCGCCTGCCTGACCGACCAGGCGGCCAGAAGGCGTCCCTGGAAGGCAGAGGCACACCAGACGCTCCGGGGGTGGCCTGACAGAAACCAGACGTGGCCGCGGACCCGGGGGCCGTCCGTGCGGCCCACGAGCCCCTCGACCTGCACCTGGCCGCCCCCACTTGAGCCCAGCCCCGGTGCCGCCACCTGTCTGCCGGGCTGGCTCTCCACAGCTCCATATGGAAAAAGCCGCCCCTCCGCCGTTTCGCCATGGCCGGGGGCGGGAGCGGGATCGAGGGCCCAGGCCGCTTCCCCGGGCCTGCCGGCCACCTGGGGTGGGGTCCTGAGCTCGGACGGTGGCGTGGGGGCAAGGGTGGCGTTGCTGGGTCTAAGGGGCTTTACCAACACAATGCTGGCTCCCACTGGCTTCGGGCCAGCTTCTGTCAGGCAGGAGGGCCGGCCCGGTCTGCGGTTGGGCTTCGCCTAACGCAGCGTGGGCCGGCTACTACTATTGCTCTTGCTGATTCTTCTACTTCTATTTCTGGCCCTCTGCAGGTCAAATATGCTGCCACTATTACTGCTGCTGATGCCACTTCTACTGCTGTTTCTACCACCACTACTACTACTACTACTACTAGGCCAGTGCATGGCAAATACTACTACTATTACCACCACTGCTGCCATTACTACTACTGCTGCTACTACTACTGCTACTTGTACAGGTGCTGCTGCTACTACTACTACTAATAGCCCAGTGCATGGCAAATATTAACACTACTACTACTGCTGCTGCTTCTACTATTGCTACTATTACTGCTACTACTAGTAGTCCAGTGCATGGCAAATTCTACTACTATTACTACAACAGCTACTGCTGCTAATAGTAATGTTACTACTACTGCTAATGCTAGGAATCTAGTATATGGCAAATACTACTACTATTACTACTAGTGCTGCTGCTGCTACTTCCGCTACTACAACTATCAATACTACTAGCCCAGTGCATGGCAAATATACTACTATTATTGCTGTTCCTGCTACTTCTACTACTATTCCTGGCCCACTGCAAGTCAAATATGCTGCTCCAATTACTCCTGCTGCTGCCACTTCTACTGCTATTGCTACCACTATTACTACTACTACTAGCCCAATGCATGGCAAATACTACTACTATTACTACTACTGCTGCTGCTTGTACAAGTGCTACTACTACTGCTACTACTAGTAGTCCAGTGCATTGAAAATACTACTACTCCTCCTCCTGATGCTGCTACTACTTCTACTACTAGTATCAATACTACTAGCCCTGTGTATGGCAAATCTACTACTACTACTGCTATGGCTGCTACTTCTATTATCACTACTGGCCCACTGCAGGACAAATCTGCTGGTACTATTACTGCTGCTGATGCCACTTCTATTGCTGATGCTAACTCTACTACTACTGCTACTACTAGCAGTCCACTGCATGGCAAATCTACTACTACTACTTCAATTGCTGCTACTGCTACTACTACTACTGGCCCTCTGCAGGGAATATATGGTGCTACTACTCCTGCTGCTGCAGCCACTTCTCCTGCTGCTACTACCACTACTATTAATACTAGCCCAGTGCATGGCAAATACTACTTCTATTACCACTACTGCTGCTACTTCTACTGCTGCTGCTACCTCCGTTGCCCGGCCTAGGCGGGCGGCGTGGCCCTGCCGGGACGGGCGGGCCGCTGGGCTGGCGGTAAGGCCCAAGCGCCCGCTAAGCTGCGCCTCAAGAGGCAGCCCGTGACCCCGCCGGCATCTACTGCCAAACCAGCCTACAAGGGCCCGATCTCGCCGCGAACGCGGAAGCTAAGCAGGGTCGGGCCTCGTTAGAACTTGGATGGGAGACCTCTAGGGAAGACCGGGTGCTCTAGGCTTTTTGCCTCCCGCTCCGCCTTCTCCTTTTGGCGCCCGCGGCATTCGCGGCTATCTCCGCCCCCGCCGGGTACAGCTGCAAGCCCCACCTCCTCAGGCCCCTCCCACCACAGCAAGCGTCTTTTGAGGGGCTCCCCGCCTGCCTAAGCGGCCAGGCGGCCAGAAGGCGTCCCTGGAAGGCGGAGACACACCAGACGCTCCGGGGGTGGCCTGACGGAAACCAGACGTGGCCGCGGACCCGGGGGCCGTCCGTGCGGCCCGCAAGCCCCTCGACCTGCACCTGGCCGCCCCCACTGGAGCCCAGCCCCGGCGCCGCCACCTGTCTGCCGGGCTGGCTCTCCACAGCTCCATATGGAAAAAGCCGCCCCTCCGCCGTTTCGCCATGGCCGGGGGCGGGAGCGGGATCGAGGGCCCAGGCCGCTTCCCCGGGCCTGCCGGCCACCTGGGGCGGGGTCCTGAGCTCGGACGGTGGCGTGGGGGCAAGGGTGGCGTTGCTGGGTCTAAGGGGCTTTACCAACACAATGCTGGCTCCCACTGGCTTCGGGCCAGCTTCTGTCAGGCAGGAGGGCCGGCCCGGTCTGCGGTTGGGCTTCGCCTAACGCAGCGTGGGCCGGCTACTACTATTGCTCTTGCTGATTCTTCTACTTCTATTTCTGGCCCTCTGCAGGTCAAATATGCTGCCACTATTACTGCTGCTGATGCCACTTCTACTGCTGTTTCTACCACTACTACTACTACTACTACTACTAGGCCAGTGCATGGCAAATACTACTACTATTACCACCACTGCTGCCATTACTACTACTGCTGCTACTACTACTGCTACTTGTACAGGTGCTGCTGCTACTACTACTACTAATAGCCCAGTGCATGGCAAATATTAACACTACTACTACTGCTGCTGCTTCTACTATTGCTACTATTACTGCTACTACTAGTAGTCCAGTGCATGGCAAATTCTACTACTATTACTACAACAGCTACTGCTGCTAATAGTAATGTTACTACTACTGCTAATGCTAGGAATCTAGTATATGGCAAATACTACTACTATTACTACTAGTGCTGCTGCTGCTACTTCCGCTACTACAACTATCAATACTACTAGCCCAGTGCATGGCAAATATACTACTATTATTGCTGTTCCTGCTACTTCTACTACTATTCCTGGCCCACTGCAAGTCAAATATGCTGCTCCAATTACTCCTGCTGCTGCCACTTCTACTGCTATTGCTACCACTATTACTACTACTACTAGCCCAATGCATGGCAAATACTACTACTATTACTACTACTGCTGCTGCTTGTACAAGTGCTACTACTACTGCTACTACTAGTAGTCCAGTGCATTGAAAATACTACTACTCCTCCTCCTGATGCTGCTACTACTTCTACTACTAGTATCAATACTACTAGCCCTGTGTATGGCAAATCTACTACTACTACTGCTATGGCTGCTACTTCTATTATCACTACTGGCCCACTGCAGGACAAATCTGCTGGTACTATTACTGCTGCTGATGCCACTTCTATTGCTGATGCTAACTCTACTACTACTGCTACTACTAGCAGTCCACTGCATGGCAAATCTACTACTACTACTTCAATTGCTGCTACTGCTACTACTACTACTGGCCCTCTGCAGGGAATATATGGTGCTACTACTCCTGCTGCTGCAGCCACTTCTCCTGCTGCTACTACCACTACTATTACTACTAGCCCAGTGCATGGCAAATACTACTTCTATTACCACTACTGCTGCTACTTCTACTGCTGCTGCTACCTCCGTTGCCCGGCCTAGGCGGGCGGCGTGGCCCTGCCGGGACGGGCGGGCCGCTGGGCTGGCGGTAAGGCCCAAGCGCCCGCTAAGCTGCGCCTCAAGAGGCAGCCCGTGACCCCGCCGGCATCTACTGCCAAACCAGCCTAAAGGGCCCGATCTCGCCGCGAACGCGGAAGCTAAGCAGGGTCGGGCCTGGTTAGAACTTGCATGGGAGACTTCTAGGGAACACCGGGTGCTCTAGGCTTTTTGCCTCCCGCTCCGCTTTCTCATTTTGGGGTCCGCGGTGTTTGCAGCTATCTCCGCCCCCGCCGGGTACAGCTGCAAGCCCTACCTCCTCAGGCCCCTCCCACCACAGCAAGCGTCTTATGAGGGGCTCCCCGCCTGCCTGACCGGCCAGGCGGCCAGAAGGCGTCCCTGGAAGGCAGAGGCACACCAGACGCTCCGGGGGTGGCCTGACAGAAACCAGACGTGGCCGCGGACCCGGGGGCCGTACGTGCGGCCCGCGAGCCCCTCGACCTGCACCTGGCCGCCCCCACTGGAGCCCAGCCCCGGCGCCGCCACCTGTCTGCCGGGCTGGCTCTCCACAGCTCCATATGGAAAAAGCCGCCCCTCCGCCGTTTCGCCATGGCCGGGGGCGGGAGCGGGATCGAGGGCCCAGGCCGCTTCCCCGGGCCTGCCGGCCACCTGGGGCGGGGTCCTGAGCTCGGACGGTGGCGTGGGGGCAAGGGTGGCGTTGCTGGGTCTAAGGGGCTTTACCAACACAATGCTGGCTCCCACTGGCTTCGGGCCAGCTTCTGTCAGGCAGGAGGGCCGGCCCGGTCTGCGGTTGGGCTTCGCCTAACGCAGCGTGGGCCGGCTACTACTATTGCTCTTGCTGATTCTTCTACTTCTATTTCTGGCCCTCTGCAGGTCAAATATGCTGCCACTATTACTGCTGCTGATGCCACTTCTACTGCTGTTTCTACCACTACTACTACTACTACTACTACTAGGCCAGTGCATGGCAAATACTACTACTATTACCACCACTGCTGCCATTACTACTACTGCTGCTACTACTACTGCTACTTGTACAGGTGCTGCTGCTACTACTACTACTAATAGCCCAGTGCATGGCAAATATTAACACTACTACTACTGCTGCTGCTTCTACTATTGCTACTATTACTGCTACTACTAGTAGTCCAGTGCATGGCAAATTCTACTACTATTACTACAACAGCTACTGCTGCTAATAGTAATGTTACTACTACTGCTAATGCTAGGAATCTAGTATATGGCAAATACTACTACTATTACTACTAGTGCTGCTGCTGCTACTTCCGCTACTACAACTATCAATACTACTAGCCCAGTGCATGGCAAATATACTACTATTATTGCTGTTCCTGCTACTTCTACTACTATTCCTGGCCCACTGCAAGTCAAATATGCTGCTCCAATTACTCCTGCTGCTGCCACTTCTACTGCTATTGCTACCACTATTACTACTACTACTAGCCCAATGCATGGCAAATACTACTACTATTACTACTACTGCTGCTGCTTGTACAAGTGCTACTACTACTGCTACTACTAGTAGTCCAGTGCATTGAAAATACTACTACTCCTCCTCCTGATGCTGCTACTACTTCTACTACTAGTATCAATACTACTAGCCCTGTGTATGGCAAATCTACTACTACTACTGCTATGGCTGCTACTTCTATTATCACTACTGGCCCACTGCAGGACAAATCTGCTGGTACTATTACTGCTGCTGATGCCACTTCTATTGCTGATGCTAACTCTACTACTACTGCTACTACTAGCAGTCCACTGCATGGCAAATCTACTACTACTACTTCAATTGCTGCTACTGCTACTACTACTACTGGCCCTCTGCAGGGAATATATGGTGCTACTACTCCTGCTGCTGCAGCCACTTCTCCTGCTGCTACTACCACTACTATTACTACTAGCCCAGTGCATGGCAAATACTACTTCTATTACCACTACTGCTGCTACTTCTACTGCTGCTGCTACCTCCGTTGCCCGGCCTAGGCGGGCGGCGTGGCCCTGCCGGGACGGGCGGGCCGCTGGGCTGGCGGTAAGGCCCAAGCGCCCGCTAAGCTGCGCCTCAAGAGGCAGCCCGTGACCCCGCCGGCATCTACTGCCAAACCAGCCTAAAGGGCCCGATCTCGCCGCGAACGCGGAAGCTAAGCAGGGTCGGGCCTGGTTAGAACTTGCATGGGAGACTTCTAGGGAACACCGGGTGCTCTAGGCTTTTTGCCTCCCGCTCCGCTTTCTCATTTTGGGGTCCGCGGTGTTTGCAGCTATCTCCGCCCCCGCCGGGTACAGCTGCAAGCCCTACCTCCTCAGGCCCCTCCCACCACAGCAAGCGTCTTATGAGGGGCTCCCCGCCTGCCTGACCGGCCAGGCGGCCAGAAGGCGTCCCTGGAAGGCAGAGGCACACCAGACGCTCCGGGGGTGGCCTGACAGAAACCAGACGTGGCCGCGGACCCGGGGGCCGTACGTGCGGCCCGCGAGCCCCTCGACCTGCACCTGGCCGCCCCCACTGGAGCCCAGCCCCGGCGCCGCCACCTGTCTGCCGGGCTGGCTCTCCACAGCTCCATATGGAAAAAGCCGCCCCTCCGCCGTTTCGCCATGGCCGGGGGCGGGAGCGGGATCGAGGGCCCAGGCCGCTTCCCCGGGCCTGCCGGCCACCTGGGGCGGGGTCCTGAGCTCGGACGGTGGCGTGGGGGCAAGGGTGGCGTTGCTGGGTCTAAGGGGCTTTACCAACACAATGCTGGCTCCCACTGGCTTCGGGCCAGCTTCTGTCAGGCAGGAGGGCCGGCCCGGTCTGCGGTTGGGCTTCGCCTAACGCAGCGTGGGCCGGCTACTACTATTGCTCTTGCTGATTCTTCTACTTCTATTTCTGGCCCTCTGCAGGTCAAATATGCTGCCACTATTACTGCTGCTGATGCCACTTCTACTGCTGTTTCTACCACTACTACTACTACTACTACTACTAGGCCAGTGCATGGCAAATACTACTACTATTACCACCACTGCTGCCATTACTACTACTGCTGCTACTACTACTGCTACTTGTACAGGTGCTGCTGCTACTACTACTACTAATAGCCCAGTGCATGGCAAATATTAACACTACTACTACTGCTGCTGCTTCTACTATTGCTACTATTACTGCTACTACTAGTAGTCCAGTGCATGGCAAATTCTACTACTATTACTACAACAGCTACTGCTGCTAATAGTAATGTTACTACTACTGCTAATGCTAGGAATCTAGTATATGGCAAATACTACTACTATTACTACTAGTGCTGCTGCTGCTACTTCCGCTACTACAACTATCAATACTACTAGCCCAGTGCATGGCAAATATACTACTATTATTGCTGTTCCTGCTACTTCTACTACTATTCCTGGCCCACTGCAAGTCAAATATGCTGCTCCAATTACTCCTGCTGCTGCCACTTCTACTGCTATTGCTACCACTATTACTACTACTACTAGCCCAATGCATGGCAAATACTACTACTATTACTACTACTGCTGCTGCTTGTACAAGTGCTACTACTACTGCTACTACTAGTAGTCCAGTGCATTGAAAATACTACTACTCCTCCTCCTGATGCTGCTACTACTTCTACTACTAGTATCAATACTACTAGCCCTGTGTATGGCAAATCTACTACTACTACTGCTATGGCTGCTACTTCTATTATCACTACTGGCCCACTGCAGGACAAATCTGCTGGTACTATTACTGCTGCTGATGCCACTTCTATTGCTGATGCTAACTCTACTACTACTGCTACTACTAGCAGTCCACTGCATGGCAAATCTACTACTACTACTTCAATTGCTGCTACTGCTACTACTACTACTGGCCCTCTGCAGGGAATATATGGTGCTACTACTCCTGCTGCTGCAGCCACTTCTCCTGCTGCTACTACCACTACTATTACTACTAGCCCAGTGCATGGCAAATACTACTTCTATTACCACTACTGCTGCTACTTCTACTGCTGCTGCTACCTCCGTTGCCCGGCCTAGGCGGGCGGCGTGGCCCTGCCGGGACGGGCGGGCCGCTGGGCTGGCGGTAAGGCCCAAGCGCCCGCTAAGCTGCGCCTCAAGAGGCAGCCCGTGACCCCGCCGGCATCTACTGCCAAACCAGCCTACAAGGGCCCGATCTCGCCGCGAACGCGGAAGCTAAGCAGGGTCGGGCCTGGTTAGAACTTGCATGGGAGACTTCTAGGGAACACCGGGTGCTCTAGGCTTTTTGCCTCCCGCTCCGCCTTCTCATTTTGGGGTCCGTGGTGTTTGCGGCTATCTCCGCCACCGCCGGGTACAGCTGCAAGCCCTACCTCCTCAGGCCCCTCCCACCACAGCAAGCGACTTATGAGGGGCTCCCCGCCTGCCTGACCGACCAGGGGGCCAGAAGGCGTCCCTGGAAGGCGGAGACACACCAGACGCTCCGGGGGTGGCCTGACGGAAACCAGACGTGGCCGCGGACCCGGGGGCTGTCCGTGCGGCCCGCGAGCCCCTCGACCTGCACCTGGCCGCCCCCACTGGAGCCCAGCCCCGGCGCCGCCACCTGTCTGCCGGGCTGGCTCTCCACAGCTCCATATGGAAAAAGCCGCCCCTCCGCCGTTTCGCCATGGCCGGGGGCGGGAGCGGGATCGAGGGCCCAGGCCGCTTCCCCGGGCCTGCCGGCCACCTGGGGCGGGGTCCTGAGCTCGGACGGTGGCGTGGGGGCAAGGGTGGCGTTGCTGGGTCTAAGGGGCTTTACCAACACAATGCTGGCTCCCACTGGCTTCGGGCCAGCTTCTGTCAGGCAGGAGGGCCGGCCCGGTCTGCGGTTGGGCTTCGCCTAACGCAGCGTGGGCCGGCTACTACTATTGCTCTTGCTGATTCTTCTACTTCTATTTCTGGCCCTCTGCAGGTCAAATATGCTGCCACTATTACTGCTGCTGATGCCACTTCTACTGCTGTTTCTACCACTACTACTACTACTACTACTACTAGGCCAGTGCATGGCAAATACTACTACTATTACCACCACTGCTGCCATTACTACTACTGCTGCTACTACTACTGCTACTTGTACAGGTGCTGCTGCTACTACTACTACTAATAGCCCAGTGCATGGCAAATATTAACACTACTACTACTGCTGCTGCTTCTACTATTGCTACTATTACTGCTACTACTAGTAGTCCAGTGCATGGCAAATTCTACTACTATTACTACAACAGCTACTGCTGCTAATAGTAATGTTACTACTACTGCTAATGCTAGGAATCTAGTATATGGCAAATACTACTACTATTACTACTAGTGCTGCTGCTGCTACTTCCGCTACTACAACTATCAATACTACTAGCCCAGTGCATGGCAAATATACTACTATTATTGCTGTTCCTGCTACTTCTACTACTATTCCTGGCCCACTGCAAGTCAAATATGCTGCTCCAATTACTCCTGCTGCTGCCACTTCTACTGCTATTGCTACCACTATTACTACTACTACTAGCCCAATGCATGGCAAATACTACTACTATTACTACTACTGCTGCTGCTTGTACAAGTGCTACTACTACTGCTACTACTAGTAGTCCAGTGCATTGAAAATACTACTACTCCTCCTCCTGATGCTGCTACTACTTCTACTACTAGTATCAATACTACTAGCCCTGTGTATGGCAAATCTACTACTACTACTGCTATGGCTGCTACTTCTATTATCACTACTGGCCCACTGCAGGACAAATCTGCTGGTACTATTACTGCTGCTGATGCCACTTCTATTGCTGATGCTAACTCTACTACTACTGCTACTACTAGCAGTCCACTGCATGGCAAATCTACTACTACTACTTCAATTGCTGCTACTGCTACTACTACTACTGGCCCTCTGCAGGGAATATATGGTGCTACTACTCCTGCTGCTGCAGCCACTTCTCCTGCTGCTACTACCACTACTATTACTACTAGCCCAGTGCATGGCAAATACTACTTCTATTACCACTACTGCTGCTACTTCTACTGCTGCTGCTACCTCCGTTGCCCGGCCTAGGCGGGCGGCGGGGCCCTGCCGGGACGGGCGGGCCGCTGGGCTGGCGGTAAGGCCCAAGCGCCCGCTAAGCTGCGCCTCAAGAGGCAGCCCGTGACCCCGCCGGCATCTACTGCCAAACCAGCCTACAAGGGCCCGATCTCGCCGCGAACGCGGAAGCTAAGCAGGGTCGGGCCTCGTTAGAACTTGGATGGGAGACCTCTAGGGAAGACCGGGTGCTCTAGGCTTTTTGCCTCCCGCTCCGCCTTCTCCTTTTGGCGCCCGCGGCATTCGCGGCTATCTCCGCCCCCGCCGGGTACAGCTGCAAGCCCCACCTCCTCAGGCCCCTCCCACCACAGCAAGCGTCTTTTGAGGGGCTCCCCGCCTGCCTAAGCGGCCAGGCGGCCAGAAGGCGTCCCTGGAAGGCGGAGACACACCAGACGCTCCGGGGGTGGCCTGACGGAAACCAGACGTGGCCGCGGACCCGGGGGCCGTCCGTGCGGCCCGCAAGCCCCTCGACCTGCACCTGGCCGCCCCCACTGGAGCCCAGCCCCGGCGCCGCCACCTGTCTGCCGGGCTGGCTCTCCACAGCTCCATATGGAAAAAGCCGCCCCTCCGCCGTTTCGCCATGGCCGGGGGCGGGAGCGGGATCGAGGGCCCAGGCCGCTTCCCCGGGCCTGCCGGCCACCTGGGGCGGGGTCCTGAGCTCGGACGGTGGCGTGGGGGCAAGGGTGGCGTTGCTGGGTCTAAGGGGCTTTACCAACACAATGCTGGCTCCCACTGGCTTCGGGCCAGCTTCTGTCAGGCAGGAGGGCCGGCCCGGTCTGCGGTTGGGCTTCGCCTAACGCAGCGTGGGCCGGCTACTACTATTGCTCTTGCTGATTCTTCTACTTCTATTTCTGGCCCTCTGCAGGTCAAATATGCTGCCACTATTACTGCTGCTGATGCCACTTCTACTGCTGTTTCTACCACTACTACTACTACTACTACTACTAGGCCAGTGCATGGCAAATACTACTACTATTACCACCACTGCTGCCATTACTACTACTGCTGCTACTACTACTGCTACTTGTACAGGTGCTGCTGCTACTACTACTACTAATAGCCCAGTGCATGGCAAATATTAACACTACTACTACTGCTGCTGCTTCTACTATTGCTACTATTACTGCTACTACTAGTAGTCCAGTGCATGGCAAATTCTACTACTATTACTACAACAGCTACTGCTGCTAATAGTAATGTTACTACTACTGCTAATGCTAGGAATCTAGTATATGGCAAATACTACTACTATTACTACTAGTGCTGCTGCTGCTACTTCCGCTACTACAACTATCAATACTACTAGCCCAGTGCATGGCAAATATACTACTATTATTGCTGTTCCTGCTACTTCTACTACTATTCCTGGCCCACTGCAAGTCAAATATGCTGCTCCAATTACTCCTGCTGCTGCCACTTCTACTGCTATTGCTACCACTATTACTACTACTACTAGCCCAATGCATGGCAAATACTACTACTATTACTACTACTGCTGCTGCTTGTACAAGTGCTACTACTACTGCTACTACTAGTAGTCCAGTGCATTGAAAATACTACTACTCCTCCTCCTGATGCTGCTACTACTTCTACTACTAGTATCAATACTACTAGCCCTGTGTATGGCAAATCTACTACTACTACTGCTATGGCTGCTACTTCTATTATCACTACTGGCCCACTGCAGGACAAATCTGCTGGTACTATTACTGCTGCTGATGCCACTTCTATTGCTGATGCTAACTCTACTACTACTGCTACTACTAGCAGTCCACTGCATGGCAAATCTACTACTACTACTTCAATTGCTGCTACTGCTACTACTACTACTGGCCCTCTGCAGGGAATATATGGTGCTACTACTCCTGCTGCTGCAGCCACTTCTCCTGCTGCTACTACCACTACTATTACTACTAGCCCAGTGCATGGCAAATACTACTTCTATTACCACTACTGCTGCTACTTCTACTGCTGCTGCTACCTCCGTTGCCCGGCCTAGGCGGGCGGCGTGGCCCTGCCGGGACGGGCGGGCCGCTGGGCTGGCGGTAAGGCCCAAGCGCCCGCTAAGCTGCGCCTCAAGAGGCAGCCCGTGACCCCGCCGGCATCTACTGCCAAACCAGCCTACAAGGGCCCGATCTCGCCGCGAACGCGGAAGCTAAGCAGGGTCGGGCCTCGTTAGAACTTGGATGGGAGACCTCTAGGGAAGACCGGGTGCTCTAGGCTTTTTGCCTCCCGCTCCGCCTTCTCCTTTTGGCGCCCGCGGCATTCGCGGCTATCTCCGCCCCCGCCGGGTACAGCTGCAAGCCCCACCTCCTCAGGCCCCTCCCACCACAGCAAGCGTCTTTTGAGGGGCTCCCCGCCTGCCTAAGCGGCCAGGCGGCCAGAAGGCGTCCCTGGAAGGCGGAGACACACCAGACGCTCCGGGGGTGGCCTGACGGAAACCAGACGTGGCCGCGGACCCGGGGGCCGTCCGTGCGGCCCGCAAGCCCCTCGACCTGCACCTGGCCGCCCCCACTGGAGCCCAGCCCCGGCGCCGCCACCTGTCTGCCGGGCTGGCTCTCCACAGCTCCATATGGAAAAAGCCGCCCCTCCGCCGTTTCGCCATGGCCGGGGGCGGGAGCGGGATCGAGGGCCCAGGCCGCTTCCCCGGGCCTGCCGGCCACCTGGGGCGGGGTCCTGAGCTCGGACGGTGGCGTGGGGGCAAGGGTGGCGTTGCTGGGTCTAAGGGGCTTTACCAACACAATGCTGGCTCCCACTGGCTTCGGGCCAGCTTCTGTCAGGCAGGAGGGCCGGCCCGGTCTGCGGTTGGGCTTCGCCTAACGCAGCGTGGGCCGGCTACTACTATTGCTCTTGCTGATTCTTCTACTTCTATTTCTGGCCCTCTGCAGGTCAAATATGCTGCCACTATTACTGCTGCTGATGCCACTTCTACTGCTGTTTCTACCACTACTACTACTACTACTACTACTAGGCCAGTGCATGGCAAATACTACTACTATTACCACCACTGCTGCCATTACTACTACTGCTGCTGCTACTTGTACAGGTGCTGCTGCTACTACTACTACTAATAGCCCAGTGCATGGCAAATATTAACACTACTACTACTGCTGCTGCTTCTACTATTGCTACTATTACTGCTACTACTAGTAGTCCAGTGCATGGCAAATTCTACTACTATTACTACAACAGCTACTGCTGCTAATAGTAATGTTACTACTACTGCTAATGCTAGGAATCTAGTATATGGCAAATACTACTACTATTACTACTAGTGCTGCTGCTGCTACTTCCGCTACTACAACTATCAATACTACTAGCCCAGTGCATGGCAAATATACTACTATTATTGCTGTTCCTGCTACTTCTACTACTATTCCTGGCCCACTGCAAGTCAAATATGCTGCTCCAATTACTCCTGCTGCTGCCACTTCTACTGCTATTGCTACCACTATTACTACTACTACTAGCCCAATGCATGGCAAATACTACTACTATTACTACTACTGCTGCTGCTTGTACAAGTGCTACTACTACTGCTACTACTAGTAGTCCAGTGCATTGAAAATACTACTACTCCTCCTCCTGATGCTGCTACTACTTCTACTACTAGTATCAATACTACTAGCCCTGTGTATGGCAAATCTACTACTACTACTGCTATGGCTGCTACTTCTATTATCACTACTGGCCCACTGCAGGACAAATCTGCTGGTACAATTACTGCTGCTGATGCCACTTCTATTGCTGATGCTAACTCTACTACTACTGCTACTAGCAGTCCACTGCATGGCAAATCTACTACTACTACTTCAATTGCTGCTACTGCTACTACTACTACTGGCCCTCTGCAGGGAATATATGGTGCTACTACTCCTGCTGCCTCAGCCACTTCTTCTGCTGCTACTACCACTACTATTACTACTAGCCCAGTGCATGGCAAATACTACTTCTATTACCACTACTGCTGCTACTTCTACTGCTGCTGCTACCTCCGTTGCCCGGCCTAGGCGGGCGGCGTGGCCCTGCCGGGACGGGCGGGCCGCTGGGCTGGCGGTAAGGCCCAAGCGCCCGCTAAGCTGCGCCTCAAGAGGCAGCCCGTGACCCCGCTGGCATCTACTGCCAAACCAGCCTACAAGGGCCCGATCTCGCCGCGAACGCGGAAGCTAAGCAGGGTCGGGCCTGGTTAGAACTTGCATGGGAGACTTCTAGGGAACACCGGGTGCTCTAGGCTTTTTGCCTCCCGCTCCGCTTTCTCATTTTGGGGTCCGCGGTGTTTGCGGCTATCTCCGCCCCCGCCGGGTACAGCTGCAATCCCTACCTCCTCAGGCCCCTCCCACCACAGCAAGCGTCTTATGAGGGGCTCCCCGCCTGCCTGACCGACCAGGCGGCCAGAAGGCGTCCCTGGAAGGCAGAGGCACACCAGACGCTCCGGGGGTGGCCTGACAGAAACCAGACGTGGCCGCGGACCCGGGGGCCGTCCGTGCGGCCCACGAGCCCCTCGACCTGCACCTGGCCGCCCCCACTGGAGCCCAGCCCCGGTGCCGCCACCTGTCTGCCGGGCTGGCTCTCCACAGCTCCATATGGAAAAAGCCGCCCCTCCGCCGTTTCGCCATGGCCGGGGGCGGGAGCGGGATCGAGGGCCCAGGCCGCTTCCCCGGGCCTGCCGGCCACCTGGGGCGGGGTCCTGAGCTCGGACGGTGGCGTGGGGGCAAGGGTGGCGTTGCTGGGTCTAAGGGGCTTTACCAACACAATGCTGGCTCCCACTGGCTTCGGGCCAGCTTCTGTCAGGCAGGAGGGCCGGCCCGGTCTGCGGTTGGGCTTCGCCTAACGCAGCGTGGGCCGGCTACTACTATTGCTCTTGCTGATTCTTCTACTTCTATTTCTGGCCCTCTGCAGGTCAAATATGCTGCCACTATTACTGCTGCTGATGCCACTTCTACTGCTGTTTCTACCACTACTACTACTACTACTACTACTAGGCCAGTGCATGGCAAATACTACTACTATTACCACCACTGCTGCCATTACTACTACTGCTGCTACTACTACTGCTACTTGTACAGGTGCTGCTGCTACTACTACTACTAATAGCCCAGTGCATGGCAAATATTAACACTACTACTACTGCTGCTGCTTCTACTATTGCTACTATTACTGCTACTACTAGTAGTCCAGTGCATGGCAAATTCTACTACTATTACTACAACAGCTACTGCTGCTAATAGTAATGTTACTACTACTGCTAATGCTAGGAATCTAGTATATGGCAAATACTACTACTATTACTACTAGTGCTGCTGCTGCTACTTCCGCTACTACAACTATCAATACTACTAGCCCAGTGCATGGCAAATATACTACTATTATTGCTGTTCCTGCTACTTCTACTACTATTCCTGGCCCACTGCAAGTCAAATATGCTGCTCCAATTACTCCTGCTGCTGCCACTTCTACTGCTATTGCTACCACTATTACTACTACTACTAGCCCAATGCATGGCAAATACTACTACTATTACTACTACTGCTGCTGCTTGTACAAGTGCTACTACTACTGCTACTACTAGTAGTCCAGTGCATTGAAAATACTACTACTCCTCCTCCTGATGCTGCTACTACTTCTACTACTAGTATCAATACTACTAGCCCTGTGTATGGCAAATCTACTACTACTACTGCTATGGCTGCTACTTCTATTATCACTACTGGCCCACTGCAGGACAAATCTGCTGGTACTATTACTGCTGCTGATGCCACTTCTATTGCTGATGCTAACTCTACTACTACTGCTACTACTAGCAGTCCACTGCATGGCAAATCTACTACTACTACTTCAATTGCTGCTACTGCTACTACTACTACTGGCCCTCTGCAGGGAATATATGGTGCTACTACTCCTGCTGCTGCAGCCACTTCTCCTGCTGCTACTACCACTACTATTACTACTAGCCCAGTGCATGGCAAATACTACTTCTATTACCACTACTGCTGCTACTTCTACTGCTGCTGCTACCTCCGTTGCCCGGCCTAGGCGGGCGGCGTGGCCCTGCCGGGACGGGCGGGCCGCTGGGCTGGCGGTAAGGCCCAAGCGCCCGCTAAGCTGCGCCTCAAGAGGCAGCCCGTGACCCCGCCGGCATCTACTGCCAAACCAGCCTACAAGGGCCCGATCTCGCCGCGAACGCGGAAGCTAAGCAGGGTCGGGCCTCGTTAGAACTTGGATGGGAGACCTCTAGGGAAGACCGGGTGCTCTAGGCTTTTTGCCTCCCGCTCCGCCTTCTCCTTTTGGCGCCCGCGGCATTCGCGGCTATCTCCGCCCCCGCCGGGTACAGCTGCAAGCCCTACCTCCTCAGGCCCCTCCCACCACAGCAAGCGTCTTTTGAGGGGCTCCCCGCCTGCCTAAGCGGCCAGGCGGCCAGAAGGCGTCCCTGGAAGGCGGAGACACACCAGACGCTCCGGGGGTGGCCTGACGGAAACCAGACGTGGCCGCGGACCCGGGGGCCGTCCGTGCGGCCCGCAAGCCCCTCGACCTGCACCTGGCCGCCCCCACTGGAGCCCAGCCCCGGCGCCGCCACCTGTCTGCCGGGCTGGCTCTCCACAGCTCCATATGGAAAAAGCCGCCCCTCCGCCGTTTCGCCATGGCCGGGGGCGGGAGCGGGATCGAGGGCCCAGGCCGCTTCCCCGGGCCTGCCGGCCACCTGGGGCGGGGTCCTGAGCTCGGACGGTGGCGTGGGGGCAAGGGTGGCGTTGCTGGGTCTAAGGGGCTTTACCAACACAATGCTGGCTCCCACTGGCTTCGGGCCAGCTTCTGTCAGGCAGGAGGGCCGGCCCGGTCTGCGGTTGGGCTTCGCCTAACGCAGCGTGGGCCGGCTACTACTATTGCTCTTGCTGATTCTTCTACTTCTATTTCTGGCCCTCTGCAGGTCAAATATGCTGCCACTATTACTGCTGCTGATGCCACTTCTACTGCTGTTTCTACCACTACTACTACTACTACTACTACTAGGCCAGTGCATGGCAAATACTACTACTATTACCACCACTGCTGCCATTACTACTACTGCTGCTACTACTACTGCTACTTGTACAGGTGCTGCTGCTACTACTACTACTAATAGCCCAGTGCATGGCAAATATTAACACTACTACTACTGCTGCTGCTTCTACTATTGCTACTATTACTGCTACTACTAGTAGTCCAGTGCATGGCAAATTCTACTACTATTACTACAACAGCTACTGCTGCTAATAGTAATGTTACTACTACTGCTAATGCTAGGAATCTAGTATATGGCAAATACTACTACTATTACTACTAGTGCTGCTGCTGCTACTTCCGCTACTACAACTATCAATACTACTAGCCCAGTGCATGGCAAATATACTACTATTATTGCTGTTCCTGCTACTTCTACTACTATTCCTGGCCCACTGCAAGTCAAATATGCTGCTCCAATTACTCCTGCTGCTGCCACTTCTACTGCTATTGCTACCACTATTACTACTACTACTAGCCCAATGCATGGCAAATACTACTACTATTACTACTACTGCTGCTGCTTGTACAAGTGCTACTACTACTGCTACTACTAGTAGTCCAGTGCATTGAAAATACTACTACTCCTCCTCCTGATGCTGCTACTACTTCTACTACTAGTATCAATACTACTAGCCCTGTGTATGGCAAATCTACTACTACTACTGCTATGGCTGCTACTTCTATTATCACTACTGGCCCACTGCAGGACAAATCTGCTGGTACTATTACTGCTGCTGATGCCACTTCTATTGCTGATGCTAACTCTACTACTACTGCTACTACTAGCAGTCCACTGCATGGCAAATCTACTACTACTACTTCAATTGCTGCTACTGCTACTACTACTACTGGCCCTCTGCAGGGAATATATGGTGCTACTACTCCTGCTGCTGCAGCCACTTCTCCTGCTGCTACTACCACTAC
Organism: Pseudorca crassidens; assembly: GCF_039906515.1. Classification (NCBI taxonomy): domain Eukaryota; kingdom Metazoa; phylum Chordata; class Mammalia; order Artiodactyla; family Delphinidae; genus Pseudorca; species Pseudorca crassidens. Next base: position 833,236 of record NC_090303.1, read on the forward strand.
TATTACTACTAGCCCAGTGCATGGCAAATACTACTTCTATTACCACTACTGCTGCTACTTCTACTGCTGCTGCTACCTCCGTTGCCCGGCCTAGGCGGGCGGCGTGGCCCTGCCGGGACGGGCGGGCCGCTGGGCTGGCGGTAAGGCCCAAGCGCCCGCTAAGCTGCGCCTCAAGAGGCAGCCCGTGACCCCGCCGGCATCTACTGCCAAACCAGCCTACAAGGGCCCGATCTCGCCGCGAACGCGGAAGCTAAGCAGGGTCGGGCCTGGTTAGAACTTGCATGGGAGACTTCTAGGGAACACCGGGTGCTCTAGGCTTTTTGCCTCCCGCTCCGCCTTCTCATTTTGGGGTCCGCGGTGTTTGCAGCTATCTCCGCCCCCGCCGGGTACAGCTGCAAGCCCTACCTCCTCAGGCCCCTCCCACCACAGCAAGCGTCTTATGAGGGGCTCCCCGCCTGCCTGACCGGCCAGGCGGCCAGAAGGCGTCCCTGGAAGGCAGAGGCACACCAGACGCTCCGGGGGTGGCCTGACAGAAACCAGACGTGGCCGCGGACCCGGGGGCCGTACGTGCGGCCCGCGAGCCCCTCGACCTGCACCTGGCCGCCCCCACTGGAGCCCAGCCCCGGCGCCGCCACCTGTCTGCCGGGCTGGCTCTCCACAGCTCCATATGGAAAAAGCCGCCCCTCCGCCGTTTCGCCATGGCCGGGGGCGGGAGCGGGATCGAGGGCCCAGGCCGCTTCCCCGGGCCTGCCGGCCACCTGGGGCGGGGTCCTGAGCTCGGACGGTGGCGTGGGGGCAAGGGTGGCGTTGCTGGGTCTAAGGGGCTTTACCAACACAATGCTGGCTCCCACTGGCTTCGGGCCAGCTTCTGTCAGGCAGGAGGGCCGGCCCGGTCTGCGGTTGGGCTTCGCCTAACGCAGCGTGGGCCGGCTACTACTATTGCTCTTGCTGATTCTTCTACTTCTATTTCTGGCCCTCTGCAGGTCAAATATGCTGCCACTATTACTGCTGCTGATGCCACTTCTACTGCTGTTTCTACCACTACTACTACTACTACTACTACTAGGCCAGTGCATGGCAAATACTACTACTATTACCACCACTGCTGCCATTACTACTACTGCTGCTACTACTACTGCTACTTGTACAGGTGCTGCTGCTACTACTACTACTAATAGCCCAGTGCATGGCAAATATTAACACTACTACTACTGCTGCTGCTTCTACTATTGCTACTATTACTGCTACTACTAGTAGTCCAGTGCATGGCAAATTCTACTACTATTACTACAACAGCTACTGCTGCTAATAGTAATGTTACTACTACTGCTAATGCTAGGAATCTAGTATATGGCAAATACTACTACTATTACTACTAGTGCTGCTGCTGCTACTTCCGCTACTACAACTATCAATACTACTAGCCCAGTGCATGGCAAATATACTACTATTATTGCTGTTCCTGCTACTTCTACTACTATTCCTGGCCCACTGCAAGTCAAATATGCTGCTCCAATTACTCCTGCTGCTGCCACTTCTACTGCTATTGCTACCACTATTACTACTACTACTAGCCCAATGCATGGCAAATACTACTACTATTACTACTACTGCTGCTGCTTGTACAAGTGCTACTACTACTGCTACTACTAGTAGTACAGTGCATTGAAAATACTACTACTCCTCCTCCTGATGCTGCTACTACTTCTACTACTAGTATCAATACTACTAGCCCTGTGTATGGCAAATCTACTACTACTACTGCTATGGCTGCTACTTCTATTATCACTACTGGCCCACTGCAGGACAAATCTGCTGGTACTATTACTGCTGCTGATGCCACTTCTATTGCTGATGCTAACTCTACTACTACTGCTACTACTAGCAGTCCACTGCATGGCAAATCTACTACTACTACTTCAATTGCTGCTACTGCTACTACTACTACTGGCCCTCTGCAGGGAATATATGGTGCTACTACTCCTGCTGCTGCAGCCACTTCTCCTGCTGCTACTACCACTACTATTACTACTAGCCCAGTGCATGGCAAATACTACTTCTATTACCACTACTGCTGCTACTTCTACTGCTGCTGCTACCTCCGTTGCCCGGCCTAGGCGGGCGGCGTGGCCCTGCCGGGACGGGCGGGCCGCTGGGCTGGCGGTAAGGCCCAAGCGCCCGCTAAGCTGCGCCTCAAGAGGCAGCCCGTGACCCCGCCGGCATCTACTGCCAAACCAGCCTACAAGGGCCCGATCTCGCCGCGAACGCGGAAGCTAAGCAGGGTCGGGCCTGGTTAGAACTTGCATGGGAGACTTCTAGGGAACACCGGGTGCTCTAGGCTTTTTGCCTCCCGCTCCGCCTTCTCATTTTGGGGTCCGTGGTGTTTGCGGCTATCTCCGCCACCGCCGGGTACAGCTGCAAGCCCTACCTCCTCAGGCCCCTCCCACCACAGCAAGCGACTTATGAGTGGCTCCCCGCCTGCCTGACCGACCAGGGGGCCAGAAGGCGTCCCTGGAAGGCAGAGGCACACCAGACGCTCTGGGGGTGGCCTGACGGAAACCAGACGTGGCCGCGGACCCGGGGGCCGTCCGTGCGGCCCGCAAGCCCCTCGACCTGCACCTGGCCGCCCCCACTGGAGCCCAGCCCCGGCGCCGCCACCTGTCTGCCGGGCTGGCTCTCCACAGCTCCATATGGAAAAAGCCGCCCCTCCGCCGTTTCGCCATGGCCGGGGGCGGGAGCGGGATCGAGGGCCCAGGCCGCTTCCCCGGGCCTGCCGGCCACCTGGGGCGGGGTCCTGAGCTCGGACGGTGGCGTGGGGGCAAGGGTGGCGTTGCTGGGTCTAAGGGGCTTTACCAACACAATGCTGGCTCCCACTGGCTTCGGGCCAGCTTCTGTCAGGCAGGAGGGCCGGCCCGGTCTGCGGTTGGGCTTCGCCTAACGCAGCGTGGGCCGGCTACTACTATTGCTCTTGCTGATTCTTCTACTTCTATTTCTGGCCCTCTGCAGGTCAAATATGCTGCCACTATTACTGCTGCTGATGCCACTTCTACTGCTGTTTCTACCACTACTACTACTACTACTACTACTAGGCCAGTGCATGGCAAATACTACTACTATTACCACCACTGCTGCCATTACTACTACTGCTGCTACTACTACTGCTACTTGTACAGGTGCTGCTGCTACTACTACTACTAATAGCCCAGTGCATGGCAAATATTAACACTACTACTACTGCTGCTGCTTCTACTATTGCTACTATTACTGCTACTACTAGTAGTCCAGTGCATGGCAAATTCTACTACTATTACTACAACAGCTACTGCTGCTAATAGTAATGTTACTACTACTGCTAATGCTAGGAATCTAGTATATGGCAAATACTACTACTATTACTACTAGTGCTGCTGCTGCTACTTCCGCTACTACAACTATCAATACTACTAGCCCAGTGCATGGCAAATATACTACTATTATTGCTGTTCCTGCTACTTCTACTACTATTCCTGGCCCACTGCAAGTCAAATATGCTGCTCCAATTACTCCTGCTGCTGCCACTTCTACTGCTATTGCTACCACTATTACTACTACTACTAGCCCAATGCATGGCAAATACTACTACTATTACTACTACTGCTGCTGCTTGTACAAGTGCTACTACTACTGCTACTACTAGTAGTCCAGTGCATTGAAAATACTACTACTCCTCCTCCTGATGCTGCTACTACTTCTACTACTAGTATCAATACTACTAGCCCTGTGTATGGCAAATCTACTACTACTACTGCTATGGCTGCTACTTCTATTATCACTACTGGCCCACTGCAGGACAAATCTGCTGGTACTATTACTGCTGCTGATGCCACTTCTATTGCTGATGCTAACTCTACTACTACTGCTACTACTAGCAGTCCACTGCATGGCAAATCTACTACTACTACTTCAATTGCTGCTACTGCTACTACTACTACTGGCCCTCTGCAGGGAATATATGGTGCTACTACTCCTGCTGCTGCAGCCACTTCTCCTGCTGCTACTACCACTACTATTACTACTAGCCCAGTGCATGGCAAATACTACTTCTATTACCACTACTGCTGCTACTTCTACTGCTGCTGCTACCTCCGTTGCCCGGCCTAGGCGGGCGGCGTGGCCCTGCCAGGACGGGCGGGCCGCTGGGCTGGCGGTAAGGCCCAAGCGCCCGCTAAGCTGCGCCTCAAGAGGCAGCCCGTGACCCCGCCGGCATCTACTGCCAAACCAGCCTACAAGGGCCCGATCTCGCCGCGAACGCGGAAGCTAAGCAGGGTCGGGCCTGGTTAGAACTTGCATGGGAGACTTCTAGGGAACACCGGGTGCTCTAGGCTTTTTGCCTCCCGCTCCGCCTTCTCATTTTGGGGTCCGTGGTGTTTGCGGCTATCTCCGCCACCGCCGGGTACAGCTGCAAGCCCTACCTCCTCAGGCCCCTCCCACCACAGCAAGCGACTTATGAGGGGCTCCCCGCCTGCCTGACCGACCAGGGGGCCAGAAGGCGTCCCTGGAAGGCGGAGACACACCAGACGCTCCGGGGTTGGCCTGACGGAAACCAGACGTGGCCGCGGACCCGGGGGCTGTCCGTGCGGCCCGCAAGCCCCTCGACCTGCACCTGGCCGCCCCCACTGGAGCCCAGCCCCGGCGCCGCCACCTGTCTGCCGGGCTGGCTCTCCACAGCTCCATATGGAAAAAGCCGCCCCTCCGCCGTTTCGCCATGGCCGGGGGCGGGAGCGGGATCGAGGGCCCAGGCCGCTTCCCCGGGCCTGCCGGCCACCTGGGGCGGGGTCCTGAGCTCGGACGGTGGCGTGGGGGCAAGGGTGGCGTTGCTGGGTCTAAGGGGCTTTACCAACACAATGCTGGCTCCCACTGGCTTCGGGCCAGCTTCTGTCAGGCAGGAGGGCCGGCCCGGTCTGCGGTTGGGCTTCGCCTAACGCAGCGTGGGCCGGCTACTACTATTGCTCTTGCTGATTCTTCTACTTCTATTTCTGTCCCTCTGCAGGTCAAATATGCTGCCACTATTACTGCTGCTGATGCCACTTCTACTGCTGTTTCTACCACTACTACTACTACTACTACTACTAGGCCAGTGCATGGCAAATACTACTACTATTACCACCACTGCTGCCATTACTACTACTGCTGCTACTACTACTGCTACTTGTACAGGTGCTGCTGCTACTACTACTACTAATAGCCCAGTGCATGGCAAATATTAACACTACTACTACTGCTGCTGCTTCTACTATTGCTACTATTACTGCTACTACTAGTAGTCCAGTGCATGGCAAATTCTACTACTATTACTACAACAGCTACTGCTGCTAATAGTAATGTTACTACTACTGCTAATGCTAGGAATCTAGTATATGGCAAATACTACTACTATTACTACTAGTGCTGCTGCTGCTACTTCCGCTACTACAACTATCAATACTACTAGCCCAGTGCATGGCAAATATACTACTATTATTGCTGTTCCTGCTACTTCTACTACTATTCCTGGCCCACTGCAAGTCAAATATGCTGCTCCAATTACTCCTGCTGCTGCCACTTCTACTGCTATTGCTACCACTATTACTACTACTACTAGCCCAATGCATGGCAAATACTACTACTATTACTACTACTGCTGCTGCTTGTACAAGTGCTACTACTACTGCTACTACTAGTAGTCCAGTGCATTGAAAATACTACTACTCCTCCTCCTGATGCTGCTACTACTTCTACTACTAGTATCAATACTACTAGCCCTGTGTATGGCAAATCTACTACTACTACTGCTATGGCTGCTACTTCTATTATCACTACTGGCCCACTGCAGGACAAATCTGCTGGTACTATTACTGCTGCTGATGCCACTTCTATTGCTGATGCTAACTCTACTACTACTGCTACTACTAGCAGTCCACTGCATGGCAAATCTACTACTACTACTTCAATTGCTGCTACTGCTACTACTACTACTGGCCCTCTGCAGGGAATATATGGTGCTACTACTCCTGCTGCTGCAGCCACTTCTCCTGCTGCTACTACCACTACTATTACTACTAGCCCAGTGCATGGCAAATACTACTTCTATTACCACTACTGCTGCTACTTCTACTGCTGCTGCTACCTCCGTTGCCCGGCCTAGGCGGGCGGCGTGGCCCTGCCGGGACGGGCGGGCCGCTGGGCTGGCGGTAAGGCCCAAGCGCCCGCTAAGCTGCGCCTCAAGAGGCAGCCCGTGACCCCGCCGGCATCTACTGCCAAACCAGCCTACAAGGGCCCGATCTCGCCGCGAACGCGGAAGCTAAGCAGGGTCGGGCCTGGTTAGAACTTGCATGGGAGACTTCTAGGGAACACCGGGTGCTCTAGGCTTTTTGCCTCCCGCTCCGCTTTCTCATTTTGGGGTCCGCGGTGTTTGCGGCTATCTCCGCCCCCGCCGGGTACAGCTGCAAGCCCTACCTCCTCAGGCCCCTCCCACCACAGCAAGCGTCTTATGAGGGGCTCCCCGCCTGCCTGACCGGCCAGGCGGCCAGAAGGCGTCCCTGGAAGGCAGAGGCACACCAGACGCTCCGGGGGTGGCCTGACAGAAACCAGACGTGGCCGTGGACCCGGGGGCCGTCCGTGCGGCCCGCGAGCCCCTCGACCTGCACCTGGCCGCCCCCACTGGAGCCCAGCCCCGGCGCCGCCACCTGTCTGCCGGGCTGGCTCTCCACAGCTCCATATGGAAAAAGCCGCCCCTCCGCCGTTTCGCCATGGCCGGGGGCGGGAGCGGGATCGAGGGCCCAGGCCGCTTCCCCGGGCCTGCCGGCCACCTGGGGCGGGGTCCTGAGCTCGGACGGTGGCGTGGGGGCAAGGGTGGCGTTGCTGGGTCTAAGGGGCTTTACCAACACAATGCTGGCTCCCACTGGCTTCGGGCCAGCTTCTGTCAGGCAGGAGGGCCGGCCCGGTCTGCGGTTGGGCTTCGCCTAATGCAGCGTGGGCCGGCTACTACTATTGCTCTTGCTGATTCTTCTACTTCTATTTCTGGCCCTCTGCAGGTCAAATATGCTGCCACTATTACTGCTGCTGATGCCACTTCTACTGCTGTTTCTACCACTACTACTACTACTACTACTACTAGGCCAGTGCATGGCAAATACTACTACTATTACCACCACTGCTGCCATTACTACTACTGCTGCTACTACTACTGCTACTTGTACAGGTGCTGCTGCTACTACTACTACTAATAGCCCAGTGCATGGCAAATATTAACACTACTACTACTGCTGCTGCTTCTACTATTGCTACTATTACTGCTACTACTAGTAGTCCAGTGCATGGCAAATTCTACTACTATTACTACAACAGCTACTGCTGCTAATAGTAATGTTACTACTACTGCTAATGCTAGGAATCTAGTATATGGCAAATACTACTACTATTACTACTAGTGCTGCTGCTGCTACTTCCGCTACTACAACTATCAATACTACTAGCCCAGTGCATGGCAAATATACTACTATTATTGCTGTTCCTGCTACTTCTACTACTATTCCTGGCCCACTGCAAGTCAAATATGCTGCTCCAATTACTCCTGCTGCTGCCACTTCTACTGCTATTGCTACCACTATTACTACTACTACTAGCCCAATGCATGGCAAATACTACTACTATTACTACTACTGCTGCTGCTTGTACAAGTGCTACTACTACTGCTACTACTAGTAGTCCAGTGCATTGAAAATACTACTACTCCTCCTCCTGATGCTGCTACTACTTCTACTACTAGTATCAATACTACTAGCCCTGTGTATGGCAAATCTACTACTACTACTGCTATGGCTGCTACTTCTATTATCACTACTGGCCCACTGCAGGACAAATCTGCTGGTACTATTACTGCTGCTGATGCCACTTCTATTGCTGATGCTAACTCTACTACTACTGCTACTACTAGCAGTCCACTGCATGGCAAATCTACTACTACTACTTCAATTGCTGCTACTGCTACTACTACTACTGGCCCTCTGCAGGGAATATATGGTGCTACTACTCCTGCTGCTGCAGCCACTTCTCCTGCTGCTACTACCACTACTATTACTACTAGCCCAGTGCATGGCAAATACTACTTCTATTACCACTACTGCTGCTACTTCTACTGCTGCTGCTACCTCCGTTGCCCGGCCTAGGCGGGCGGCGTGGCCCTGCCGGGACGGGCGGGCCGCTGGGCTGGCGGTAAGGCCCAAGCGCCCGCTAAGCTGCGCCTCAAGAGGCAGCCCGTGACCCCGCCGGCATCTACTGCCAAACCAGCCTACAAGGGCCCGATCTCGCCGCGAACGCGGAAGCTAAGCAGGGTCGGGCCTGGTTAGAACTTGCATGGGAGACTTCTAGGGAACACCGGGTGCTCTAGGCTTTTTGCCTCCCGCTCCGCTTTCTCATTTTGGGGTCCGCGGTGTTTGCGGCTATCTCCGCCCCCGCCGGGTACAGCTGCAAGCCCTACCTCCTCAGGCCCCTCCCACCACAGCAAGCGTCTTATGAGGGGCTCCCCGCCTGCCTGACCGGCCAGGCGGCCAGAAGGCGTCCCTGGAAGGCAGAGGCACACCAGACGCTCCGGGGGTGGCCTGACAGAAACCAGACGTGGCCGTGGACCCGGGGGCCGTCCGTGCGGCCCGCGAGCCCCTCGACCTGCACCTGGCCGCCCCCACTGGAGCCCAGCCCCGGCGCCGCCACCTGTCTGCCGGGCTGGCTCTCCACAGCTCCATATGGAAAAAGCCGCCCCTCCGCCGTTTCGCCATGGCCGGGGGCGGGAGCGGGATCGAGGGCCCAGGCCGCTTCCCCGGGCCTGCCGGCCACCTGGGGCGGGGTCCTGAGCTCGGACGGTGGCGTGGGGGCAAGGGTGGCGTTGCTGGGTCTAAGGGGCTTTACCAACACAATGCTGGCTCCCACTGGCTTCGGGCCAGCTTCTGTCAGGCAGGAGGGCCGGCCCGGTCTGCGGTTGGGCTTCGCCTAATGCAGCGTGGGCCGGCTACTACTATTGCTCTTGCTGATTCTTCTACTTCTATTTCTGGCCCTCTGCAGGTCAAATATGCTGCCACTATTACTGCTGCTGATGCCACTTCTACTGCTGTTTCTACCACTACTACTACTACTACTACTACTAGGCCAGTGCATGGCAAATACTACTACTATTACCACCACTGCTGCCATTACTACTACTGCTGCTACTACTACTGCTACTTGTACAGGTGCTGCTGCTACTACTACTACTAATAGCCCAGTGCATGGCAAATATTAACACTACTACTACTGCTGCTGCTTCTACTATTGCTACTATTACTGCTACTACTAGTAGTCCAGTGCATGGCAAATTCTACTACTATTACTACAACAGCTACTGCTGCTAATAGTAATGTTACTACTACTGCTAATGCTAGGAATCTAGTATATGGCAAATACTACTACTATTACTACTAGTGCTGCTGCTGCTACTTCCGCTACTACAACTATCAATACTACTAGCCCAGTGCATGGCAAATATACTACTATTATTGCTGTTCCTGCTACTTCTACTACTATTCCTGGCCCACTGCAAGTCAAATATGCTGCTCCAATTACTCCTGCTGCTGCCACTTCTACTGCTATTGCTACCACTATTACTACTACTACTAGCCCAATGCATGGCAAATACTACTACTATTACTACTACTGCTGCTGCTTGTACAAGTGCTACTACTACTGCTACTACTAGTAGTCCAGTGCATTGAAAATACTACTACTCCTCCTCCTGATGCTGCTACTACTTCTACTACTAGTATCAATACTACTAGCCCTGTGTATGGCAAATCTACTACTACTACTGCTATGGCTGCTACTTCTATTATCACTACTGGCCCACTGCAGGACAAATCTGCTGGTACTATTACTGCTGCTGATGCCACTTCTATTGCTGATGCTAACTCTACTACTACTGCTACTACTAGCAGTCCACTGCATGGCAAATCTACTACTACTACTTCAATTGCTGCTACTGCTACTACTACTACTGGCCCTCTGCAGGGAATATATGGTGCTACTACTCCTGCTGCTGCAGCCACTTCTCCTGCTGCTACTACCACTACTATTACTACTAGCCCAGTGCATGGCAAATACTACTTCTATTACCACTACTGCTGCTACTTCTACTGCTGCTGCTACCTCCGTTTCCCGGCCTAGGCGGGCGGCGGGGCCCTGCCGGGACGGGCGGGCCGCTGGGCTGGCGGTAAGGCCCAAGCGCCCGCTAAGCTGCGCCTCAAGAGGCAGCCCGTGACCCCGCCGGCATCTACTGCCAAACCAGCCTACAAGGGCCCGATCTCGCCGCGAACGCGGAAGCTAAGCAGGGTCGGGCCTGGTTAGAACTTGCATGGGAGACTTCTAGGGAACACCGGGTGCTCTAGGCTTTTTGCCTCCCGCTCCGCCTTCTCATTTTGGGGTCCGCGGTGTTTGCGGCTATCTCCGCCCCCGCCGGGTACAGCTGCAAGCCCTACCTCCTCAGGCCCCTCCCACCACAGCAAGCGTCTTATGAGGGGCTCCCCGCCTGCCTGACCGGCCAGGCGGCCAGAAGGCGTCCCTGGAAGGCAGAGGCACACCAGACGCTCCGGGGGTGGCCTGACAGAAACCAGACGTGGCCGCGGACCCGGGGGCCGTCCGTGCGGCCCGCGAGCCCCTCGACCTGCACCTGGCCGCCCCCACTGGAGCCCAGCCCCGGCGCCGCCACCTGTCTGCCGGGCTGGCTCTCCACAGCTCCATATGGAAAAAGCCGCCCCTCCGCCGTTTCGCCATGGCCGGGGGCGGGAGCCGGATCGAGGGTCCAGGCCGCTTCCCCGGGCCTGCCGGCCACCTGGGGCGGGGTCCTGAGCTCGGACGGTGGCGTGGGGGCAAGGGTGGCGTTGCTGGGTCTAAGGGGCTTTACCAACACAATGCTGGCTCCCACTGGCTTCGGGCCAGCTTCTGTCAGGCAGGAGGGCCGGCCCGGTCTGCGGTTGGGCTTCGCCTAACGCAGCGTGGGCCGGCTACTACTATTGCTCTTGCTGATTCTTCTACTTCTATTTCTGGCCCTCTGCAGGTCAAATATGCTGCCACTATTACTGCTGCTGATGCCACTTCTACTGCTGTTTCTACCACTACTACTACTACTACTACTACTAGGCCAGTGCATGGCAAATACTACTACTATTACCACCACTGCTGCCATTACTACTACTGCTGCTACTACTACTGCTACTTGTACAGGTGCTGCTGCTACTACTACTACTAATAGCCCAGTGCATGGCAAATATTAACACTACTACTACTGCTGCTGCTTCTACTATTGCTACTATTACTGCTACTACTAGTAGTCCAGTGCATGGCAAATTCTACTACTATTACTACAACAGCTACTGCTGCTAATAGTAATGTTACTACTACTGCTAATGCTAGGAATCTAGTATATGGCAAATACTACTACTATTACTACTAGTGCTGCTGCTGCTACTTCCGCTACTACAACTATCAATACTACTAGCCCAGTGCATGGCAAATATACTACTATTATTGCTGTTCCTGCTACTTCTACTACTATTCCTGGCCCACTGCAAGTCAAATATGCTGCTCCAATTACTCCTGCTGCTGCCACTTCTACTGCTATTGCTACCACTATTACTACTACTACTAGCCCAATGCATGGCAAATACTACTACTATTACTACTACTGCTGCTGCTTGTACAAGTGCTACTACTACTGCTACTACTAGTAGTCCAGTGCATTGAAAATACTACTACTCCTCCTCCTGATGCTGCTACTACTTCTACTACTAGTATCAATACTACTAGCCCTGTGTATGGCAAATCTACTACTACTACTGCTATGGCTGCTACTTCTATTATCACTACTGGCCCACTGCAGGACAAATCTGCTGGTACTATTACTGCTGCTGATGCCACTTCTATTGCTGATGCTAACTCTACTACTACTGCTACTACTAGCAGTCCACTGCATGGCAAATCTACTACTACTACTTCAATTGCTGCTACTGCTACTACTACTACTGGCCCTCTGCAGGGAATATATGGTGCTACTACTCCTGCTGCTGCAGCCACTTCTCCTGCTGCTACTACCACTACTATTACTACTAGCCCAGTGCATGGCAAATACTACTTCTATTACCACTACTGCTGCTACTTCTACTGCTGCTGCTACCTCCGTTGCCCGGCCTAGGCGGGCGGCGTGGCCCTGCCGGGACGGGCGGGCCGCTGGGCTGGCGGTAAGGCCCAAGCGCCCGCTAAGCTGCGCCTCAAGAGGCAGCCCGTGACCCCGCCGGCATCTACTGCCAAACCAGCCTACAAGGGCCCGATCTCGCCGCGAACGCGGAAGCTAAGCAGGGTCGGGCCTGGTTAGAACTTGCATGGGAGACTTCTAGGGAACACCGGGTGCTCTAGGCTTTTTGCCTCCCGCTCCGCCTTCTCATTTTGGGGTCCGCGGTGTTTGCGGCTATCTCCGCCCCCGCCGGGTACAGCTGCAAGCCCTACCTCCTCAGGCCCCTCCCACCACAGCAAGCGTCTTATGAGGGGCTCCCCGCCTGCCTGACCGGCCAGGCGGCCAGAAGGTGTCCCTGGAAGGCAGAGGCACACCAGACGCTCCGGGGGTGGCCTGACAGAAACCAGACGTGGCCGCGGACCCGGGGGCCGTCCGTGCGGCCCGCGAGCCCCTCGACCTGCACCTGGCCGCCCCCACTGGAGCCCAGCCCCGGCGCCGCCACCTGTCTGCCGGGCTGGCTCTCCACAGCTCCATATGGAAAAAGCCGCCCCTCCGCCGTTTCGCCATGGCCGGGGGCGGGAGCGGGATCGAGGGCCCAGGCCGCTTCCCCGGGCCTGCCGGCCACCTGGGGCGGGGTCCTGAGCTCGGACGGTGGCGTGGGGGCAAGGGTGGCGTTGCTGGGTCTAAGGGGCTTTACCAACACAATGCTGGCTCCCACTGGCTTCGGGCCAGCTTCTGTCAGGCAGGAGGGCCGGCCCGGTCTGCGGTTGGGCTTCGCCTAACGCAGCGTGGGCCGGCTACTACTATTGCTCTTGCTGATTCTTCTACTTCTATTTCTGGCCCTCTGCAGGTCAAATATGCTGCCACTATTACTGCTGCTGATGCCACTTCTACTGCTGTTTCTACCACTACTACTACTACTATTACTACTAGGCCAGTGCATGGCAAATACTACTACTATTACCACCACTGCTGCCATTACTACTACTGCTGCTACTACTACTGCTACTTGTACAGGTGCTGCTGCTACTACTACTACTAATAGCCCAGTGCATGGCAAATATTAACACTACTACTACTGCTGCTGCTTCTACTATTGCTACTATTACTGCTACTACTAGTAGTCCAGTGCATGGCAAATTCTACTACTATTACTACAACAGCTACTGCTGCTAATAGTAATGTTACTACTACTGCTAATGCTAGGAATCTAGTATATGGCAAATACTACTACTATTACTACTAGTGCTGCTGCTGCTACTTCCGCTACTACAACTATCAATACTACTAGCCCAGTGCATGGCAAATATACTACTATTATTGCTGTTCCTGCTACTTCTACTACTATTCCTGGCCCACTGCAAGTCAAATATGCTGCTCCAATTACTCCTGCTGCTGCCACTTCTACTGCTATTGCTACCACTATTACTACTACTACTAGCCCAATGCATGGCAAATACTACTACTATTACTACTACTGCTGCTGCTTGTACAAGTGCTACTACTACTGCTACTACTAGTAGTCCAGTGCATTGAAAATACTACTACTCCTCCTCCTGATGCTGCTACTACTTCTACTACTAGTATCAATACTACTAGCCCTGTGTATGGCAAATCTACTACTACTACTGCTATGGCTGCTACTTCTATTATCACTACTGGCCCACTGCAGGACAAATCTGCTGGTACTATTACTGCTGCTGATGCCACTTCTATTGCTGATGCTAACTCTACTACTACTGCTACTACTAGCAGTCCACTGCATGGCAAATCTACTACTACTACTTCAATTGCTGCTACTGCTACTACTACTACTGGCCCTCTGCAGGGAATATATGGTGCTACTACTCCTGCTGCTGCAGCCACTTCTCCTGCTGCTACTACCACTACTATTACTACTAGCCCAGTGCATGGCAAATACTACTTCTATTACCACTACTGCTGCTACTTCTACTGCTGCTGCTACCTCCGTTTCCCGGCCTAGGCGGGCGGCGGGGCCCTGCCGGGACGGGCGGGCCGCTGGGCTGGCGGTAAGGCCCAAGCGCCCGCTAAGCTGCGCCTCAAGAGGCAACCCGCGACCCCACCAGCAGCTACTGCCAAACCAGCCTAGAAGGGCCCGGTCTCGCGGCGATCGCGGAAGCTAAGCAGGGTCGGGCCTCGTTAGAACTTGGATGGGAGACCTCTAGGGAAGACCGGGTGCTCTAGGCTTTTTGCCTCCCGCTCCGCCTTCTCCTTTTGGCGCCCGCGGCATTCGCGGCTATCTCCGCCCCCGCCGGGTACAGCTGCAAGCCCTACCTCCTCAGGCCCCTCCCACCACAGCAAGCGTCTTTTGAGGGGCTCCCCGCCTGCCTAAGCGGCCAGGCGGCCAGAAGGCGTCCCTGGAAGGCGGAGACACACCAGACGCTCCGGGGGTGGCCTGACGGAAACCAGACGTGGCCGCGGACCCGGGGGCCGTCCGTGCGGCCCGCAAGCCCCTCGACCTGCACCTGGCCGCCCCCACTGGAGCCCAGCCCCGGCGCCGCCACCTGTCTGCCGGGCTGGCTCTCCACAGCTCCATATGGAAAAAGCCGCCCCTCCGCCGTTTCGCCATGGCCGGGGGCGGGAGCGGGATCGAGGGCCCAGGCCGCTTCCCCGGGCCTGCCGGCCACCTGGGGCGGGGTCCTGAGCTCGGACGGTGGCGTGGGGGCAAGGGTGGCGTTGCTGGGTCTAAGGGGCTTTACCAACACAATGCTGGCTCCCACTGGCTTCGGGCCAGCTTCTGTCAGGCAGGAGGGCCGGCCCGGTCTGCGGTTGGGCTTCGCCTAACGCAGCGTGGGCCGGCTACTACTATTGCTCTTGCTGATTCTTCTACTTCTATTTCTGGCCCTCTGCAGGTCAAATATGCTGCCACTATTACTGCTGCTGATGCCACTTCTACTGCTGTTTCTACCACTACTACTACTACTACTACTACTAGGCCAGTGCATGGCAAATACTACTACTATTACCACCACTGCTGCCATTACTACTACTGCTGCTACTACTACTGCTACTTGTACAGGTGCTGCTGCTACTACTACTACTAATAGCCCAGTGCATGGCAAATATTAACACTACTACTACTGCTGCTGCTTCTACTATTGCTACTATTACTGCTACTACTAGTAGTCCAGTGCATGGCAAATTCTACTACTATTACTACAACAGCTACTGCTGCTAATAGTAATGTTACTACTACTGCTAATGCTAGGAATCTAGTATATGGCAAATACTACTACTATTACTACTAGTGCTGCTGCTGCTACTTCCGCTACTACAACTATCAATACTACTAGCCCAGTGCATGGCAAATATACTACTATTATTGCTGTTCCTGCTACTTCTACTACTATTCCTGGCCCACTGCAAGTCAAATATGCTGCTCCAATTACTCCTGCTGCTGCCACTTCTACTGCTATTGCTACCACTATTACTACTACTACTAGCCCAATGCATGGCAAATACTACTACTATTACTACTACTGCTGCTGCTTGTACAAGTGCTACTACTACTGCTACTACTAGTAGTCCAGTGCATTGAAAATACTACTACTCCTCCTCCTGATGCTGCTACTACTTCTACTACTAGTATCAATACTACTAGCCCTGTGTATGGCAAATCTACTACTACTACTGCTATGGCTGCTACTTCTATTATCACTACTGGCCCACTGCAGGACAAATCTGCTGGTACTATTACTGCTGCTGATGCCACTTCTATTGCTGATGCTAACTCTACTACTACTGCTACTACTAGCAGTCCACTGCATGGCAAATCTACTACTACTACTTCAATTGCTGCTACTGCTACTACTACTACTGGCCCTCTGCAGGGAATATATGGTGCTACTACTCCTGCTGCTGCAGCCACTTCTCCTGCTGCTACTACCACTACTATTACTACTAGCCCAGTGCATGGCAAATACTACTTCTATTACCACTACTGCTGCTACTTCTACTGCTGCTGCTACCTCCGTTTCCCGGCCTAGGCGGGCGGCGGGGCCCTGCCGGGACGGGCGGGCCGCTGGGCTGGCGGTAAGGCCCAAGCGCCCGCTAAGCTGCGCCTCAAGAGGCAACCCGCGACCCCACCAGCAGCTACTGCCAAACCAGCCTAGAAGGGCCCGGTCTCGCGGCGATCGCGGAAGCTAAGCAGGGTCGGGCCTCGTTAGAACTTGGATGGGAGACCTCTAGGGAAGACCGGGTGCTCTAGGCTTTTTGCCTCCCGCTCCGCCTTCTCCTTTTGGCGCCCGCGGCATTCGCGGCTATCTCCGCCCCCGCCGGGTACAGCTGCAAGCCCTACCTCCTCAGGCCCCTCCCACCACAGCAAGCGTCTTTTGAGGGGCTCCCCGCCTGCCTAAGCGGCCAGGCGGCCAGAAGGCGTCCCTGGAAGGCGGAGACACACCAGACGCTCCGGGGGTGGCCTGACGGAAACCAGACGTGGCCGCGGACCCGGGGGCCGTCCGTGCGGCCCGCAAGCCCCTCGACCTGCACCTGGCCGCCCCCACTGGAGCCCAGCCCCGGCGCCGCCACCTGTCTGCCGGGCTGGCTCTCCACAGCTCCATATGGAAAAAGCCGCCCCTCCGCCGTTTCGCCATGGCCGGGGGCGGGAGCGGGATCGAGGGCCCAGGCCGCTTCCCCGGGCCTGCCGGCCACCTGGGGCGGGGTCCTGAGCTCGGACGGTGGCGTGGGGGCAAGGGTGGCGTTGCTGGGTCTAAGGGGCTTTACCAACACAATGCTGGCTCCCACTGGCTTCGGGCCAGCTTCTGTCAGGCAGGAGGGCCGGCCCGGTCTGCGGTTGGGCTTCGCCTAACGCAGCGTGGGCCGGCTACTACTATTGCTCTTGCTGATTCTTCTACTTCTATTTCTGGCCCTCTGCAGGTCAAATATGCTGCCACTATTACTGCTGCTGATGCCACTTCTACTGCTGTTTCTACCACTACTACTACTACTACTACTACTAGGCCAGTGCATGGCAAATACTACTACTATTACCACCACTGCTGCCATTACTACTACTGCTGCTACTACTACTGCTACTTGTACAGGTGCTGCTGCTACTACTACTACTAATAGCCCAGTGCATGGCAAATATTAACACTACTACTACTGCTGCTGCTTCTACTATTGCTACTATTACTGCTACTACTAGTAGTCCAGTGCATGGCAAATTCTACTACTATTACTACAACAGCTACTGCTGCTAATAGTAATGTTACTACTACTGCTAATGCTAGGAATCTAGTATATGGCAAATACTACTACTATTACTACTAGTGCTGCTGCTGCTACTTCCGCTACTACAACTATCAATACTACTAGCCCAGTGCATGGCAAATATACTACTATTATTGCTGTTCCTGCTACTTCTACTACTATTCCTGGCCCACTGCAAGTCAAATATGCTGCTCCAATTACTCCTGCTGCTGCCACTTCTACTGCTATTGCTACCACTATTACTACTACTACTAGCCCAATGCATGGCAAATACTACTACTATTACTACTACTGCTGCTGCTTGTACAAGTGCTACTACTACTGCTACTACTAGTAGTCCAGTGCATTGAAAATACTACTACTCCTCCTCCTGATGCTGCTACTACTTCTACTACTAGTATCAATACTACTAGCCCTGTGTATGGCAAATCTACTACTACTACTGCTATGGCTGCTACTTCTATTATCACTACTGGCCCACTGCAGGACAAATCTGCTGGTACTATTACTGCTGCTGATGCCACTTCTATTGCTGATGCTAACTCTACTACTACTGCTACTACTAGCAGTCCACTGCATGGCAAATCTACTACTACTACTTCAATTGCTGCTACTGCTACTACTACTACTGGCCCTCTGCAGGGAATATATGGTGCTACTACTCCTGCTGCTGCAGCCACTTCTCCTGCTGCTACTACCACTACTATTACTACTAGCCCAGTGCATGGCAAATACTACTTCTATTACCACTACTGCTGCTACTTCTACTGCTGCTGCTACCTCCGTTGCCCGGCCTAGGCGGGCGGCGTGGCCCTGCCGGGACGGGCGGGCCGCTGGGCTGGCGGTAAGGCCCAAGCGCCCGCTAAGCTGCGCCTCAAGAGGCAGCCCGTGACCCCGCCGGCATCTACTGCCAAACCAGCCTACAAGGGCCCGATCTCGCCGCGAACGCGGAAGCTAAGCAGGGTCGGGCCTGGTTAGAACTTGCATGGGAGACTTCTAGGGAACACCGGGTGCTCTAGGCTTTTTGCCTCCCGCTTCGCCTTCTCATTTTGGGGTCCGCGGTGTTTGCAGCTATCTCCGCCCCCGCCGGGTACAGCTGCAAGCCCTACCTCCTCAGGCCCCTCCCACCACAGCAAGCGTCTTATGAGGGGCTCCCCGCCTGCCTGACCGGCCAGGCGGCCAGAAGGCGTCCCTGGAAGGCAGAGGCACACCAGACGCTCCGGGGGTGGCCTGACAGAAACCAGACGTGGCCGCGGACCCGGGGGCCGTACGTGCGGCCCGCGAGCCCCTCGACCTGCACCTGGCCGCCCCCACTGGAGCCCAGCCCCGGCGCCGCCACCTGTCTGCCGGGCTGGCTCTCCACAGCTCCATATGGAAAAAGCCGCCCCTCCGCCGTTTCGCCATGGCCGGGGGCGGGAGCGGGATCGAGGGCCCAGGCCGCTTCCCCGGGCCTGCCGGCCACCTGGGGCGGGGTCCTGAGCTCGGACGGTGGCGTGGGGGCAAGGGTGGCGTTGCTGGGTCTAAGGGGCTTTACCAACACAATGCTGGCTCCCACTGGCTTCGGGCCAGCTTCTGTCAGGCAGGAGGGCCGGCCCGGTCTGCGGTTGGGCTTCGCCTAACGCAGCGTGGGCCGGCTACTACTATTGCTCTTGCTGATTCTTCTACTTCTATTTCTGGCCCTCTGCAGGTCAAATATGCTGCCACTATTACTGCTGCTGATGCCACTTCTACTGCTGTTTCTACCACTACTACTACTACTACTACTACTAGGCCAGTGCATGGCAAATACTACTACTATTACCACCACTGCTGCCATTACTACTACTGCTGCTACTACTACTGCTACTTGTACAGGTGCTGCTGCTACTACTACTACTAATAGCCCAGTGCATGGCAAATATTAACACTACTACTACTGCTGCTGCTTCTACTATTGCTACTATTACTGCTACTACTAGTAGTCCAGTGCATGGCAAATTCTACTACTATTACTACAACAGCTACTGCTGCTAATAGTAATGTTACTACTACTGCTAATGCTAGGAATCTAGTATATGGCAAATACTACTACTATTACTACTAGTGCTGCTGCTGCTACTTCCGCTACTACAACTATCAATACTACTAGCCCAGTGCATGGCAAATATACTACTATTATTGCTGTTCCTGCTACTTCTACTACTATTCCTGGCCCACTGCAAGTCAAATATGCTGCTCCAATTACTCCTGCTGCTGCCACTTCTACTGCTATTGCTACCACTATTACTACTACTACTAGCCCAATGCATGGCAAATACTACTACTATTACTACTACTGCTGCTGCTTGTACAAGTGCTACTACTACTGCTACTACTAGTAGTCCAGTGCATTGAAAATACTACTACTCCTCCTCCTGATGCTGCTACTACTTCTACTACTAGTATCAATACTACTAGCCCTGTGTATGGCAAATCTACTACTACTACTGCTATGGCTGCTACTTCTATTATCACTACTGGCCCACTGCAGGACAAATCTGCTGGTACTATTACTGCTGCTGATGCCACTTCTATTGCTGATGCTAACTCTACTACTACTGCTACTACTAGCAGTCCACTGCATGGCAAATCTACTACTACTACTTCAATTGCTGCTACTGCTACTACTACTACTGGCCCTCTGCAGGGAATATATGGTGCTACTACTCCTGCTGCTGCAGCCACTTCTCCTGCTGCTACTACCACTACTATTACTACTAGCCCAGTGCATGGCAAATACTACTTCTATTACCACTACTGCTGCTACTTCTACTGCTGCTGCTACCTCCGTTGCCCGGCCTAGGCGGGCGGCGTGGCCCTGCCGGGACGGGCGGGCCGCTGGGCTGGCGGTAAGGCCCAAGCGCCCGCTAAGCTGCGCCTCAAGAGGCAGCCCGTGACCCCGCCGGCATCTACTGCCAAACCAGCCTACAAGGGCCCGATCTCGCCGCGAACGCGGAAGCTAAGCAGGGTCGGGCCTGGTTAGAACTTGCATGGGAGACTTCTAGGGAACACCGGGTGCTCTAGGCTTTTTGCCTCCCGCTCCGCCTTCTCATTTTGGGGTCCGTGGTGTTTGCGGCTATCTCCGCCACCGCCGGGTACAGCTGCAAGCCCTACCTCCTCAGGCCCCTCCCACCACAGCAAGCGACTTATGAGTGGCTCCCCGCCTGCCTGACCGACCAGGGGGCCAGAAGGCGTCCCTGGAAGGCAGAGGCACACCAGACGCTCCGGGGGTGGCCTGACGGAAACCAGACGTGGCCGCGGACCCGGGGGCCGTCCGTGCGGTCCGCAAGCCCCTCGACCTGCACCTGGCCGCCCCCACTGGAGCCCAGCCCCGGCGCCGCCACCTGTCTGCCGGGCTGGCTCTCCACAGCTCCATATGGAAAAAGCCGCCCCTCCGCCGTTTCGCCATGGCCGGGGGCGGGAGCGGGATCGAGGGCCCAGGCCGCTTCCCCGGGCCTGCCGGCCACCTGGGGCGGGGTCCTGAGCTCGGACGGTGGCGTGGGGGCAAGGGTGGCGTTGCTGGGTCTAAGGGGCTTTACCAACACAATGCTGGCTCCCACTGGCTTCGGGCCAGCTTCTGTCAGGCAGGAGGGCCGGCCCGGTCTGCGGTTGGGCTTCGCCTAACGCAGCGTGGGCCGGCTACTACTATTGCTCTTGCTGATTCTTCTACTTCTATTTCTGGCCCTCTGCAGGTCAAATATGCTGCCACTATTACTGCTGCTGATGCCACTTCTACTGCTGTTTCTACCACTACTACTACTACTACTACTACTAGGCCAGTGCATGGCAAATACTACTACTATTACCACCACTGCTGCCATTACTACTACTGCTGCTACTACTACTGCTACTTGTACAGGTGCTGCTGCTACTACTACTACTAATAGCCCAGTGCATGGCAAATATTAACACTACTACTACTGCTGCTGCTTCTACTATTGCTACTATTACTGCTACTACTAGTAGTCCAGTGCATGGCAAATTCTACTACTATTACTACAACAGCTACTGCTGCTAATAGTAATGTTACTACTACTGCTAATGCTAGGAATCTAGTATATGGCAAATACTACTACTATTACTACTAGTGCTGCTGCTGCTACTTCCGCTACTACAACTATCAATACTACTAGCCCAGTGCATGGCAAATATACTACTATTATTGCTGTTCCTGCTACTTCTACTACTATTCCTGGCCCACTGCAAGTCAAATATGCTGCTCCAATTACTCCTGCTGCTGCCACTTCTACTGCTATTGCTACCACTATTACTACTACTACTAGCCCAATGCATGGCAAATACTACTACTATTACTACTACTGCTGCTGCTTGTACAAGTGCTACTACTACTGCTACTACTAGTAGTCCAGTGCATTGAAAATACTACTACTCCTCCTCCTGATGCTGCTACTACTTCTACTACTAGTATCAATACTACTAGCCCTGTGTATGGCAAATCTACTACTACTACTGCTATGGCTGCTACTTCTATTATCACTACTGGCCCACTGCAGGACAAATCTGCTGGTACTATTACTGCTGCTGATGCCACTTCTATTGCTGATGCTAACTCTACTACTACTGCTACTACTAGCAGTCCACTGCATGGCAAATCTACTACTACTACTTCAATTGCTGCTACTGCTACTACTACTACTGGCCCTCTGCAGGGAATATATGGTGCTACTACTCCTGCTGCTGCAGCCACTTCTCCTGCTGCTACTACCACTACTATTACTACTAGCCCAGTGCATGGCAAATACTACTTCTATTACCACTACTGCTGCTACTTCTACTGCTGCTGCTACCTCCGTTGCCCGGCCTAGGCGGGCGGCGTGGCCCTGCCGGGACGGGCGGGCCGCTGGGCTGGCGGTAAGGCCCAAGCGCCCGCTAAGCTGCGCCTCAAGAGGCAGCCCGTGACCCCGCCGGCATCTACTGCCAAACCAGCCTACAAGGGCCCGATCTCGCCGCGAACGCGGAAGCTAAGCAGGGTCGGGCCTGGTTAGAACTTGCATGGGAGACTTCTAGGGAACACCGGGTGCTCTAGGCTTTTTGCCTCCCGCTCCGCCTTCTCATTTTGGGGTCCGCGGTGTTTGCGGCTATCTCCGCCCCCGCCGGGTACAGCTGCAAGCCCTACCTCCTCAGGCCCCTCCCACCACAGCAAGCGTCTTATGAGGGGCTCCCCGCCTGCCTGACCGGCCAGGCGGCCAGAAGGTGTCCCTGGAAGGCAGAGGCACACCAGACGCTCCGGGGGTGGCCTGACAGAAACCAGACGTGGCCGCGGACCCGGGGGCCGTCCGTGCGGCCCGCGAGCCCCTCGACCTGCACCTGGCCGCCCCCACTGGAGCCCAGCCCCGGCGCCGCCACCTGTCTGCCGGGCTGGCTCTCCACAGCTCCATATGGAAAAAGCCGCCCCTCCGCCGTTTCGCCATGGCCGGGGGCGGGAGCGGGATCGAGGGCCCAGGCCGCTTCCCCGGGCCTGCCGGCCACCTGGGGCGGGGTCCTGAGCTCGGACGGTGGCGTGGGGGCAAGGGTGGCGTTGCTGGGTCTAAGGGGCTTTACCAACACAATGCTGGCTCCCACTGGCTTCGGGCCAGCTTCTGTCAGGCAGGAGGGCCGGCCCAGTCTGCGGTTGGGCTTCGCCTAACGCAGCGTGGGCCGGCTACTACTATTGCTCTTGCTGATTCTTCTACTTCTATTTCTGGCCCTCTGCAGGTCAAATATGCTGCCACTATTACTGCTGCTGATGCCACTTCTACTGCTGTTTCTACCACTACTACTACTACTATTACTACTAGGCCAGTGCATGGCAAATACTACTACTATTACCACCACTGCTGCCATTACTACTACTGCTGCTACTACTACTGCTACTTGTACAGGTGCTGCTGCTACTACTACTACTAATAGCCCAGTGCATGGCAAATATTAACACTACTACTACTGCTGCTGCTTCTACTATTGCTACTATTACTGCTACTACTAGTAGTCCAGTGCATGGCAAATTCTACTACTATTACTACAACAGCTACTGCTGCTAATAGTAATGTTACTACTACTGCTAATGCTAGGAATCTAGTATATGGCAAATACTACTACTATTACTACTAGTGCTGCTGCTGCTACTTCCGCTACTACAACTATCAATACTACTAGCCCAGTGCATGGCAAATATACTACTATTATTGCTGTTCCTGCTACTTCTACTACTATTCCTGGCCCACTGCAAGTCAAATATGCTGCTCCAATTACTCCTGCTGCTGCCACTTCTACTGCTATTGCTACCACTATTACTACTACTACTAGCCCAATGCATGGCAAATACTACTACTATTACTACTACTGCTGCTGCTTGTACAAGTGCTACTACTACTGCTACTACTAGTAGTCCAGTGCATTGAAAATACTACTACTCCTCCTCCTGATGCTGCTACTACTTCTACTACTAGTATCAATACTACTAGCCCTGTGTATGGCAAATCTACTACTACTACTGCTATGGCTGCTACTTCTATTATCACTACTGGCCCACTGCAGGACAAATCTGCTGGTACTATTACTGCTGCTGATGCCACTTCTATTGCTGATGCTAACTCTACTACTACTGCTACTACTAGCAGTCCACTGCATGGCAAATCTACTACTACTACTTCAATTGCTGCTACTGCTACTACTACTACTGGCCCTCTGCAGGGAATATATGGTGCTACTACTCCTGCTGCTGCAGCCACTTCTCCTGCTGCTACTACCACTACTATTACTACTAGCCCAGTGCATGGCAAATACTACTTCTATTACCACTACTGCTGCTACTTCTACTGCTGCTGCTACCTCCGTTGCCCGGCCTAGGCGGGCGGCGGGGCCCTGCCGGGACGGGCGGGCCGCTGGGCTGGCGGTAAGGCCCAAGCGCCCGCTAAGCTGCGCCTCAAGAGGCAGCCCGTGACCCCGCCGGCATCTACTGCCAAACCAGCCTACAAGGGCCCGATCTCGCCGCGAACGCGGAAGCTAAGCAGGGTCGGGCCTGGTTAGAACTTGCATGGGAGACTTCTAGGGAACACCGGGTGCTCTAGGCTTTTTGCCTCCCGCTCCGCCTTCTCATTTTGGGGTCCGCGGTGTTTGCGGCTATCTCCGCCCCCGCCGGGTACAGCTGCAAGCCCTACCTCCTCAGGCCCCTCCCACCACAGCAAGCGTCTTATGAGGGGCTCCCCGCCTGCCTGACCGGCCAGGCGGCCAGAAGGCGTCCCTGGAAGGCAGAGGCACACCAGACGCTCCGGGGGTGGCCTGACAGAAACCAGACGTGGCCGCGGACCCGGGGGCCGTCCGTGCGGCCCGCGAGCCCCTCGACCTGCACCTGGCCGCCCCCACTGGAGCCCAGCCCCGGCGCCGCCACCTGTCTGCCGGGCTGGCTCTCCACAGCTCCATATGGAAAAAGCCGCCCCTCCGCCGTTTCGCCATGGCCGGGGGCGGGAGCGGGATCGAGGGCCCAGGCCGCTTCCCCGGGCCTGCCGGCCACCTGGGGCGGGGTCCTGAGCTCGGACGGTGGCGTGGGGGCAAGGGTGGCGTTGCTGGGTCTAAGGGGCTTTACCAACACAATGCTGGCTCCCACTGGCTTCGGGCCAGCTTCTGTCAGGCAGGAGGGCCGGCCCGGTCTGCGGTTGGGCTTCGCCTAACGCAGCGTGGGCCGGCTACTACTATTGCTCTTGCTGATTCTTCTACTTCTATTTCTGGCCCTCTGCAGGTCAAATATGCTGCCACTATTACTGCTGCTGATGCCACTTCTACTGCTGTTTCTACCACTACTACTACTACTACTACTACTAGGCCAGTGCATGGCAAATACTACTACTATTACCACCACTGCTGCCATTACTACTACTGCTGCTACTACTACTGCTACTTGTACAGGTGCTGCTGCTACTACTACTACTAATAGCCCAGTGCATGGCAAATATTAACACTACTACTACTGCTGCTGCTTCTACTATTGCTACTATTACTGCTACTACTAGTAGTCCAGTGCATGGCAAATTCTACTACTATTACTACAACAGCTACTGCTGCTAATAGTAATGTTACTACTACTGCTAATGCTAGGAATCTAGTATATGGCAAATACTACTACTATTACTACTAGTGCTGCTGCTGCTACTTCCGCTACTAC
The DNA here is from genome assembly GCF_039906515.1 of Pseudorca crassidens. Lineage (NCBI taxonomy): Eukaryota > Metazoa > Chordata > Mammalia > Artiodactyla > Delphinidae > Pseudorca > Pseudorca crassidens. The sequence continues at coordinate 858,918 of NC_090303.1, forward strand.
AACTATCAATACTACTAGCCCAGTGCATGGCAAATATACTACTATTATTGCTGTTCCTGCTACTTCTACTACTATTCCTGGCCCACTGCAAGTCAAATATGCTGCTCCAATTACTCCTGCTGCTGCCACTTCTACTGCTATTGCTACCACTATTACTACTACTACTAGCCCAATGCATGGCAAATACTACTACTATTACTACTACTGCTGCTGCTTGTACAAGTGCTACTACTACTGCTACTACTAGTAGTCCAGTGCATTGAAAATACTACTACTCCTCCTCCTGATGCTGCTACTACTTCTACTACTAGTATCAATACTACTAGCCCTGTGTATGGCAAATCTACTACTACTACTGCTATGGCTGCTACTTCTATTATCACTACTGGCCCACTGCAGGACAAATCTGCTGGTACTATTACTGCTGCTGATGCCACTTCTATTGCTGATGCTAACTCTACTACTACTGCTACTACTAGCAGTCCACTGCATGGCAAATCTACTACTACTACTTCAATTGCTGCTACTGCTACTACTACTACTGGCCCTCTGCAGGGAATATATGGTGCTACTACTCCTGCTGCTGCAGCCACTTCTCCTGCTGCTACTACCACTACTATTACTACTAGCCCAGTGCATGGCAAATACTACTTCTATTACCACTACTGCTGCTACTTCTACTGCTGCTGCTACCTCCGTTGCCCGGCCTAGGCGGGCGGCGTGGCCCTGCCGGGACGGGCGGGCCGCTGGGCTGGCGGTAAGGCCCAAGCGCCCGCTAAGCTGCGCCTCAAGAGGCAGCCCGTGACCCCGCCGGCATCTACTGCCAAACCAGCCTACAAGGGCCCGATCTCGCCGCGAACGCGGAAGCTAAGCAGGGTCGGGCCTGGTTAGAACTTGCATGGGAGACTTCTAGGGAACACCGGGTGCTCTAGGCTTTTTGCCTCCCGCTCCGCCTTCTCATTTTGGGGTCCGCGGTGTTTGCGGCTATCTCCGCCCCCGCCGGGTACAGCTGCAAGCCCTACCTCCTCAGGCCCCTCCCACCACAGCAAGCGTCTTATGAGGGGCTCCCCGCCTGCCTGACCGGCCAGGCGGCCAGAAGGCGTCCCTGGAAGGCAGAGGCACACCAGACGCTCCGGGGGTGGCCTGACAGAAACCAGACGTGGCCGCGGACCCGGGGGCCGTCCGTGCGGCCCGCGAGCCCCTCGACCTGCACCTGGCCGCCCCCACTGGAGCCCAGCCCCGGCGCCGCCACCTGTCTGCCGGGCTGGCTCTCCACAGCTCCATATGGAAAAAGCCGCCCCTCCGCCGTTTCGCCATGGCCGGGGGCGGGAGCGGGATCGAGGGCCCAGGCCGCTTCCCCGGGCCTGCCGGCCACCTGGGGCGGGGTCCTGAGCTCGGACGGTGGCGTGGGGGCAAGGGTGGCGTTGCTGGGTCTAAGGGGCTTTACCAACACAATGCTGGCTCCCACTGGCTTCGGGCCAGCTTCTGTCAGGCAGGAGGGCCGGCCCGGTCTGCGGTTGGGCTTCGCCTAACGCAGCGTGGGCCGGCTACTACTATTGCTCTTGCTGATTCTTCTACTTCTATTTCTGGCCCTCTGCAGGTCAAATATGCTGCCACTATTACTGCTGCTGATGCCACTTCTACTGCTGTTTCTACCACTACTACTACTACTACTACTACTAGGCCAGTGCATGGCAAATACTACTACTATTACCACCACTGCTGCCATTACTACTACTGCTGCTACTACTACTGCTACTTGTACAGGTGCTGCTGCTACTACTACTACTAATAGCCCAGTGCATGGCAAATATTAACACTACTACTACTGCTGCTGCTTCTACTATTGCTACTATTACTGCTACTACTAGTAGTCCAGTGCATGGCAAATTCTACTACTATTACTACAACAGCTACTGCTGCTAATAGTAATGTTACTACTACTGCTAATGCTAGGAATCTAGTATATGGCAAATACTACTACTATTACTACTAGTGCTGCTGCTGCTACTTCCGCTACTACAACTATCAATACTACTAGCCCAGTGCATGGCAAATATACTACTATTATTGCTGTTCCTGCTACTTCTACTACTATTCCTGGCCCACTGCAAGTCAAATATGCTGCTCCAATTACTCCTGCTGCTGCCACTTCTACTGCTATTGCTACCACTATTACTACTACTACTAGCCCAATGCATGGCAAATACTACTACTATTACTACTACTGCTGCTGCTTGTACAAGTGCTACTACTACTGCTACTACTAGTAGTCCAGTGCATTGAAAATACTACTACTCCTCCTCCTGATGCTGCTACTACTTCTACTACTAGTATCAATACTACTAGCCCTGTGTATGGCAAATCTACTACTACTACTGCTATGGCTGCTACTTCTATTATCACTACTGGCCCACTGCAGGACAAATCTGCTGGTACTATTACTGCTGCTGATGCCACTTCTATTGCTGATGCTAACTCTACTACTACTGCTACTACTAGCAGTCCACTGCATGGCAAATCTACTACTACTACTTCAATTGCTGCTACTGCTACTACTACTACTGGCCCTCTGCAGGGAATATATGGTGCTACTACTCCTGCTGCTGCAGCCACTTCTCCTGCTGCTACTACCACTACTATTACTACTAGCCCAGTGCATGGCAAATACTACTTCTATTACCACTACTGCTGCTACTTCTACTGCTGCTGCTACCTCCGTTGCCCGGCCTAGGCGGGCGGCGTGGCCCTGCCGGGACGGGCGGGCCGCTGGGCTGGCGGTAAGGCCCAAGCGCCCGCTAAGCTGCGCCTCAAGAGGCAGCCCGTGACCCCGCCGGCATCTACTGCCAAACCAGCCTACAAGGGCCCGATCTCGCCGCGAACGCGGAAGCTAAGCAGGGTCGGGCCTCGTTAGAACTTGGATGGGAGACCTCTAGGGAAGACCGGGTGCTCTAGGCTTTTTGCCTCCCGCTCCGCCTTCTCCTTTTGGCGCCCGCGGCATTCGCGGCTATCTCCGCCCCCGCCGGGTACAGCTGCAAGCCCCACCTCCTCAGGCCCCTCCCACCACAGCAAGCGTCTTTTGAGGGGCTCCCCGCCTGCCTAAGCGGCCAGGCGGCCAGAAGGCGTCCCTGGAAGGCGGAGACACACCAGACGCTCCGGGGGTGGCCTGACGGAAACCAGACGTGGCCGCGGACCCGGGGGCCGTCCGTGCGGCCCGCAAGCCCCTCGACCTGCACCTGGCCGCCCCCACTGGAGCCCAGCCCCGGCGCCGCCACCTGTCTGCCGGGCTGGCTCTCCACAGCTCCATATGGAAAAAGCCGCCCCTCCGCCGTTTCGCCATGGCCGGGGGCGGGAGCGGGATCGAGGGCCCAGGCCGCTTCCCCGGGCCTGCCGGCCACCTGGGGCGGGGTCCTGAGCTCGGACGGTGGCGTGGGGGCAAGGGTGGCGTTGCTGGGTCTAAGGGGCTTTACCAACACAATGCTGGCTCCCACTGGCTTCGGGCCAGCTTCTGTCAGGCAGGAGGGCCGGCCCGGTCTGCGGTTGGGCTTCGCCTAACGCAGCGTGGGCCGGCTACTACTATTGCTCTTGCTGATTCTTCTACTTCTATTTCTGGCCCTCTGCAGGTCAAATATGCTGCCACTATTACTGCTGCTGATGCCACTTCTACTGCTGTTTCTACCACTACTACTACTACTACTACTACTAGGCCAGTGCATGGCAAATACTACTACTATTACCACCACTGCTGCCATTACTACTACTGCTGCTACTACTACTGCTACTTGTACAGGTGCTGCTGCTACTACTACTACTAATAGCCCAGTGCATGGCAAATATTAACACTACTACTACTGCTGCTGCTTCTACTATTGCTACTATTACTGCTACTACTAGTAGTCCAGTGCATGGCAAATTCTACTACTATTACTACAACAGCTACTGCTGCTAATAGTAATGTTACTACTACTGCTAATGCTAGGAATCTAGTATATGGCAAATACTACTACTATTACTACTAGTGCTGCTGCTGCTACTTCCGCTACTACAACTATCAATACTACTAGCCCAGTGCATGGCAAATATACTACTATTATTGCTGTTCCTGCTACTTCTACTACTATTCCTGGCCCACTGCAAGTCAAATATGCTGCTCCAATTACTCCTGCTGCTGCCACTTCTACTGCTATTGCTACCACTATTACTACTACTACTAGCCCAATGCATGGCAAATACTACTACTATTACTACTACTGCTGCTGCTTGTACAAGTGCTACTACTACTGCTACTACTAGTAGTCCAGTGCATTGAAAATACTACTACTCCTCCTCCTGATGCTGCTACTACTTCTACTACTAGTATCAATACTACTAGCCCTGTGTATGGCAAATCTACTACTACTACTGCTATGGCTGCTACTTCTATTATCACTACTGGCCCACTGCAGGACAAATCTGCTGGTACTATTACTGCTGCTGATGCCACTTCTATTGCTGATGCTAACTCTACTACTACTGCTACTACTAGCAGTCCACTGCATGGCAAATCTACTACTACTACTTCAATTGCTGCTACTGCTACTACTACTACTGGCCCTCTGCAGGGAATATATGGTGCTACTACTCCTGCTGCTGCAGCCACTTCTCCTGCTGCTACTACCACTACTATTACTACTAGCCCAGTGCATGGCAAATACTACTTCTATTACCACTACTGCTGCTACTTCTACTGCTGCTGCTACCTCCGTTGCCCGGCCTAGGCGGGCGGCGGGGCCCTGCCGGGACGGGCGGGCCGCTGGGCTGGCGGTAAGGCCCAAGCGCCCGCTAAGCTGCGCCTCAAGAGGCAGCCCGTGACCCCGCCGGCATCTACTGCCAAACCAGCCTACAAGGGCCCGATCTCGCCGCGAACGCGGAAGCTAAGCAGGGTCGGGCCTCGTTAGAACTTGGATGGGAGACCTCTAGGGAAGACCGGGTGCTCTAGGCTTTTTGCCTCCCGCTCCGCCTTCTCCTTTTGGCGCCCGCGGCATTCGCGGCTATCTCCGCCCTCGCCGGGTACAGCTGCAAGCCCCACCTCCTCAGGCCCCTCCCACCACAGCAAGCGTCTTTTGAGGGGCTCCCCGCCTGCCTAAGCGGCCAGGCGGCCAGAAGGCGTCCCTGGAAGGCGGAGACACACCAGACGCTCCGGGGGTGGCCTGACGGAAACCAGACGTGGCCGCGGACCCGGGGGCCGTCCGTGCGGCCCGCAAGCCCCTCGACCTGCACCTGGCCGCCCCCACTGGAGCCCAGCCCCGGCGCCGCCACCTGTCTGCCGGGCTGGCTCTCCACAGCTCCATATGGAAAAAGCCGCCCCTCCGCCGTTTCGCCATGGCCGGGGGCGGGAGCGGGATCGAGGGCCCAGGCCGCTTCCCCGGGCCTGCCGGCCACCTGGGGCGGGGTCCTGAGCTCGGACGGTGGCGTGGGGGCAAGGGTGGCGTTGCTGGGTCTAAGGGGCTTTACCAACACAATGCTGGCTCCCACTGGCTTCGGGCCAGCTTCTGTCAGGCAGGAGGGCCGGCCCGGTCTGCGGTTGGGCTTCGCCTAACGCAGCGTGGGCCGGCTACTACTATTGCTCTTGCTGATTCTTCTACTTCTATTTCTGGCCCTCTGCAGGTCAAATATGCTGCCACTATTACTGCTGCTGATGCCACTTCTACTGCTGTTTCTACCACTACTACTACTACTACTACTACTAGGCCAGTGCATGGCAAATACTACTACTATTACCACCACTGCTGCCATTACTACTACTGCTGCTACTACTACTGCTACTTGTACAGGTGCTGCTGCTACTACTACTACTAATAGCCCAGTGCATGGCAAATATTAACACTACTACTACTGCTGCTGCTTCTACTATTGCTACTATTACTGCTACTACTAGTAGTCCAGTGCATGGCAAATTCTACTACTATTACTACAACAGCTACTGCTGCTAATAGTAATGTTACTACTACTGCTAATGCTAGGAATCTAGTATATGGCAAATACTACTACTATTACTACTAGTGCTGCTGCTGCTACTTCCGCTACTACAACTATCAATACTACTAGCCCAGTGCATGGCAAATATACTACTATTATTGCTGTTCCTGCTACTTCTACTACTATTCCTGGCCCACTGCAAGTCAAATATGCTGCTCCAATTACTCCTGCTGCTGCCACTTCTACTGCTATTGCTACCACTATTACTACTACTACTAGCCCAATGCATGGCAAATACTACTACTATTACTACTACTGCTGCTGCTTGTACAAGTGCTACTACTACTGCTACTACTAGTAGTCCAGTGCATTGAAAATACTACTACTCCTCCTCCTGATGCTGCTACTACTTCTACTACTAGTATCAATACTACTAGCCCTGTGTATGGCAAATCTACTACTACTACTGCTATGGCTGCTACTTCTATTATCACTACTGGCCCACTGCAGGACAAATCTGCTGGTACTATTACTGCTGCTGATGCCACTTCTATTGCTGATGCTAACTCTACTACTACTGCTACTACTAGCAGTCCACTGCATGGCAAATCTACTACTACTACTTCAATTGCTGCTACTGCTACTACTACTACTGGCCCTCTGCAGGGAATATATGGTGCTACTACTCCTGCTGCTGCAGCCACTTCTCCTGCTGCTACTACCACTACTATTAATACTAGCCCAGTGCATGGCAAATACTACTTCTATTACCACTACTGCTGCTACTTCTACTGCTGCTGCTACCTCCGTTGCCCGGCCTAGGCGGGCGGCGTGGCCCTGCCGGGACGGGCGGGCCGCTGGGCTGGCGGTAAGGCCCAAGCGCCCGCTAAGCTGCGCCTCAAGAGGCAGCCCGTGACCCCGCCGGCATCTACTGCCAAACCAGCCTACAAGGGCCCGATCTCGCCGCGAACGCGGAAGCTAAGCAGGGTCGGGCCTGGTTAGAACTTGCATGGGAGACTTCTAGGGAACACCGGGTGCTCTAGGCTTTTTGCCTCCCGCTCCGCTTTCTCATTTTGGGGTCCGCGGTGTTTGCGGCTATCTCCGCCCCCGCCGGGTACAGCTGCAAGCCCTACCTCCTCAGGCCCCTCCCACCACAGCAAGCGTCTTATGAGGGGCTCCCCGCCTGCCTGACCGGCCAGGCGGCCAGAAGGCGTACCTGGAAGGCAGAGGCACACCAGACGCTCCGGGGGTGGCCTGACAGAAACCAGACTTGGCCACGGACCCGGGGGCCGTCCGTGCGGCCCGTGAGCCCCTCGACCTGCACCTGGCCGCCCCCACTGGAGCCCAGCCCCGGCGCCGCCACCTGTCTGCCGGGCTGGCTCTCCACAGCTCCATATGGAAAAAGCCGCCCCTCCGCCGTTTCGCCATGGCCGGGGGCGGGAGCGGGATCGAGGGCCCAGGCCGCTTCCCCGGGCCTGCCGGCCACCTGGGGCGGGGTCCTGAGCTCGGACGGTGGCGTGGGGGCAAGGGTGGCGTTGCTGGGTCTAAGGGGCTTTACCAACACAATGCTGGCTCCCACTGGCTTCGGGCCAGCTTCTGTCAGGCAGGAGGGCCGGCCCGGTCTGCGGTTGGGCTTCGCCTAACGCAGCGTGGGCCGGCTACTACTATTGCTCTTGCTGATTCTTCTACTTCTATTTCTGGCCCTCTGCAGGTCAAATATGCTGCCACTATTACTGCTGCTGATGCCACTTCTACTGCTGTTTCTACCACTACTACTACTACTACTACTACTAGGCCAGTGCATGGCAAATACTACTACTATTACCACCACTGCTGCCATTACTACTACTGCTGCTACTACTACTGCTACTTGTACAGGTGCTGCTGCTACTACTACTACTAATAGCCCAGTGCATGGCAAATATTAACACTACTACTACTGCTGCTGCTTCTACTATTGCTACTATTACTGCTACTACTAGTAGTCCAGTGCATGGCAAATTCTACTACTATTACTACAACAGCTACTGCTGCTAATAGTAATGTTACTACTACTGCTAATGCTAGGAATCTAGTATATGGCAAATACTACTACTATTACTACTAGTGCTGCTGCTGCTACTTCCGCTACTACAACTATCAATACTACTAGCCCAGTGCATGGCAAATATACTACTATTATTGCTGTTCCTGCTACTTCTACTACTATTCCTGGCCCACTGCAAGTCAAATATGCTGCTCCAATTACTCCTGCTGCTGCCACTTCTACTGCTATTGCTACCACTATTACTACTACTACTAGCCCAATGCATGGCAAATACTACTACTATTACTACTACTGCTGCTGCTTGTACAAGTGCTACTACTACTGCTACTACTAGTAGTCCAGTGCATTGAAAATACTACTACTCCTCCTCCTGATGCTGCTACTACTTCTACTACTAGTATCAATACTACTAGCCCTGTGTATGGCAAATCTACTACTACTACTGCTATGGCTGCTACTTCTATTATCACTACTGGCCCACTGCAGGACAAATCTGCTGGTACTATTACTGCTGCTGATGCCACTTCTATTGCTGATGCTAACTCTACTACTACTGCTACTACTAGCAGTCCACTGCATGGCAAATCTACTACTACTACTTCAATTGCTGCTACTGCTACTACTACTACTGGCCCTCTGCAGGGAATATATGGTGCTACTACTCCTGCTGCTGCAGCCACTTCTCCTGCTGCTACTACCACTACTATTACTACTAGCCCAGTGCATGGCAAATACTACTTCTATTACCACTACTGCTGCTACTTCTACTGCTGCTGCTACCTCCGTTTCCCGGCCTAGGCGGGCGGCGGGGCCCTGCCGGGACGGGCGGGCCGCTGGGCTGGCGGTAAGGCCCAAGCGCCCGCTAAGCTGCGCCTCAAGAGGCAGCCCGTGACCCCGCCGGCATCTACTGCCAAACCAGCCTACAAGGGCCCGATCTCGCCGCGAACGCGGAAGCTAAGCAGGGTCGGGCCTGGTTAGAACTTGCATGGGAGACTTCTAGGGAACACCGGGTGCTCTAGGCTTTTTGCCTCCCGCTCCGCCTTCTCATTTTGGGGTCCGCGGTGTTTGCGGCTATCTCCGCCCCCGCCGGGTACAGCTGCAAGCCCTACCTCCTCAGGCCCCTCCCACCACAGCAAGCGTCTTATGAGGGGCTCCCCGCCTGCCTGACCGGCCAGGCGGCCAGAAGGCGTCCCTGGAAGGCAGAGGCACACCAGACGCTCCGGGGGTGGCCTGACAGAAACCAGACGTGGCCGCGGACCCGGGGGCCGTCCGTGCGGCCCGCGAGCCCCTCGACCTGCACCTGGCCGCCCCCACTGGAGCCCAGCCCCGGCGCCGCCACCTGTCTGCCGGGCTGGCTCTCCACAGCTCCATATGGAAAAAGCCGCCCCTCCGCCGTTTCGCCATGGCCGGGGGCGGGAGCGGGATCGAGGGCCCAGGCCGCTTCCCCGGGCCTGCCGGCCACCTGGGGCGGGGTCCTGAGCTCGGACGGTGGCGTGGGGGCAAGGGTGGCGTTGCTGGGTCTAAGGGGCTTTACCAACACAATGCTGGCTCCCACTGGCTTCGGGCCAGCTTCTGTCAGGCAGGAGGGCCGGCCCGGTCTGCGGTTGGGCTTCGCCTAACGCAGCGTGGGCCGGCTACTACTATTGCTCTTGCTGATTCTTCTACTTCTATTTCTGGCCCTCTGCAGGTCAAATATGCTGCCACTATTACTGCTGCTGATGCCACTTCTACTGCTGTTTCTACCACTACTACTACTACTACTACTACTAGGCCAGTGCATGGCAAATACTACTACTATTACCACCACTGCTGCCATTACTACTACTGCTGCTACTACTACTGCTACTTGTACAGGTGCTGCTGCTACTACTACTACTAATAGCCCAGTGCATGGCAAATATTAACACTACTACTACTGCTGCTGCTTCTACTATTGCTACTATTACTGCTACTACTAGTAGTCCAGTGCATGGCAAATTCTACTACTATTACTACAACAGCTACTGCTGCTAATAGTAATGTTACTACTACTGCTAATGCTAGGAATCTAGTATATGGCAAATACTACTACTATTACTACTAGTGCTGCTGCTGCTACTTCCGCTACTACAACTATCAATACTACTAGCCCAGTGCATGGCAAATATACTACTATTATTGCTGTTCCTGCTACTTCTACTACTATTCCTGGCCCACTGCAAGTCAAATATGCTGCTCCAATTACTCCTGCTGCTGCCACTTCTACTGCTATTGCTACCACTATTACTACTACTACTAGCCCAATGCATGGCAAATACTACTACTATTACTACTACTGCTGCTGCTTGTACAAGTGCTACTACTACTGCTACTACTAGTAGTCCAGTGCATTGAAAATACTACTACTCCTCCTCCTGATGCTGCTACTACTTCTACTACTAGTATCAATACTACTAGCCCTGTGTATGGCAAATCTACTACTACTACTGCTATGGCTGCTACTTCTATTATCACTACTGGCCCACTGCAGGACAAATCTGCTGGTACTATTACTGCTGCTGATGCCACTTCTATTGCTGATGCTAACTCTACTACTACTGCTACTACTAGCAGTCCACTGCATGGCAAATCTACTACTACTACTTCAATTGCTGCTACTGCTACTACTACTACTGGCCCTCTGCAGGGAATGTATGGTGCTACTACTCCTGCTGCTGCAGCCACTTCTCCTGCTGCTACTACCACTACTATTACTACTAGCCCAGTGCATGGCAAATACTACTTCTATTACCACTACTGCTGCTACTTCTACTGCTGCTGCTACCTCCGTTTCCCGGCCTAGGCGGGCGGCGGGGCCCTGCCGGGACGGGCGGGCCGCTGGGCTGGCGGTAAGGCCCAAGCGCCCGCTAAGCTGCGCCTCAAGAGGCAGCCCGTGACCCCGCCGGCATCTACTGCCAAACCAGCCTACAAGGGCCCGATCTCGCCGCGAACGCGGAAGCTAAGCAGGGTCGGGCCTGGTTAGAACTTGCATGGGAGACTTCTAGGGAACACCGGGTGCTCTAGGCTTTTTGCCTCCCGCTCCGCCTTCTCATTTTGGGGTCCGCGGTGTTTGCGGCTATCTCCGCCCCCGCCGGGTACAGCTGCAAGCCCTACCTCCTCAGGCCCCTCCCACCACAGCAAGCGTCTTATGAGGGGCTCCCCGCCTGCCTGACCGGCCAGGCGGCCAGAAGGCGTCCCTGGAAGGCAGAGGCACACCAGACGCTCCGGGGGTGGCCTGACAGAAACCAGACGTGGCCGCGGACCCGGGGGCCGTCCGTGCGGCCCGCGAGCCCCTCGACCTGCACCTGGCCGCCCCCACTGGAGCCCAGCCCCGGCGCCGCCACCTGTCTGCCGGGCTGGCTCTCCACAGCTCCATATGGAAAAAGCCGCCCCTCCGCCGTTTCGCCATGGCCGGGGGCGGGAGCGGGATCGAGGGCCCAGGCCGCTTCCCCGGGCCTGCCGGCCACCTGGGGCGGGGTCCTGAGCTCGGACGGTGGCGTGGGGGCAAGGGTGGCGTTGCTGGGTCTAAGGGGCTTTACCAACACAATGCTGGCTCCCACTGGCTTCGGGCCAGCTTCTGTCAGGCAGGAGGGCCGGCCCGGTCTGCGGTTGGGCTTCGCCTAACGCAGCGTGGGCCGGCTACTACTATTGCTCTTGCTGATTCTTCTACTTCTATTTCTGGCCCTCTGCAGGTCAAATATGCTGCCACTATTACTGCTGCTGATGCCACTTCTACTGCTGTTTCTACCACTACTACTACTACTACTACTACTAGGCCAGTGCATGGCAAATACTACTACTATTACCACCACTGCTGCCATTACTACTACTGCTGCTACTACTACTGCTACTTGTACAGGTGCTGCTGCTACTACTACTACTAATAGCCCAGTGCATGGCAAATATTAACACTACTACTACTGCTGCTGCTTCTACTATTGCTACTATTACTGCTACTACTAGTAGTCCAGTGCATGGCAAATTCTACTACTATTACTACAACAGCTACTGCTGCTAATAGTAATGTTACTACTACTGCTAATGCTAGGAATCTAGTATATGGCAAATACTACTACTATTACTACTAGTGCTGCTGCTGCTACTTCCGCTACTACAACTATCAATACTACTAGCCCAGTGCATGGCAAATATACTACTATTATTGCTGTTCCTGCTACTTCTACTACTATTCCTGGCCCACTGCAAGTCAAATATGCTGCTCCAATTACTCCTGCTGCTGCCACTTCTACTGCTATTGCTACCACTATTACTACTACTACTAGCCCAATGCATGGCAAATACTACTACTATTACTACTACTGCTGCTGCTTGTACAAGTGCTACTACTACTGCTACTACTAGTAGTCCAGTGCATTGAAAATACTACTACTCCTCCTCCTGATGCTGCTACTACTTCTACTACTAGTATCAATACTACTAGCCCTGTGTATGGCAAATCTACTACTACTACTGCTATGGCTGCTACTTCTATTATCACTACTGGCCCACTGCAGGACAAATCTGCTGGTACTATTACTGCTGCTGATGCCACTTCTATTGCTGATGCTAACTCTACTACTACTGCTACTACTAGCAGTCCACTGCATGGCAAATCTACTACTACTACTTCAATTGCTGCTACTGCTACTACTACTACTGGCCCTCTGCAGGGAATGTATGGTGCTACTACTCCTGCTGCTGCAGCCACTTCTCCTGCTGCTACTACCACTACTATTACTACTAGCCCAGTGCATGGCAAATACTACTTCTATTACCACTACTGCTGCTACTTCTACTGCTGCTGCTACCTCCGTTGCCCGGCCTAGGCGGGCGGCGTGGCCCTGCCGGGACGGGCGGGCCGCTGGGCTGGCGGTAAGGCCCAAGCGCCCGCTAAGCTGCGCCTCAAGAGGCAGCCCGTGACCCCGCCGGCATCTACTGCCAAACCAGCCTACAAGGGCCCGATCTCGCCGCGAACGCGGAAGCTAAGCAGGGTCGGGCCTGGTTAGAACTTGCATGGGAGACTTCTAGGGAACACCGGGTGCTCTAGGCTTTTTGCCTCCCGCTCCGCCTTCTCATTTTGGGGTCCGCGGTGTTTGCGGCTATCTCCGCCCCCGCCGGGTACAGCTGCAAGCCCTACCTCCTCAGGCCCCTCCCACCACAGCAAGCGTCTTATGAGGGGCTCCCCGCCTGCCTGACCGGCCAGGCGGCCAGAAGGCGTCCCTGGAAGGCAGAGGCACACCAGACGCTCCGGGGGTGGCCTGACAGAAACCAGACGTGGCCGCGGACCCGGGGGCCGTCCGTGCGGCCCGCGAGCCCCTCGACCTGCACCTGGCCGCCCCCACTGGAGCCCAGCCCCGGCGCCGCCACCTGTCTGCCGGGCTGGCTCTCCACAGCTCCATATGGAAAAAGCCGCCCCTCCGCCGTTTCGCCATGGCCGGGGGCGGGAGCGGGATCGAGGGCCCAGGCCGCTTCCCCGGGCCTGCCGGCCACCTGGGGCGGGGTCCTGAGCTCGGACGGTGGCGTGGGGGCAAGGGTGGCGTTGCTGGGTCTAAGGGGCTTTACCAACACAATGCTGGCTCCCACTGGCTTCGGGCCAGCTTCTGTCAGGCAGGAGGGCCGGCCCGGTCTGCGGTTGGGCTTCGCCTAACGCAGCGTGGGCCGGCTACTACTATTGCTCTTGCTGATTCTTCTACTTCTATTTCTGGCCCTCTGCAGGTCAAATATGCTGCCACTATTACTGCTGCTGATGCCACTTCTACTGCTGTTTCTACCACTACTACTACTACTACTACTACTAGGCCAGTGCATGGCAAATACTACTACTATTACCACCACTGCTGCCATTACTACTACTGCTGCTACTACTACTGCTACTTGTACAGGTGCTGCTGCTACTACTACTACTAATAGCCCAGTGCATGGCAAATATTAACACTACTACTACTGCTGCTGCTTCTACTATTGCTACTATTACTGCTACTACTAGTAGTCCAGTGCATGGCAAATTCTACTACTATTACTACAACAGCTACTGCTGCTAATAGTAATGTTACTACTACTGCTAATGCTAGGAATCTAGTATATGGCAAATACTACTACTATTACTACTAGTGCTGCTGCTGCTACTTCCGCTACTACAACTATCAATACTACTAGCCCAGTGCATGGCAAATATACTACTATTATTGCTGTTCCTGCTACTTCTACTACTATTCCTGGCCCACTGCAAGTCAAATATGCTGCTCCAATTACTCCTGCTGCTGCCACTTCTACTGCTATTGCTACCACTATTACTACTACTACTAGCCCAATGCATGGCAAATACTACTACTATTACTACTACTGCTGCTGCTTGTACAAGTGCTACTACTACTGCTACTACTAGTAGTCCAGTGCATTGAAAATACTACTACTCCTCCTCCTGATGCTGCTACTACTTCTACTACTAGTATCAATACTACTAGCCCTGTGTATGGCAAATCTACTACTACTACTGCTATGGCTGCTACTTCTATTATCACTACTGGCCCACTGCAGGACAAATCTGCTGGTACTATTACTGCTGCTGATGCCACTTCTATTGCTGATGCTAACTCTACTACTACTGCTACTACTAGCAGTCCACTGCATGGCAAATCTACTACTACTACTTCAATTGCTGCTACTGCTACTACTACTACTGGCCCTCTGCAGGGAATATATGGTGCTACTACTCCTGCTGCTGCAGCCACTTCTCCTGCTGCTACTACCACTACTATTACTACTAGCCCAGTGCATGGCAAATACTACTTCTATTACCACTACTGCTGCTACTTCTACTGCTGCTGCTACCTCCGTTGCCCGGCCTAGGCGGGCGGCGGGGCCCTGCCGGGACGGGCGGGCCGCTGGGCTGGCGGTAAGGCCCAAGCGCCCGCTAAGCTGCGCCTCAAGAGGCAGCCCGTGACCCCGCCGGCATCTACTGCCAAACCAGCCTACAAGGGCCCGATCTCGCCGCGAACGCGGAAGCTAAGCAGGGTCGGGCCTGGTTAGAACTTGCATGGGAGACTTCTAGGGAACACCGGGTGCTCTAGGCTTTTTGCCTCCCGCTCCGCCTTCTCATTTTGGGGTCCGCGGTGTTTGCGGCTATCTCCGCCCCCGCCGGGTACAGCTGCAAGCCCTACCTCCTCAGGCCCCTCCCACCACAGCAAGCGTCTTATGAGGGGCTCCCCGCCTGCCTGACCGGCCAGGCGGCCAGAAGGCGTCCCTGGAAGGCAGAGGCACACCAGACGCTCCGGGGGTGGCCTGACAGAAACCAGACGTGGCCGCGGACCCGGGGGCCGTCCGTGCGGCCCGCGAGCCCCTCGACCTGCACCTGGCCGCCCCCACTGGAGCCCAGCCCCGGCGCCGCCACCTGTCTGCCGGGCTGGCTCTCCACAGCTCCATATGGAAAAAGCCGCCCCTCCGCCGTTTCGCCATGGCCGGGGGCGGGAGCGGGATCGAGGGTCCAGGCCGCTTCCCCGGGCCTGCCGGCCACCTGGGGCGGGGTCCTGAGCTCGGACGGTGGCGTGGGGGCAAGGGTGGCGTTGCTGGGTCTAAGGGGCTTTACCAACACAATGCTGGCTCCCACTGGCTTCGGGCCAGCTTCTGTCAGGCAGGAGGGCCGGCCCGGTCTGCGGTTGGGCTTCGCCTAACGCAGCGTGGGCCGGCTACTACTATTGCTCTTGCTGATTCTTCTACTTCTATTTCTGGCCCTCTGCAGGTCAAATATGCTGCCACTATTACTGCTGCTGATGCCACTTCTACTGCTGTTTCTACCACTACTACTACTACTACTACTACTAGGCCAGTGCATGGCAAATACTACTACTATTACCACCACTGCTGCCATTACTACTACTGCTGCTACTACTACTGCTACTTGTACAGGTGCTGCTGCTACTACTACTACTAATAGCCCAGTGCATGGCAAATATTAACACTACTACTACTGCTGCTGCTTCTACTATTGCTACTATTACTGCTACTACTAGTAGTCCAGTGCATGGCAAATTCTACTACTATTACTACAACAGCTACTGCTGCTAATAGTAATGTTACTACTACTGCTAATGCTAGGAATCTAGTATATGGCAAATACTACTACTATTACTACTAGTGCTGCTGCTGCTACTTCCGCTACTACAACTATCAATACTACTAGCCCAGTGCATGGCAAATATACTACTATTATTGCTGTTCCTGCTACTTCTACTACTATTCCTGGCCCACTGCAAGTCAAATATGCTGCTCCAATTACTCCTGCTGCTGCCACTTCTACTGCTATTGCTACCACTATTACTACTACTACTAGCCCAATGCATGGCAAATACTACTACTATTACTACTACTGCTGCTGCTTGTACAAGTGCTACTACTACTGCTACTACTAGTAGTCCAGTGCATTGAAAATACTACTACTCCTCCTCCTGATGCTGCTACTACTTCTACTACTAGTATCAATACTACTAGCCCTGTGTATGGCAAATCTACTACTACTACTGCTATGGCTGCTACTTCTATTATCACTACTGGCCCACTGCAGGACAAATCTGCTGGTACTATTACTGCTGCTGATGCCACTTCTATTGCTGATGCTAACTCTACTACTACTGCTACTACTAGCAGTCCACTGCATGGCAAATCTACTACTACTACTTCAATTGCTGCTACTGCTACTACTACTACTGGCCCTCTGCAGGGAATATATGGTGCTACTACTCCTGCTGCTGCAGCCACTTCTCCTGCTGCTACTACCACTACTATTACTACTAGCCCAGTGCATGGCAAATACTACTTCTATTACCACTACTGCTGCTACTTCTACTGCTGCTGCTACCTCCGTTGCCCGGCCTAGGCGGGCGGCGTGGCCCTGCCGGGACGGGCGGGCCGCTGGGCTGGCGGTAAGGCCCAAGCGCCCGCTAAGCTGCGCCTCAAGAGGCAGCCCGTGACCCCGCCGGCATCTACTGCCAAACCAGCCTACAAGGGCCCGATCTCGCCGCGAACGCGGAAGCTAAGCAGGGTCGGGCCTGGTTAGAACTTGCATGGGAGACTTCTAGGGAACACCGGGTGCTCTAGGCTTTTTGCCTCCCGCTCCGCTTTCTCATTTTGGGGTCCGCGGTGTTTGCGGCTATCTCCGCCCCCGCCGGGTACAGCTGCAAGCCCTACCTCCTCAGGCCCCTCCCACCACAGCAAGCGTCTTATGAGGGGCTCCCCGCCTGCCTGACCGGCCAGGCGGCCAGAAGGCGTCCCTGGAAGGCAGAGGCACACCAGACGCTCCGGGGGTGGCCTGACAGAAACCAGACGTGGCCGCGGACCCGGGGGCCGTCCGTGCGGCCCGCGAGCCCCTCGACCTGCACCTGGCCGCCCCCACTGGAGCCCAGCCCCGGCGCCGCCACCTGTCTGCCGGGCTGGCTCTCCACAGCTCCATATGGAAAAAGCCGCCCCTCCGCCGTTTCGCCATGGCCGGGGGCGGGAGCGGGATCGAGGGCCCAGGCCGCTTCCCCGGGCCTGCCGGCCACCTGGGGCGGGGTCCTGAGCTCGGACTGTGGCGTGGGGGCAAGGGTGGCGTTGCTAGGTCTAAGGGGCTTTACCAACACAATGCTGGCTCCCACTGGCTTCGGGCCAGCTTCTGTCAGGCAGGAGGGCCGGCCCGGTCTGCGGTTGGGCTTCGCCTAACGCAGCGTGGGCCGGCTACTACTATTGCTCTTGCTGATTCTTCTACTTCTATTTCTGGCCCTCTGCAGGTCAAATATGCTGCCACTATTACTGCTGCTGATGCCACTTCTACTGCTGTTTCTACCACTACTACTACTACTACTACTACTAGGCCAGTGCATGGCAAATACTACTACTATTACCACCACTGCTGCCATTACTACTACTGCTGCTACTACTACTGCTACTTGTACAGGTGCTGCTGCTACTACTACTACTAATAGCCCAGTGCATGGCAAATATTAACACTACTACTACTGCTGCTGCTTCTACTATTGCTACTATTACTGCTACTACTAGTAGTCCAGTGCATGGCAAATTCTACTACTATTACTACAACAGCTACTGCTGCTAATAGTAATGTTACTACTACTGCTAATGCTAGGAATCTAGTATATGGCAAATACTACTACTATTACTACTAGTGCTGCTGCTGCTACTTCCGCTACTACAACTATCAATACTACTAGCCCAGTGCATGGCAAATATACTACTATTATTGCTGTTCCTGCTACTTCTACTACTATTCCTGGCCCACTGCAAGTCAAATATGCTGCTCCAATTACTCCTGCTGCTGCCACTTCTACTGCTATTGCTACCACTATTACTACTACTACTAGCCCAATGCATGGCAAATACTACTACTATTACTACTACTGCTGCTGCTTGTACAAGTGCTACTACTACTGCTACTACTAGTAGTCCAGTGCATTGAAAATACTACTACTCCTCCTCCTGATGCTGCTACTACTTCTACTACTAGTATCAATACTACTAGCCCTGTGTATGGCAAATCTACTACTACTACTGCTATGGCTGCTACTTCTATTATCACTACTGGCCCACTGCAGGACAAATCTGCTGGTACTATTACTGCTGCTGATGCCACTTCTATTGCTGATGCTAACTCTACTACTACTGCTACTACTAGCAGTCCACTGCATGGCAAATCTACTACTACTACTTCAATTGCTGCTACTGCTACTACTACTACTGGCCCTCTGCAGGGAATATATGGTGCTACTACTCCTGCTGCTGCAGCCACTTCTCCTGCTGCTACTACCACTACTATTACTACTAGCCCAGTGCATGGCAAATACTACTTCTATTACCACTACTGCTGCTACTTCTACTGCTGCTGCTACCTCCGTTGCCCGGCCTAGGCGGGCGGCGTGGCCCTGCCGGGACGGGCGGGCCGCTGGGCTGGCGGTAAGGCCCAAGCGCCCGCTAAGCTGCGCCTCAAGAGGCAGCCCGTGACCCCGCCGGCATCTACTGCCAAACCAGCCTACAAGGGCCCGATCTCGCCGCGAACGCGGAAGCTAAGCAGGGTCGGGCCTGGTTAGAACTTGCATGGGAGACTTCTAGGGAACACCGGGTGCTCTAGGCTTTTTGCCTCCCGCTCCGCCTTCTCATTTTGGGGTCCGCGGTGTTTGCGGCTATCTCCGCCCCCGCCGGGTACAGCTGCAAGCCCTACCTCCTCAGGCCCCTCCCACCACAGCAAGCGTCTTATGAGGGGCTCCCCGCCTGCCTGACCGGCCAGGCGGCCAGAAGGCGTCCCTGGAAGGCAGAGGCACACCAGACGCTCCGGGGGTGGCCTGACAGAAACCAGACGTGGCCACGGACCCGGGGGCCGTCCGTGCGGCCCGCGAGCCCCTCGACCTGCACCTGGCCGCCCCCACTGGAGCCCAGCCCCGGCGCCGCCACCTGTCTGCCGGGCTGGCTCTCCACAGCTCCATATGGAAAAAGCCGCCCCTCCGCCGTTTCGCCATGGCCGGGGGCGGGAGCGGGATCGAGGGCCCAGGCCGCTTCCCCGGGCCTGCCGGCCACCTGGGGCGGGGTCCTGAGCTCGGACGGTGGCGTGGGGGCAAGGGTGGCGTTGCTGGGTCTAAGGGGCTTTACCAACACAATGCTGGCTCCCACTGGCTTCGGGCCAGCTTCTGTCAGGCAGGAGGGCCGGCCCGGTCTGCGGTTGGGCTTCGCCTAACGCAGCGTGGGCCGGCTACTACTATTGCTCTTGCTGATTCTTCTACTTCTATTTCTGGCCCTCTGCAGGTCAAATATGCTGCCACTATTACTGCTGCTGATGCCACTTCTACTGCTGTTTCTACCACTACTACTACTACTACTACTACTAGGCCAGTGCATGGCAAATACTACTACTATTACCACCACTGCTGCCATTACTACTACTGCTGCTGCTACTTGTACAGGTGCTGCTGCTACTACTACTACTAATAGCCCAGTGCATGGCAAATATTAACACTACTACTACTGCTGCTGCTTCTACTATTGCTACTATTACTGCTACTACTAGTAGTCCAGTGCATGGCAAATTCTACTACTATTACTACAACAGCTACTGCTGCTAATAGTAATGTTACTACTACTGCTAATGCTAGGAATCTAGTATATGGCAAATACTACTACTATTACTACTAGTGCTGCTGCTGCTACTTCCGCTACTACAACTATCAATACTACTAGCCCAGTGCATGGCAAATATACTACTATTATTGCTGTTCCTGCTACTTCTACTACTATTCCTGGCCCACTGCAAGTCAAATATGCTGCTCCAATTACTCCTGCTGCTGCCACTTCTACTGCTATTGCTACCACTATTACTACTACTACTAGCCCAATGCATGGCAAATACTACTACTATTACTACTACTGCTGCTGCTTGTACAAGTGCTACTACTACTGCTACTACTAGTAGTCCAGTGCATTGAAAATACTACTACTCCTCCTCCTGATGCTGCTACTACTTCTACTACTAGTATCAATACTACTAGCCCTGTGTATGGCAAATCTACTACTACTACTGCTATGGCTGCTACTTCTATTATCACTACTGGCCCACTGCAGGACAAATCTGCTGGTACTATTACTGCTGCTGATGCCACTTCTATTGCTGATGCTAACTCTACTACTACTGCTACTACTAGCAGTCCACTGCATGGCAAATCTACTACTACTACTTCAATTGCTGCTACTGCTACTACTACTACTGGCCCTCTGCAGGGAATATATGGTGCTACTACTCCTGCTGCTGCAGCCACTTCTCCTGCTGCTACTACCACTACTATTACTACTAGCCCAGTGCATGGCAAATACTACTTCTATTACCACTACTGCTGCTACTTCTACTGCTGCTGCTACCTCCGTTTCCCGGCCTAGGCGGGCGGCGGGGCCCTGCCGGGACGGGCGGGCCGCTGGGCTGGCGGTAAGGCCCAAGCGCCCGCTAAGCTGCGCCTCAAGAGGCAACCCGCGACCCCACCAGCAGCTACTGCCAAACCAGCCTAGAAGGGCCCGGTCTCGCGGCGATCGCGGAAGCTAAGCAGGGTCGGGCCTCGTTAGAACTTGGATGGGAGACCTCTAGGGAAGACCGGGTGCTCTAGGCTTTTTGCCTCCCGCTCCGCCTTCTCCTTTTGGCGCCCGCGGCATTCGCGGCTATCTCCGCCCCCGCCGGGTACAGCTGCAAGCCCCACCTCCTCAGGCCCCTCCCACCACAGCAAGCGTCTTTTGAGGGGCTCCCCGCCTGCCTAAGCGGCCAGGCGGCCAGAAGGCGTCCCTGGAAGGCGGAGACACACCAGACGCTCCGGGGGTGGCCTGACGGAAACCAGACGTGGCCGCGGACCCGGGGGCCGTCCGTGCGGCCCGCAAGCCCCTCGACCTGCACCTGGCCGCCCCCACTGGAGCCCAGCCCCGGCGCCGCCACCTGTCTGCCGGGCTGGCTCTCCACAGCTCCATATGGAAAAAGCCGCCCCTCCGCCGTTTCGCCATGGCCGGGGGCGGGAGCGGGATCGAGGGCCCAGGCCGCTTCCCCGGGCCTGCCGGCCACCTGGGGCGGGGTCCTGAGCTCGGACGGTGGCGTGGGGGCAAGGGTGGCGTTGCTGGGTCTAAGGGGCTTTACCAACACAATGCTGGCTCCCACTGGCTTCGGGCCAGCTTCTGTCAGGCAGGAGGGCCGGCCCGGTCTGCGGTTGGGCTTCGCCTAACGCAGCGTGGGCCAGCTACTACTATTGCTCTTGCTGATTCTTCTACTTCTATTTCTGGCCCTCTGCAGGTCAAATATGCTGCCACTATTACTGCTGCTGATGCCACTTCTACTGCTGTTTCTACCACTACTACTACTACTACTACTACTAGGCCAGTGCATGGCAAATACTACTACTATTACCACCACTGCTGCCATTACTACTACTGCTGCTGCTACTTGTACAGGTGCTGCTGCTACTACTACTACTAATAGCCCAGTGCATGGCAAATATTAACACTACTACTACTGCTGCTGCTTCTACTATTGCTACTATTACTGCTACTACTAGTAGTCCAGTGCATGGCAAATTCTACTACTATTACTACAACAGCTACTGCTGCTAATAGTAATGTTACTACTACTGCTAATGCTAGGAATCTAGTATATGGCAAATACTACTACTATTACTACTAGTGCTGCTGCTGCTACTTCCGCTACTACAACTATCAATACTACTAGCCCAGTGCATGGCAAATATACTACTATTATTGCTGTTCCTGCTACTTCTACTACTATTCCTGGCCCACTGCAAGTCAAATATGCTGCTCCAATTACTCCTGCTGCTGCCACTTCTACTGCTATTGCTACCACTATTACTACTACTACTAGCCCAATGCATGGCAAATACTACTACTATTACTACTACTGCTGCTGCTTGTACAAGTGCTACTACTACTGCTACTACTAGTAGTCCAGTGCATTGAAAATACTACTACTCCTCCTCCTGATGCTGCTACTACTTCTACTACTAGTATCAATACTACTAGCCCTGTGTATGGCAAATCTACTACTACTACTGCTATGGCTGCTACTTCTATTATCACTACTGGCCCACTGCAGGACAAATCTGCTGGTACTATTACTGCTGCTGATGCCACTTCTATTGCTGATGCTAACTCTACTACTACTGCTACTACTAGCAGTCCACTGCATGGCAAATCTACTACTACTACTTCAATTGCTGCTACTGCTACTACTACTACTGGCCCTCTGCAGGGAATATATGGTGCTACTACTCCTGCTGCTGCAGCCACTTCTCCTGCTGCTACTACCACTACTATTACTACTAGCCCAGTGCATGGCAAATACTACTTCTATTACCACTACTGCTGCTACTTCTACTGCTGCTGCTACCTCCGTTGCCCGGCCTAGGCGGGCGGCGTGGCCCTGCCGGGACGGGCGGGCCGCTGGGCTGGCGGTAAGGCCCAAGCGCCCGCTAAGCTGCGCCTCAAGAGGCAGCCCGTGACCCCGCCGGCATCTACTGCCAAACCAGCCTACAAGGGCCCGATCTCGCCGCGAACGCGGAAGCTAAGCAGGGTCGGGCCTCGTTAGAACTTGGATGGGAGACCTCTAGGGAAGACCGGGTGCTCTAGGCTTTTTGCCTCCCGCTCCGCCTTCTCCTTTTGGCGCCCGCGGCATTCGCGGCTATCTCCGCCCCCGCCGGGTACAGCTGCAAGCCCCACCTCCTCAGGCCCCTCCCACCACAGCAAGCGTCTTTTGAGGGGCTCCCCGCCTGCCTAAGCGGCCAGGCGGCCAGAAGGCGTCCCTGGAAGGCGGAGACACACCAGACGCTCCGGGGGTGGCCTGACGGAAACCAGACGTGGCCGCGGAGCCGGGGGCCGTCCGTGCGGCCCGCAAGCCCCTCGACCTGCACCTGGCCGCCCCCACTGGAGCCCAGCCCCGGCGCCGCCACCTGTCTGCCGGGCTGGCTCTCCACAGCTCCATATGGAAAAAGCCGCCCCTCCGCCGTTTCGCCATGGCCGGGGGCGGGAGCGGGATCGAGGGCCCAGGCCGCTTCCCCGGGCCTGCCGGCCACCTGGGGCGGGGTCCTGAGCTCGGACGGTGGCGTGGGGGCAAGGGTGGCGTTGCTGGGTCTAAGGGGCTTTACCAACACAATGCTGGCTCCCACTGGCTTTGGGCCAGCTTCTGTCAGGCAGGAGGGCCGGCCCGGTCTGCGGTTGGGCTTCGCCTAACGCAGCGTGGGCCGGCTACTACTATTGCTCTTGCTGATTCTTCTACTTCTATTTCTGGCCCTCTGCAGGTCAAATATGCTGCCACTATTACTGCTGCTGATGCCACTTCTACTGCTGTTTCTACCACTACTACTACTACTACTACTACTAGGCCAGTGCATGGCAAATACTACTACTATTACCACCACTGCTGCCATTACTACTACTGCTGCTACTACTACTGCTACTTGTACAGGTGCTGCTGCTACTACTACTACTAATAGCCCAGTGCATGGCAAATATTAACACTACTACTACTGCTGCTGCTTCTACTATTGCTACTATTACTGCTACTACTAGTAGTCCAGTGCATGGCAAATTCTACTACTATTACTACAACAGCTACTGCTGCTAATAGTAATGTTACTACTACTGCTAATGCTAGGAATCTAGTATATGGCAAATACTACTACTATTACTACTAGTGCTGCTGCTGCTACTTCCGCTACTACAACTATCAATACTACTAGCCCAGTGCATGGCAAATATACTACTATTATTGCTGTTCCTGCTACTTCTACTACTATTCCTGGCCCACTGCAAGTCAAATATGCTGCTCCAATTACTCCTGCTGCTGCCACTTCTACTGCTATTGCTACCACTATTACTACTACTACTAGCCCAATGCATGGCAAATACTACTACTATTACTACTACTGCTGCTGCTTGTACAAGTGCTACTACTACTGCTACTACTAGTAGTCCAGTGCATTGAAAATACTACTACTCCTCCTCCTGATGCTGCTACTACTTCTACTACTAGTATCAATACTACTAGCCCTGTGTATGGCAAATCTACTACTACTACTGCTATGGCTGCTACTTCTATTATCACTACTGGCCCACTGCAGGACAAATCTGCTGGTACTATTACTGCTGCTGATGCCACTTCTATTGCTGATGCTAACTCTACTACTACTGCTACTACTAGCAGTCCACTGCATGGCAAATCTACTACTACTACTTCAATTGCTGCTACTGCTACTACTACTACTGGCCCTCTGCAGGGAATATATGGTGCTACTACTCCTGCTGCTGCAGCCACTTCTCCTGCTGCTACTACCACTACTATTACTACTAGCCCAGTGCATGGCAAATACTACTTCTATTACCACTACTGCTGCTACTTCTACTGCTGCTGCTACCTCCGTTTCCCGGCCTAGGCGGGCGGCGGGGCCCTGCCGGGACGGGCGGGCCGCTGGGCTGGCGGTAAGGCCCAAGCGCCCGCTAAGCTGCGCCTCAAGAGGCAGCCCGTGACCCCGCCGGCATCTACTGCCAAACCAGCCTACAAGGGCCCGATCTCGCCGCGAACGCGGAAGCTAAGCAGGGTCGGGCCTGGTTAGAACTTGCATGGGAGACTTCTAGGGAACACCGGGTGCTCTAGGCTTTTTGCCTCCCGCTCCGCCTTCTCATTTTGGGGTCCGCGGTGTTTGCGGCTATCTCCGCCCCCGCCGGGTACAGCTGCAAGCCCTACCTCCTCAGGCCCCTCCCACCACAGCAAGCGTCTTATGAGGGGCTCCCCGCCTGCCTGACCGGCCAGGCGGCCAGAAGGCGTCCCTGGAAGGCAGAGGCACACCAGACGCTCCGGGGGTGGCCTGACAGAAACCAGACGTGGCCGCGGACCCGGGGGCCGTCCGTGCGGCCCGCGAGCCCCTCGACCTGCACCTGGCCGCCCCCACTGGAGCCCAGCCCCGGCGCCGCCACCTGTCTGCCGGGCTGGCTCTCCACAGCTCCATATGGAAAAAGCCGCCCCTCCGCCGTTTCGCCATGGCCGGGGGCGGGAGCGGGATCGAGGGCCCAGGCCGCTTCCCCGGGCCTGCCGGCCACCTGGGGCGGGGTCCTGAGCTCGGACGGTGGCGTGGGGGCAAGGGTGGCGTTGCTGGGTCTAAGGGGCTTTACCAACACAATGCTGGCTCCCACTGGCTTCGGGCCAGCTTCTGTCAGGCAGGAGGGCCGGCCCGGTCTGCGGTTGGGCTTCGCCTAACGCAGCGTGGGCCGGCTACTACTATTGCTCTTGCTGATTCTTCTACTTCTATTTCTGGCCCTCTGCAGGTCAAATATGCTGCCACTATTACTGCTGCTGATGCCACTTCTACTGCTGTTTCTACCACTACTACTACTACTACTACTACTAGGCCAGTGCATGGCAAATACTACTACTATTACCACCACTGCTGCCATTACTACTACTGCTGCTACTACTACTGCTACTTGTACAGGTGCTGCTGCTACTACTACTACTAATAGCCCAGTGCATGGCAAATATTAACACTACTACTACTGCTGCTGCTTCTACTATTGCTACTATTACTGCTACTACTAGTAGTCCAGTGCATGGCAAATTCTACTACTATTACTACAACAGCTACTGCTGCTAATAGTAATGTTACTACTACTGCTAATGCTAGGAATCTAGTATATGGCAAATACTACTACTATTACTACTAGTGCTGCTGCTGCTACTTCCGCTACTACAACTATCAATACTACTAGCCCAGTGCATGGCAAATATACTACTATTATTGCTGTTCCTGCTACTTCTACTACTATTCCTGGCCCACTGCAAGTCAAATATGCTGCTCCAATTACTCCTGCTGCTGCCACTTCTACTGCTATTGCTACCACTATTACTACTACTACTAGCCCAATGCATGGCAAATACTACTACTATTACTACTACTGCTGCTGCTTGTACAAGTGCTACTACTACTGCTACTACTAGTAGTCCAGTGCATTGAAAATACTACTACTCCTCCTCCTGATGCTGCTACTACTTCTACTACTAGTATCAATACTACTAGCCCTGTGTATGGCAAATCTACTACTACTACTGCTATGGCTGCTACTTCTATTATCACTACTGGCCCACTGCAGGACAAATCTGCTGGTACTATTACTGCTGCTGATGCCACTTCTATTGCTGATGCTAACTCTACTACTACTGCTACTACTAGCAGTCCACTGCATGGCAAATCTACTACTACTACTTCAATTGCTGCTACTGCTACTACTACTACTGGCCCTCTGCAGGGAATATATGGTGCTACTACTCCTGCTGCTGCAGCCACTTCTCCTGCTGCTACTACCACTACTATTACTACTAGCCCAGTGCATGGCAAATACTACTTCTATTACCACTACTGCTGCTACTTCTACTGCTGCTGCTACCTCCGTTGCCCGGCCTAGGCGGGCGGCGGGGCCCTGCCGGGACGGGCGGGCCGCTGGGCTGGCGGTAAGGCCCAAGCGCCCGCTAAGCTGCGCCTCAAGAGGCAGCCCGTGACCCCGCCGGCATCTACTGCCAAACCAGCCTACAAGGGCCCGATCTCGCCGCGAACGCGGAAGCTAAGCAGGGTCGGGCCTCGTTAGAACTTGGATGGGAGACCTCTAGGGAAGACCGGGTGCTCTAGGCTTTTTGCCTCCCGCTCCACCTTCTCCTTTTGGCGCCCGCGGCATTCGCGGCTATCTCCGCCCCCGCCGGGTACAGCTGCAAGCCCCACCTCCTCAGGCCCCTCCCACCACAGCAAGCGTCTTTTGAGGGGCTCCCCGCCTGCCTAAGCGGCCAGGCGGCCAGAAGGCGTCCCTGGAAGGCGGAGACACACCAGACGCTCCGGGGGTGGCCTGACGGAAACCAGACGTGGCCGCGGAGCCGGGGGCCGTACGTGCGGCCCGCAAGCCCCTCGACCTGCACCTGGCCGCCCCCACTGGAGCCCAGCCCCGGCGCCGCCACCTGTCTGCCGGGCTGGCTCTCCACAGCTCCATATGGAAAAAGCCGCCCCTCCGCCGTTTCGCCATGGCCGGGGGCGGGAGCGGGATCGAGGGCCCAGGCCGCTTCCCCGGGCCTGCCGGCCACCTGGGGCGGGGTCCTGAGCTCGGACGGTGGCGTGGGGGCAAGGGTGGCGTTGCTGGGTCTAAGGGGCTTTACCAACACAATGCTGGCTCCCACTGGCTTCGGGCCAGCTTCTGTCAGGCAGGAGGGCCGGCCCGGTCTGCGGTTGGGCTTCGCCTAACGCAGCGTGGGCCGGCTACTACTATTGCTCTTGCTGATTCTTCTACTTCTATTTCTGGCCCTCTGCAGGTCAAATATGCTGCCACTATTACTGCTGCTGATGCCACTTCTACTGCTGTTTCTACCACTACTACTACTACTACTACTACTAGGCCAGTGCATGGCAAATACTACTACTATTACCACCACTGCTGCCATTACTACTACTGCTGCTACTACTACTGCTACTTGTACAGGTGCTGCTGCTACTACTACTACTAATAGCCCAGTGCATGGCAAATATTAACACTACTACTACTGCTGCTGCTTCTACTATTGCTACTATTACTGCTACTACTAGTAGTCCAGTGCATGGCAAATTCTACTACTATTACTACAACAGCTACTGCTGCTAATAGTAATGTTACTACTACTGCTAATGCTAGGAATCTAGTATATGGCAAATACTACTACTATTACTACTAGTGCTGCTGCTGCTACTTCCGCTACTACAACTATCAATACTACTAGCCCAGTGCATGGCAAATATACTACTATTATTGCTGTTCCTGCTACTTCTACTACTATTCCTGGCCCACTGCAAGTCAAATATGCTGCTCCAATTACTCCTGCTGCTGCCACTTCTACTGCTATTGCTACCACTATTACTACTACTACTAGCCCAATGCATGGCAAATACTACTACTATTACTACTACTGCTGCTGCTTGTACAAGTGCTACTACTACTGCTACTACTAGTAGTCCAGTGCATTGAAAATACTACTACTCCTCCTCCTGATGCTGCTACTACTTCTACTACTAGTATCAATACTACTAGCCCTGTGTATGGCAAATCTACTACTACTACTGCTATGGCTGCTACTTCTATTATCACTACTGGCCCACTGCAGGACAAATCTGCTGGTACTATTACTGCTGCTGATGCCACTTCTATTGCTGATGCTAACTCTACTACTACTGCTACTACTAGCAGTCCACTGCATGGCAAATCTACTACTACTACTTCAATTGCTGCTACTGCTACTACTACTACTGGCCCTCTGCAGGGAATATATGGTGCTACTACTCCTGCTGCTGCAGCCACTTCTCCTGCTGCTACTACCACTACTATTACTACTAGCCCAGTGCATGGCAAATACTACTTCTATTACCACTACTGCTGCTACTTCTACTGCTGCTGCTACCTCCGTTTCCCGGCCTAGGCGGGCGGCGGGGCCCTGCCGGGACGGGCGGGCCGCTGGGCTGGCGGTAAGGCCCAAGCGCCCGCTAAGCTGCGCCTCAAGAGGCAGCCCGTGACCCCGCCGGCATCTACTGCCAAACCAGCCTACAAGGGCCCGATCTCGCCGCGAACGCGGAAGCTAAGCAGGGTCGGGCCTGGTTAGAACTTGCATGGGAGACTTCTAGGGAACACCGGGTGCTCTAGGCTTTTTGCCTCCCGCTCCGCCTTCTCATTTTGGGGTCCGCGGTGTTTGCGGCTATCTCCGCCCCCGCCGGGTACAGCTGCAAGCCCTACCTCCTCAGGCCCCTCCCACCACAGCAAGCGTCTTATGAGGGGCTCCCCGCCTGCCTGACCGGCCAGGCGGCCAGAAGGCGTCCCTGGAAGGCAGAGGCACACCAGACGCTCCGGGGGTGGCCTGACAGAAACCAGACGTGGCCGCGGACCCGGGGGCCGTCCGTGCGGCCCGCGAGCCCCTCGACCTGCACCTGGCCGCCCCCACTGGAGCCCAGCCCCGGCGCCGCCACCTGTCTGCCGGGCTGGCTCTCCACAGCTCCATATGGAAAAAGCCGCCCCTCCGCCGTTTCGCCATGGCCGGGGGCGGGAGCGGGATCGAGGGCCCAGGCCGCTTCCCCGGGCCTGCCGGCCACCTGGGGCGGGGTCCTGAGCTCGGACGGTGGCGTGGGGGCAAGGGTGGCGTTGCTGGGTCTAAGGGGCTTTACCAACACAATGCTGGCTCCCACTGGCTTCGGGCCAGCTTCTGTCAGGCAGGAGGGCCGGCCCGGTCTGCGGTTGGGCTTCGCCTAACGCAGCGTGGGCCGGCTACTACTATTGCTCTTGCTGATTCTTCTACTTCTATTTCTGGCCCTCTGCAGGTCAAATATGCTGCCACTATTACTGCTGCTGATGCCACTTCTACTGCTGTTTCTACCACTACTACTACTACTACTACTACTAGGCCAGTGCATGGCAAATACTACTACTATTACCACCACTGCTGCCATTACTACTACTGCTGCTACTACTACTGCTACTTGTACAGGTGCTGCTGCTACTACTACTACTAATAGCCCAGTGCATGGCAAATATTAACACTACTACTACTGCTGCTGCTTCTACTATTGCTACTATTACTGCTACTACTAGTAGTCCAGTGCATGGCAAATTCTACTACTATTACTACAACAGCTACTGCTGCTAATAGTAATGTTACTACTACTGCTAATGCTAGGAATCTAGTATATGGCAAATACTACTACTATTACTACTAGTGCTGCTGCTGCTACTTCCGCTACTACAACTATCAATACTACTAGCCCAGTGCATGGCAAATATACTACTATTATTGCTGTTCCTGCTACTTCTACTACTATTCCTGGCCCACTGCAAGTCAAATATGCTGCTCCAATTACTCCTGCTGCTGCCACTTCTACTGCTATTGCTACCACTATTACTACTACTACTAGCCCAATGCATGGCAAATACTACTACTATTACTACTACTGCTGCTGCTTGTACAAGTGCTACTACTACTGCTACTACTAGTAGTCCAGTGCATTGAAAATACTACTACTCCTCCTCCTGATGCTGCTACTACTTCTACTACTAGTATCAATACTACTAGCCCTGTGTATGGCAAATCTACTACTACTACTGCTATGGCTGCTACTTCTATTATCACTACTGGCCCACTGCAGGACAAATCTGCTGGTACTATTACTGCTGCTGATGCCACTTCTATTGCTGATGCTAACTCTACTACTACTGCTACTACTAGCAGTCCACTGCATGGCAAATCTACTACTACTACTTCAATTGCTGCTACTGCTACTACTACTACTGGCCCTCTGCAGGGAATGTATGGTGCTACTACTCCTGCTGCTGCAGCCACTTCTCCTGCTGCTACTACCACTACTATTACTACTAGCCCAGTGCATGGCAAATACTACTTCTATTACCACTACTGCTGCTACTTCTACTGCTGCTGCTACCTCCGTTTCCCGGCCTAGGCGGGCGGCGGGGCCCTGCCGGGACGGGCGGGCCGCTGGGCTGGCGGTAAGGCCCAAGCGCCCGCTAAGCTGCGCCTCAAGAGGCAGCCCGTGACCCCGCCGGCATCTACTGCCAAACCAGCCTACAAGGGCCCGATCTCGCCGCGAACGCGGAAGCTAAGCAGGGTCGGGCCTGGTTAGAACTTGCATGGGAGACTTCTAGGGAACACCGGGTGCTCTAGGCTTTTTGCCTCCCGCTCCGCCTTCTCATTTTGGGGTCCGCGGTGTTTGCGGCTATCTCCGCCCCCGCCGGGTACAGCTGCAAGCCCTACCTCCTCAGGCCCCTCCCACCACAGCAAGCGTCTTATGAGGGGCTCCCCGCCTGCCTGACCGGCCAGGCGGCCAGAAGGCGTCCCTGGAAGGCAGAGGCACACCAGACGCTCCGGGGGTGGCCTGACAGAAACCAGACGTGGCCGCGGACCCGGGGGCCGTCCGTGCGGCCCGCGAGCCCCTCGACCTGCACCTGGCCGCCCCCACTGGAGCCCAGCCCCGGCGCCGCCACCTGTCTGCCGGGCTGGCTCTCCACAGCTCCATATGGAAAAAGCCGCCCCTCCGCCGTTTCGCCATGGCCGGGGGCGGGAGCGGGATCGAGGGCCCAGGCCGCTTCCCCGGGCCTGCCGGCCACCTGGGGCGGGGTCCTGAGCTCGGACGGTGGCGTGGGGGCAAGGGTGGCGTTGCTGGGTCTAAGGGGCTTTACCAACACAATGCTGGCTCCCACTGGCTTCGGGCCAGCTTCTGTCAGGCAGGAGGGCCGGCCCGGTCTGCGGTTGGGCTTCGCCTAACGCAGCGTGGGCCGGCTACTACTATTGCTCTTGCTGATTCTTCTACTTCTATTTCTGGCCCTCTGCAGGTCAAATATGCTGCCACTATTACTGCTGCTGATGCCACTTCTACTGCTGTTTCTACCACTACTACTACTACTACTACTACTAGGCCAGTGCATGGCAAATACTACTACTATTACCACCACTGCTGCCATTACTACTACTGCTGCTACTACTACTGCTACTTGTACAGGTGCTGCTGCTACTACTACTACTAATAGCCCAGTGCATGGCAAATATTAACACTACTACTACTGCTGCTGCTTCTACTATTGCTACTATTACTGCTACTACTAGTAGTCCAGTGCATGGCAAATTCTACTACTATTACTACAACAGCTACTGCTGCTAATAGTAATGTTACTACTACTGCTAATGCTAGGAATCTAGTATATGGCAAATACTACTACTATTACTACTAGTGCTGCTGCTGCTACTTCCGCTACTACAACTATCAATACTACTAGCCCAGTGCATGGCAAATATACTACTATTATTGCTGTTCCTGCTACTTCTACTACTATTCCTGGCCCACTGCAAGTCAAATATGCTGCTCCAATTACTCCTGCTGCTGCCACTTCTACTGCTATTGCTACCACTATTACTACTACTACTAGCCCAATGCATGGCAAATACTACTACTATTACTACTACTGCTGCTGCTTGTACAAGTGCTACTACTACTGCTACTACTAGTAGTCCAGTGCATTGAAAATACTACTACTCCTCCTCCTGATGCTGCTACTACTTCTACTACTAGTATCAATACTACTAGCCCTGTGTATGGCAAATCTACTACTACTACTGCTATGGCTGCTACTTCTATTATCACTACTGGCCCACTGCAGGACAAATCTGCTGGTACTATTACTGCTGCTGATGCCACTTCTATTGCTGATGCTAACTCTACTACTACTGCTACTACTAGCAGTCCACTGCATGGCAAATCTACTACTACTACTTCAATTGCTGCTACTGCTACTACTACTACTGGCCCTCTGCAGGGAATATATGGTGCTACTACTCCTGCTGCTGCAGCCACTTCTCCTGCTGCTACTACCACTACTATTACTACTAGCCCAGTGCATGGCAAATACTACTTCTATTACCACTACTGCTGCTACTTCTACTGCTGCTGCTACCTCCGTTGCCCGGCCTAGGCGGGCGGCGTGGCCCTGCCGGGACGGGCGGGCCGCTGGGCTGGCGGTAAGGCCCAAGCGCCCGCTAAGCTGCGCCTCAAGAGGCAGCCCGTGACCCCGCCGGCATCTACTGCCAAACCAGCCTACAAGGGCCCGATCTCGCCGCGAACGCGGAAGCTAAGCAGGGTCGGGCCTGGTTAGAACTTGCATGGGAGACTTCTAGGGAACACCGGGTGCTCTAGGCTTTTTGCCTCCCGCTCCGCCTTCTCATTTTGGGGTCCGCGGTGTTTGCGGCTATCTCCGCCCCCGCCGGGTACAGCTGCAAGCCCTACCTCCTCAGGCCCCTCCCACCACAGCAAGCGTCTTATGAGGGGCTCCCCGCCTGCCTGACCGGCCAGGCGGCCAGAAGGCGTCCCTGGAAGGCAGAGGCACACCAGACGCTCCGGGGGTGGCCTGACAGAAACCAGACGTGGCCGCGGACCCGGGGGCCGTCCGTGCGGCCCGCGAGCCCCTCGACCTGCACCTGGCCGCCCCCACTGGAGCCCAGCCCCGGCGCCGCCACCTGTCTGCCGGGCTGGCTCTCCACAGCTCCATATGGAAAAAGCCGCCCCTCCGCCGTTTCGCCATGGCCGGGGGCGGGAGCGGGATCGAGGGCCCAGGCCGCTTCCCCGGGCCTGCCGGCCACCTGGGGCGGGGTCCTGAGCTCGGACGGTGGCGTGGGGGCAAGGGTGGCGTTGCTGGGTCTAAGGGGCTTTACCAACACAATGCTGGCTCCCACTGGCTTCGGGCCAGCTTCTGTCAGGCAGGAGGGCCGGCCCGGTCTGCGGTTGGGCTTCGCCTAACGCAGCGTGGGCCGGCTACTACTATTGCTCTTGCTGATTCTTCTACTTCTATTTCTGGCCCTCTGCAGGTCAAATATGCTGCCACTATTACTGCTGCTGATGCCACTTCTACTGCTGTTTCTACCACTACTACTACTACTACTACTACTAGGCCAGTGCATGGCAAATACTACTACTATTACCACCACTGCTGCCATTACTACTACTGCTGCTACTACTACTGCTACTTGTACAGGTGCTGCTGCTACTACTACTACTAATAGCCCAGTGCATGGCAAATATTAACACTACTACTACTGCTGCTGCTTCTACTATTGCTACTATTACTGCTACTACTAGTAGTCCAGTGCATGGCAAATTCTACTACTATTACTACAACAGCTACTGCTGCTAATAGTAATGTTACTACTACTGCTAATGCTAGGAATCTAGTATATGGCAAATACTACTACTATTACTACTAGTGCTGCTGCTGCTACTTCCGCTACTACAACTATCAATACTACTAGCCCAGTGCATGGCAAATATACTACTATTATTGCTGTTCCTGCTACTTCTACTACTATTCCTGGCCCACTGCAAGTCAAATATGCTGCTCCAATTACTCCTGCTGCTGCCACTTCTACTGCTATTGCTACCACTATTACTACTACTACTAGCCCAATGCATGGCAAATACTACTACTATTACTACTACTGCTGCTGCTTGTACAAGTGCTACTACTACTGCTACTACTAGTAGTCCAGTGCATTGAAAATACTACTACTCCTCCTCCTGATGCTGCTACTACTTCTACTACTAGTATCAATACTACTAGCCCTGTGTATGGCAAATCTACTACTACTACTGCTATGGCTGCTACTTCTATTATCACTACTGGCCCACTGCAGGACAAATCTGCTGGTACTATTACTGCTGCTGATGCCACTTCTATTGCTGATGCTAACTCTACTACTACTGCTACTACTAGCAGTCCACTGCATGGCAAATCTACTACTACTACTTCAATTGCTGCTACTGCTACTACTACTACTGGCCCTCTGCAGGGAATATATGGTGCTACTACTCCTGCTGCTGCAGCCACTTCTCCTGCTGCTACTACCACTACTATTACTACTAGCCCAGTGCATGGCAAATACTACTTCTATTACCACTACTGCTGCTACTTCTACTGCTGCTGCTACCTCCGTTGCCCGGCCTAGGCGGGCGGCGGGGCCCTGCCGGGACGGGCGGGCCGCTGGGCTGGCGGTAAGGCCCAAGCGCCCGCTAAGCTGCGCCTCAAGAGGCAGCCCGTGACCCCGCCGGCATCTACTGCCAAACCAGCCTACAAGGGCCCGATCTCGCCGCGAACGCGGAAGCTAAGCAGGGTCGGGCCTCGTTAGAACTTGGATGGGAGACCTCTAGGGAAGACCGGGTGCTCTAGGCTTTTTGCCTCCCGCTCCACCTTCTCCTTTTGGCGCCCGCGGCATTCGCGGCTATCTCCGCCCCCGCCGGGTACAGCTGCAAGCCCCACCTCCTCAGGCCCCTCCCACCACAGCAAGCGTCTTTTGAGGGGCTCCCCGCCTGCCTAAGCGGCCAGGCGGCCAGAAGGCGTCCCTGGAAGGCGGAGACACACCAGACGCTCCGGGGGTGGCCTGACGGAAACCAGACGTGGCCGCGGAGCCGGGGGCCGTACGTGCGGCCCGCAAGCCCCTCGACCTGCACCTGGCCGCCCCCACTGGAGCCCAGCCCCGGCGCCGCCACCTGTCTGCCGGGCTGGCTCTCCACAGCTCCATATGGAAAAAGCCGCCCCTCCGCCGTTTCGCCATGGCCGGGGGCGGGAGCGGGATCGAGGGCCCAGGCCGCTTCCCCGGGCCTGCCGGCCACCTGGGGCGGGGTCCTGAGCTCGGACGGTGGCGTGGGGGCAAGGGTGGCGTTGCTGGGTCTAAGGGGCTTTACCAACACAATGCTGGCTCCCACTGGCTTCGGGCCAGCTTCTGTCAGGCAGGAGGGCCGGCCCGGTCTGCGGTTGGGCTTCGCCTAACGCAGCGTGGGCCGGCTACTACTATTGCTCTTGCTGATTCTTCTACTTCTATTTCTGGCCCTCTGCAGGTCAAATATGCTGCCACTATTACTGCTGCTGATGCCACTTCTACTGCTGTTTCTACCACTACTACTACTACTACTACTACTAGGCCAGTGCATGGCAAATACTACTACTATTACCACCACTGCTGCCATTACTACTACTGCTGCTACTACTACTGCTACTTGTACAGGTGCTGCTGCTACTACTACTACTAATAGCCCAGTGCATGGCAAATATTAACACTACTACTACTGCTGCTGCTTCTACTATTGCTACTATTACTGCTACTACTAGTAGTCCAGTGCATGGCAAATTCTACTACTATTACTACAACAGCTACTGCTGCTAATAGTAATGTTACTACTACTGCTAATGCTAGGAATCTAGTATATGGCAAATACTACTACTATTACTACTAGTGCTGCTGCTGCTACTTCCGCTACTACAACTATCAATACTACTAGCCCAGTGCATGGCAAATATACTACTATTATTGCTGTTCCTGCTACTTCTACTACTATTCCTGGCCCACTGCAAGTCAAATATGCTGCTCCAATTACTCCTGCTGCTGCCACTTCTACTGCTATTGCTACCACTATTACTACTACTACTAGCCCAATGCATGGCAAATACTACTACTATTACTACTACTGCTGCTGCTTGTACAAGTGCTACTACTACTGCTACTACTAGTAGTCCAGTGCATTGAAAATACTACTACTCCTCCTCCTGATGCTGCTACTACTTCTACTACTAGTATCAATACTACTAGCCCTGTGTATGGCAAATCTACTACTACTACTGCTATGGCTGCTACTTCTATTATCACTACTGGCCCACTGCAGGACAAATCTGCTGGTACTATTACTGCTGCTGATGCCACTTCTATTGCTGATGCTAACTCTACTACTACTGCTACTACTAGCAGTCCACTGCATGGCAAATCTACTACTACTACTTCAATTGCTGCTACTGCTACTACTACTACTGGCCCTCTGCAGGGAATATATGGTGCTACTACTCCTGCTGCTGCAGCCACTTCTCCTGCTGCTACTACCACTACTATTACTACTAGCCCAGTGCATGGCAAATACTACTTCTATTACCACTACTGCTGCTACTTCTACTGCTGCTGCTACCTCCGTTGCCCGGCCTAGGCGGGCGGCGTGGCCCTGCCGGGACGGGCGGGCCGCTGGGCTGGCGGTAAGGCCCAAGCGCCCGCTAAGCTGCGCCTCAAGAGGCAGCCCGTGACCCCGCCGGCATCTACTGCCAAACCAGCCTACAAGGGCCCGATCTCGCCGCGAACGCGGAAGCTAAGCAGGGTCGGGCCTGGTTAGAACTTGCATGGGAGACTTCTAGGGAACACCGGGTGCTCTAGGCTTTTTGCCTCCCGCTCCGCCTTCTCATTTTGGGGTCCGCGGTGTTTGCGGCTATCTCCGCCCCCGCCGGGTACAGCTGCAAGCCCTACCTCCTCAGGCCCCTCCCACCACAGCAAGCGTCTTATGAGGGGCTCCCCGCCTGCCTGACCGGCCAGGCGGCCAGAAGGCGTCCCTGGAAGGCAGAGGCACACCAGACGCTCCGGGGGTGGCCTGACAGAAACCAGACGTGGCCGCGGACCCGGGGGCCGTCCGTGCGGCCCGCGAGCCCCTCGACCTGCACCTGGCCGCCCCCACTGGAGCCCAGCCCCGGCGCCGCCACCTGTCTGCCGGGCTGGCTCCCCACAGCTCCATATGGAAAAAGCCGCCCCTCCGCCGTTTCGCCATGGCCGGGGGCGGGAGCGGGATCGAGGGCCCAGGCCGCTTCCCCGGGCCTGCCGGCCACCTGGGGCGGGGTCCTGAGCTCGGACGGTGGCGTGGGGGCAAGGGTGGCGTTGCTGGGTCTAAGGGGCTTTACCAACACAATGCTGGCTCCCACTGGCTTCGGGCCAGCTTCTATCAGGCAGGAGGGCCGGCCCGGTCTGCGGTTGGGCTTCGCCTAACGCAGCGTGGGCCGGCTACTACTATTGCTCTTGCTGATTCTTCTACTTCTATTTCTGGCCCTCTGCAGGTCAAATATGCTGCCACTATTACTGCTGCTGATGCCACTTCTACTGCTGTTTCTACCACTACTACTACTACTACTACTACTAGGCCAGTGCATGGCAAATACTACTACTATTACCACCACTGCTGCCATTACTACTACTGCTGCTACTACTACTGCTACTTGTACAGGTGCTGCTGCTACTACTACTACTAATAGCCCAGTGCATGGCAAATATTAACACTACTACTACTGCTGCTGCTTCTACTATTGCTACTATTACTGCTACTACTAGTAGTCCAGTGCATGGCAAATTCTACTACTATTACTACAACAGCTACTGCTGCTAATAGTAATGTTACTACTACTGCTAATGCTAGGAATCTAGTATATGGCAAATACTACTACTATTACTACTAGTGCTGCTGCTGCTACTTCCGCTACTACAACTATCAATACTACTAGCCCAGTGCATGGCAAATATACTACTATTATTGCTGTTCCTGCTACTTCTACTACTATTCCTGGCCCACTGCAAGTCAAATATGCTGCTCCAATTACTCCTGCTGCTGCCACTTCTACTGCTATTGCTACCACTATTACTACTACTACTAGCCCAATGCATGGCAAATACTACTACTATTACTACTACTGCTGCTGCTTGTACAAGTGCTACTACTACTGCTACTACTAGTAGTCCAGTGCATTGAAAATACTACTACTCCTCCTCCTGATGCTGCTACTACTTCTACTACTAGTATCAATACTACTAGCCCTGTGTATGGCAAATCTACTACTACTACTGCTATGGCTGCTACTTCTATTATCACTACTGGCCCACTGCAGGACAAATCTGCTGGTACTATTACTGCTGCTGATGCCACTTCTATTGCTGATGCTAACTCTACTACTACTGCTACTACTAGCAGTCCACTGCATGGCAAATCTACTACTACTACTTCAATTGCTGCTACTGCTACTACTACTACTGGCCCTCTGCAGGGAATATATGGTGCTACTACTCCTGCTGCTGCAGCCACTTCTCCTGCTGCTACTACCACTACTATTACTACTAGCCCAGTGCATGGCAAATACTACTTCTATTACCACTACTGCTGCTACTTCTACTGCTGCTGCTACCTCCGTTGCCCGGCCTAGGCGGGCGGCGTGGCCCTGCCGGGACGGGCGGGCCGCTGGGCTGGCGGTAAGGCCCAAGCGCCCGCTAAGCTGCGCCTCAAGAGGCAGCCCGTGACCCCGCCGGCATCTACTGCCAAACCAGCCTACAAGGGCCCGATCTCGCCGCGAACGCGGAAGCTAAGCAGGGTCGGGCCTCGTTAGAACTTGGATGGGAGACCTCTAGGGAAGACCGGGTGCTCTAGGCTTTTTGCCTCCCGCTCCGCCTTCTCCTTTTGGCGCCCGCGGCATTCGCGGCTATCTCCGCCCCCGCCGGGTACAGCTGCAAGCCCCACCTCCTCAGGCCCCTCCCACCACAGCAAGCGTCTTTTGAGGGGCTCCCCGCCTGCCTAAGCGGCCAGGCGGCCAGAAGGCGTCCCTGGAAGGCGGAGACACACCAGACGCTCCGGGGGTGGCCTGACGGAAACCAGACGTGGCCGCGGAGCCGGGGGCCGTCCGTGCGGCCCGCAAGCCCCTCGACCTGCACCTGGCCGCCCCCACTGGAGCCCAGCCCCGGCGCCGCCACCTGTCTGCCGGGCTGGCTCTCCACAGCTCCATATGGAAAAAGCCGCCCCTCCGCCGTTTCGCCATGGCCGGGGGCGGGAGCGGGATCGAGGGCCCAGGCCGCTTCCCCGGGCCTGCCGGCCACCTGGGGCGGGGTCCTGAGCTCGGACGGTGGCGTGGGGGCAAGGGTGGCGTTGCTGGGTCTAAGGGGCTTTACCAACACAATGCTGGCTCCCACTGGCTTCGGGCCAGCTTCTGTCAGGCAGGAGGGCCGGCCCGGTCTGCGGTTGGGCTTCGCCTAACGCAGCGTGGGCCGGCTACTACTATTGCTCTTGCTGATTCTTCTACTTCTATTTCTGGCCCTCTGCAGGTCAAATATGCTGCCACTATTACTGCTGCTGATGCCACTTCTACTGCTGTTTCTACCACTACTACTACTACTACTACTAGGCCAGTGCATGGCAAATACTACTACTATTACCACCACTGCTGCCATTACTACTACTGCTGCTACTACTACTGCTACTTGTACAGGTGCTGCTGCTACTACTACTACTAATAGCCCAGTGCATGGCAAATATTAACACTACTACTACTGCTGCTGCTTCTACTATTGCTACTATTACTGCTACTACTAGTAGTCCAGTGCATGGCAAATTCTACTACTATTACTACAACAGCTACTGCTGCTAATAGTAATGTTACTACTACTGCTAATGCTAGGAATCTAGTATATGGCAAATACTACTACTATTACTACTAGTGCTGCTGCTGCTACTTCCGCTACTACAACTATCAATACTACTAGCCCAGTGCATGGCAAATATACTACTATTATTGCTGTTCCTGCTACTTCTACTACTATTCCTGGCCCACTGCAAGTCAAATATGCTGCTCCAATTACTCCTGCTGCTGCCACTTCTACTGCTATTGCTACCACTATTACTACTACTACTAGCCCAATGCATGGCAAATACTACTACTATTACTACTACTGCTGCTGCTTGTACAAGTGCTACTACTACTGCTACTACTAGTAGTCCAGTGCATTGAAAATACTACTACTCCTCCTCCTGATGCTGCTACTACTTCTACTACTAGTATCAATACTACTAGCCCTGTGTATGGCAAATCTACTACTACTACTGCTATGGCTGCTACTTCTATTATCACTACTGGCCCACTGCAGGACAAATCTGCTGGTACTATTACTGCTGCTGATGCCACTTCTATTGCTGATGCTAACTCTACTACTACTGCTACTACTAGCAGTCCACTGCATGGCAAATCTACTACTACTACTTCAATTGCTGCTACTGCTACTACTACTACTGGCCCTCTGCAGGGAATATATGGTGCTACTACTCCTGCTGCTGCAGCCACTTCTCCTGCTGCTACTACCACTACTATTACTACTAGCCCAGTGCATGGCAAATACTACTTCTATTACCACTACTGCTGCTACTTCTACTGCTGCTGCTACCTCCGTTGCCCGGCCTAGGCGGGCGGCGTGGCCCTGCCGGGACGGGCGGGCCGCTGGGCTGGCGGTAAGGCCCAAGCGCCCGCTAAGCTGCGCCTCAAGAGGCAGCCCGTGACCCCGCCGGCATCTACTGCCAAACCAGCCTACAAGGGCCCGATCTCGCCGCGAACGCGGAAGCTAAGCAGGGTCGGGCCTCGTTAGAACTTGGATGGGAGACCTCTAGGGAAGACCGGGTGCTCTAGGCTTTTTGCCTCCCGCTCCGCCTTCTCCTTTTGGCGCCCGCGGCATTCGCGGCTATCTCCGCCCCCGCCGGGTACAGCTGCAAGCCCCACCTCCTCAGGCCCCTCCCACCACAGCAAGCGTCTTTTGAGGGGCTCCCCGCCTGCCTAAGCGGCCAGGCGGCCAGAAGGCGTCCCTGGAAGGCGGAGACACACCAGACGCTCCGGGGGTGGCCTGACGGAAACCAGACGTGGCCGCGGAGCCGGGGGCCGTACGTGCGGCCCGCAAGCCCCTCGACCTGCACCTGGCCGCCCCCACTGGAGCCCAGCCCCGGCGCCGCCACCTGTCTGCCGGGCTGGCTCTCCACAGCTCCATATGGAAAAAGCCGCCCCTCCGCCGTTTCGCCATGGCCGGGGGCGGGAGCGGGATCGAGGGCCCAGGCCGCTTCCCCGGGCCTGCCGGCCACCTGGGGCGGGGTCCTGAGCTCGGACGGTGGCGTGGGGGCAAGGGTGGCGTTGCTGGGTCTAAGGGGCTTTACCAACACAATGCTGGCTCCCACTGGCTTCGGGCCAGCTTCTGTCAGGCAGGAGGGCCGGCCCGGTCTGCGGTTGGGCTTCGCCTAA
Organism: Pseudorca crassidens; assembly: GCF_039906515.1. Taxonomy (NCBI): domain Eukaryota; kingdom Metazoa; phylum Chordata; class Mammalia; order Artiodactyla; family Delphinidae; genus Pseudorca; species Pseudorca crassidens. Next base: position 900,889 of record NC_090303.1, read on the forward strand.
CGCAGCGTGGGCCGGCTACTACTATTGCTCTTGCTGATTCTTCTACTTCTATTTCTGGCCCTCTGCAGGTCAAATATGCTGCCACTATTACTGCTGCTGATGCCACTTCTACTGCTGTTTCTACCACTACTACTACTACTACTACTACTAGGCCAGTGCATGGCAAATACTACTACTATTACCACCACTGCTGCCATTACTACTACTGCTGCTACTACTACTGCTACTTGTACAGGTGCTGCTGCTACTACTACTACTAATAGCCCAGTGCATGGCAAATATTAACACTACTACTACTGCTGCTGCTTCTACTATTGCTACTATTACTGCTACTACTAGTAGTCCAGTGCATGGCAAATTCTACTACTATTACTACAACAGCTACTGCTGCTAATAGTAATGTTACTACTACTGCTAATGCTAGGAATCTAGTATATGGCAAATACTACTACTATTACTACTAGTGCTGCTGCTGCTACTTCCGCTACTACAACTATCAATACTACTAGCCCAGTGCATGGCAAATATACTACTATTATTGCTGTTCCTGCTACTTCTACTACTATTCCTGGCCCACTGCAAGTCAAATATGCTGCTCCAATTACTCCTGCTGCTGCCACTTCTACTGCTATTGCTACCACTATTACTACTACTACTAGCCCAATGCATGGCAAATACTACTACTATTACTACTACTGCTGCTGCTTGTACAAGTGCTACTACTACTGCTACTACTAGTAGTCCAGTGCATTGAAAATACTACTACTCCTCCTCCTGATGCTGCTACTACTTCTACTACTAGTATCAATACTACTAGCCCTGTGTATGGCAAATCTACTACTACTACTGCTATGGCTGCTACTTCTATTATCACTACTGGCCCACTGCAGGACAAATCTGCTGGTACTATTACTGCTGCTGATGCCACTTCTATTGCTGATGCTAACTCTACTACTACTGCTACTACTAGCAGTCCACTGCATGGCAAATCTACTACTACTACTTCAATTGCTGCTACTGCTACTACTACTACTGGCCCTCTGCAGGGAATATATGGTGCTACTACTCCTGCTGCTGCAGCCACTTCTCCTGCTGCTACTACCACTACTATTACTACTAGCCCAGTGCATGGCAAATACTACTTCTATTACCACTACTGCTGCTACTTCTACTGCTGCTGCTACCTCTGTTTCCCGGCCTAGGCGGGCGGCGTGGCCCTGCCGGGACGGGCGGGCCGCTGGGCTGGCGGTAAGGCCCAAGCGCCCGCTAAGCTGCGCCTCAAGAGGCAGCCCGTGACCCCGCCGGCATCTACTGCCAAACCAGCCTACAAGGGCCCGATCTCGCCGCGAACGCGGAAGCTAAGCAGGGTCGGGCCTGGTTAGAACTTGCATGGGAGACTTCTAGGGAACACCGGGTGCTCTAGGCTTTTTGCCTCCCGTTCCGCCTTCTCATTTTGGGGTCCGCGGTGTTTGCGGCTATCTCCGCCCCCGCCGGGTACAGCTGCAAGCCCTACCTCCTCAGGCCCCTCCCACCACAGCAAGCGTCTTATGAGGGGCTCCCCGCCTGCCTGACCGGCCAGGGGGCCAGAAGTCGTCCCTGGAAGGCAGAGGCACACCAGACGCTCCGGGGGTGGCCTGACAGAAACCAGACGTGGCCGCGGACCCGGGGGCCGTCCGTGCGGCCCGCGAGCCCCTCGACCTGCACCTGGCCGCCCCCACTGGAGCCCAGCCCCGGCGCCGCCACCTGTCTGCCGGGCTGGCTCTCCACAGCTCCATATGGAAAAAGCCGCCCCTCCGCCGTTTCGCCATGGCCGGGGGCGGGAGCGGGATCGAGGGCCCAGGCCGCTTCCCCGGGCCTGCCGGCCACCTGGGGCGGGGTCCTGAGCTCGGACGGTGGCGTGGGGGCAAGGGTGGCGTTGCTGGGTCTAAGGGGCTTTACCAACACAATGCTGGCTCCCACTGGCTTCGGGCCAGCTTCTGTCAGGCAGGAGGGCCGGCCCGGTCTGCGGTTGGGCTTCGCCTAACGCAGCGTGGGCCGGCTACTACTATTGCTCTTGCTGATTCTTCTACTTCTATTTCTGGCCCTCTGCAGGTCAAATATGCTGCCACTATTACTGCTGCTGATGCCACTTCTACTGCTGTTTCTACCACTACTACTACTACTACTACTACTAGGCCAGTGCATGGCAAATACTACTACTATTACCACCACTGCTGCCATTACTACTACTGCTGCTACTACTACTGCTACTTGTACAGGTGCTGCTGCTACTACTACTACTAATAGCCCAGTGCATGGCAAATATTAACACTACTACTACTGCTGCTGCTTCTACTATTGCTACTATTACTGCTACTACTAGTAGTCCAGTGCATGGCAAATTCTACTACTATTACTACAACAGCTACTGCTGCTAATAGTAATGTTACTACTACTGCTAATGCTAGGAATCTAGTATATGGCAAATACTACTACTATTACTACTAGTGCTGCTGCTGCTACTTCCGCTACTACAACTATCAATACTACTAGCCCAGTGCATGGCAAATATACTACTATTATTGCTGTTCCTGCTACTTCTACTACTATTCCTGGCCCACTGCAAGTCAAATATGCTGCTCCAATTACTCCTGCTGCTGCCACTTCTACTGCTATTGCTACCACTATTACTACTACTACTAGCCCAATGCATGGCAAATACTACTACTATTACTACTACTGCTGCTGCTTGTACAAGTGCTACTACTACTGCTACTACTAGTAGTCCAGTGCATTGAAAATACTACTACTCCTCCTCCTGATGCTGCTACTACTTCTACTACTAGTATCAATACTACTAGCCCTGTGTATGGCAAATCTACTACTACTACTGCTATGGCTGCTACTTCTATTATCACTACTGGCCCACTGCAGGACAAATCTGCTGGTACTATTACTGCTGCTGATGCCACTTCTATTGCTGATGCTAACTCTACTACTACTGCTACTACTAGCAGTCCACTGCATGGCAAATCTACTACTACTACTTCAATTGCTGCTACTGCTACTACTACTACTGGCCCTCTGCAGGGAATATATGGTGCTACTACTCCTGCTGCTGCAGCCACTTCTACTGCTGCTACTACCACTACTATTACTACTAGCCCAGTGCATGGCAAATACTACTTCTATTACCACTACTGCTGCTACTTCTACTGCTGCTGCTACCTCCGTTTCCCGGCCTAGGCGGGCGGCGGGGCCCTGCCGGGACGGGCGGGCCGCTGGGCTGGCGGTAAGGCCCAAGCGCCCGCTAAGCTGCGCCTCAAGAGGCAACCCGCGACCCCACCAGCAGCTACTGCCAAACCAGCCTAGAAGGGCCCGGTCTCGCGGCGATCGCGGAAGCTAAGCAGGGTCGGGCCTCGTTAGAACTTGGATGGGAGACCTCTAGGGAAGACCGGGTGCTCTAGGCTTTTTGCCTCCCGCTCCGCCTTCTCCTTTTGGCGCCCGCGGCATTCGCGGCTATCTCCGCCCCCGCCGGGTAGAGCTGCAAGCCCCACCTCCTCAGGCCCCTCCCACCACAGCAAGCGTCTTTTGAGGGGCTCCCCGCCTGCCTAAGCGGCCAGGCGGCCAGAAGGCGTCCCTGGAAGGCAGAGGCACGCCAGCCGCTCCGGGGGTGGCCTGACGGGAACCAGACGTGGCCGCGGACCCGGGGGCCGTCCGTGCGGCCCGCGAGCCCCTCGACCTGCACCTGGCCGCCCCCACTGGAGCCCAGCCCCGGCGCCGCCACCTGTCTGCCAGGCTGGCTCTCCACAGCTCCATACGGAAAAAGCCGCCCCTCCGCCGTTTCGCCATGGCCGGGGGCGGGATCGGGATCGAGGGCCCAGGCCGCTTCCCCGGGCCTGCCGGCCACCTGGGGCGGGGTCCTGAGCTCGGACGGTGGCATGGGGGCATGGGTGGCATTGCTGGGTCTAAGCGGCATTACCAACACAATGCTGGCTCCCACTGGCTTCGGGCCACCTGCTGTCGGGCAGGAGGGCCATCCCGGTCTGCGGTTGGGCTTCGCCTATCGCAGCGTGGGCCAGCTACTACTATTGCTCTTGCTGATTCTTCTACTTCTATTTCTGGCCCTCTGCACGTCAAATATGCTGCCACTATTACTGCTGCTCATGCCACTTCTACTGCTGTTTCTATCACTACTACTACTACTACTACTACTAGGCCAGTGCATGGCAAATTCTACTACTATTAGCACCACTGCTGCCATTACTACTACTGCTGCTACTACTACTGCTGCTGCTACTTGTACAGGTGCTGCTGCTACTACTAATACTAATAGCCCAGTGCATGGCAAATATTAACACTACTACTACTACTGCTTCTTCTACTATTGCTACTACTACTGCTACTACTAGCAGTCCACTGCATGGCAAATCTACTACTACTACTTCAATTGCTGCTACTGCTACTACTACTACTGGCCCTCTGCAGGGAATATATGGTGCTACTACTCCTGCTGCTGCAGCCACTTCTCCTGCTGCTACTACCACTACTATTACTACTAGCCCAGTGCATGGCAAATACTACTTCTATTACCACTACTGCTGCTACTTCTACTGCTGCTGCTACCTCCGTTGCCCGGCCTAGGCGGGTGGCGGGGCCCTGACGGGACGGGCGGTCCGCTGGGCTGGCGGTAAGGCCCAAGCGCCCGCTAAGCTGCACCTCAAGAGGCCGCCCGCGACCCCGCCGGCATCTACTGCCAAACCAGCCTAGAAGGGCCCGGTCTCGCCGGGATCGCGGAAGCTAAGCAGGGTCGGGCCTGGTTAGAACTTGGATGGGAGACCTCTAGGGAAGACCGGGTGCTCTAGGCTTTTTGCCTCCCGCTCCGCCTTCTCCTTTTGGTGTCCGCGGCGTTAGAGGCTATCTCCGCCCCCGCTGGGTACAGATGCAAGCCCCACCTGCTCAGGACCCTCCCACCACAGCAAGCGTCTGATGGGGCGCTCCCTGCCTGCCTGAGTGGCCAGGCGGCCAGAAGTCGTCCCTGGAAGGCGGAGACACACCAGACGCTCCGGGGGTGGCCTGACGGAAACCAGACGTGGTCGCGGACCCGGGGGCCGTCCGTGCGGCCCGCGAGCCCCTCGACCTGCATCTGGCCGCCGCCACTGGAGCCCAGCCCCGGCGCCGCCACCTGTCTGCCGGGCTGGCTCTCCACAGCTCCATACGGAAAAAGCCGCCCCTCCGCCGTTTCACCATGGCCGGGGTCGGGAGCGGGGTCGAGGGCCCAGGACGCTTCCCCGGGCCTGCCGGCCACCTGGGGCGGGGTCCTGAGTTCGGACGGTGGCATGGGGTCCAGGGTGGCGTGGCTGGGTCTTAGGGGCCGTGCCAAATCAATGGTGGCTCCCAGTGGCTTCGGGCCAGCTTCTGTCAGGCAGGAGGGCCTGTCCGGTCTGCGTCTGAGCTGCGCCTAGCGCAGCGTGGGCGGGCAGGTGGGATGCCCAAGGGACCGCGGTCCCCGGGCCCGGAAGCCTCCTGGGTCACTTCCCCGTGAGCGGCCAGGGGATCTGGGGCGGGGCGCCAAGCGCCGAAATGTTTGCTGGCTCCCGCCCGCCTTGGGCTGGGTGGTCGCCAACACCTCCGCCACCCCCAGGTGCCCGAGACCTCCGTTGCCCGGCCTAGGCAGGCGGCGGGGCCCTGCTGGGACGGGCGGGCCTCTGGGCTGACGGTAAGGCCCAAGCGCCTGCTAAGCTGCGCCTCAAGAGGCAGCCTCCGACGCCGCCGGCATCTACTGCCAAACCAGCCTAGAAGGGCCCGATCTCGCCGCGATCGCGGAAGCTAAGCAGGGTCGGGCCTCGTTAGAACTTGGATGGGAGACCTCTAGGGAAGACCGGGTGTTCTAGGCTTTTTGCCTCCCGCTCCGCCTTCTCCTTTTGGCGCCCGCGGCATTCGCGGCTATCTCCGCCCCCGCCGGGTACAGCTGCAAGCCCCACCTCCTCAGGCCCCTCCCACCACAGCAAGCGTCTTTTGAGGGGCTCCCCGCCTGCCTAAGCGGCCAGGCGGCCAGAAGGCGTCCCTGGAAGGCGGAGACACACCAGACGCTCCGGGGGTGGCCTGACGGAAACCAGACGTGGCCGCGGAGCCGGGGGCCGTCCGTGCGGCCCGCAAGCCCCTCGACCTGCACCTGGCCGCCCCCACTGGAGCCCAGCCCCGGCGCCGCCACCTGTCTGCCGGGCTGGCTCTCCACAGCTCCATATGGAAAAAGCCGCCCCTCCGCCGTTTCGCCATGGCCGGGGGCGGGAGCGGGATCGAGGGCCCAGGCCGCTTCCCCGGGCCTGCCGGCCACCTGGGGCGGGGTCCTGAGCTCGGACGGTGGCGTGGGGGCAAGGGTGGCGTTGCTGGGTCTAAGGGGCTTTACCAACACAATGCTGGCTCCCACTGGCTTCGGGCCAGCTTCTGTCAGGCAGGAGGGCCGGCCCGGTCTGCGGTTGGGCTTCGCCTAACGCAGCGTGGGCCGGCTACTACTATTGCTCTTGCTGATTCTTCTACTTCTATTTCTGGCCCTCTGCAGGTCAAATATGCTGCCACTATTACTGCTGCTGATGCCACTTCTACTGCTGTTTCTACCACTACTACTACTACTACTACTACTAGGCCAGTGCATGGCAAATACTACTACTATTACCACCACTGCTGCCATTACTACTACTGCTGCTACTACTACTGCTACTTGTACAGGTGCTGCTGCTACTACTACTACTAATAGCCCAGTGCATGGCAAATATTAACACTACTACTACTGCTGCTGCTTCTACTATTGCTACTATTACTGCTACTACTAGTAGTCCAGTGCATGGCAAATTCTACTACTATTACTACAACAGCTACTGCTGCTAATAGTAATGTTACTACTACTGCTAATGCTAGGAATCTAGTATATGGCAAATACTACTACTATTACTACTAGTGCTGCTGCTGCTACTTCCGCTACTACAACTATCAATACTACTAGCCCAGTGCATGGCAAATATACTACTATTATTGCTGTTCCTGCTACTTCTACTACTATTCCTGGCCCACTGCAAGTCAAATATGCTGCTCCAATTACTCCTGCTGCTGCCACTTCTACTGCTATTGCTACCACTATTACTACTACTACTAGCCCAATGCATGGCAAATACTACTACTATTACTACTACTGCTGCTGCTTGTACAAGTGCTACTACTACTGCTACTACTAGTAGTCCAGTGCATTGAAAATACTACTACTCCTCCTCCTGATGCTGCTACTACTTCTACTACTAGTATCAATACTACTAGCCCTGTGTATGGCAAATCTACTACTACTACTGCTATGGCTGCTACTTCTATTATCACTACTGGCCCACTGCAGGACAAATCTGCTGGTACTATTACTGCTGCTGATGCCACTTCTATTGCTGATGCTAACTCTACTACTACTGCTACTACTAGCAGTCCACTGCATGGCAAATCTACTACTACTACTTCAATTGCTGCTACTGCTACTACTACTACTGGCCCTCTGCAGGGAATATATGGTGCTACTACTCCTGCTGCTGCAGCCACTTCTACTGCTGCTACTACCACTACTATTACTACTAGCCCAGTGCATGGCAAATACTACTTCTATTACCGCTACTGCTGCTACTTCTACTGCTGCTGCTACCTCCGTTTCCCGGCCTAGGCGGGCGGCGGGGCCCTGCCGGGACGGGCGGGCCGCTGGGCTGGCGGTAAGGCCCAAGCGCCCGCTAAGCTGCGCCTCAAGAGGCAACCCGCGACCCCACCAGCAGCTACTGCCAAACCAGCCTAGAAGGGCCCGGTCTCGCGGCGATCGCGGAAGCTAAGCAGGGTCGGGCCTCGTTAGAACTTGGATGGGAGACCTCTAGGGAAGACCGGGTGCTCTAGGCTTTTTGCCTCCCGCTCCGCCTTCTCCTTTTGGCGCCCGCGGCATTCGCGGCTATCTCCGCCCCCGCCGGGTAGAGCTGCAAGCCCCACCTCCTCAGGCCCCTCCCACCACAGCAAGCGTCTTTTGAGGGGCTCCCCGCCTGCCTAAGCGGCCAGGCGGCCAGAAGGCGTCCCTGGAAGGCAGAGGCACGCCAGCCGCTCCGGGGGTGGCCTGACGGGAACCAGACGTGGCCGCGGACCCGGGGGCCGTCCGTGCGGCCCGCGAGCCCCTCGACCTGCACCTGGCCGCCCCCACTGGAGCCCAGCCCCGGCGCCGCCACCTGTCTGCCGGGCTGGCTCTCCACAGCTCCATACGGAAAAAGCCGCCCCTCCGCCGTTTCGCCATGGCCGGGGGCGGGATCGGGATCGAGGGCCCAGGCCGCTTCCCCGGGCCTGCCGGCCACCTGGGGCGGGGTCCTGAGCTCGGACGGTGGCATGGGGGCATGGGTGGCATTGCTGGGTCTAAGGGGCATTACCAACACAATGCTGGCTCCCACTGGCTTCGGGCCACCTGCTGTCGGGCAGGAGGGCCATCCCGGTCTGCGGTTGGGCTTCGCCTATCGCAGCGTGGGCCAGCTACTACTATTGCTCTTGCTGATTCTTCTACTTCTATTTCTGGCCCTCTGCACGTCAAATATGCTGCCACTATTACTGCTGCTCATGCCACTTCTACTGCTGTTTCTATCACTACTACTACTACTACTACTACTAGGCCAGTGCATGGCAAATTCTACTACTATTAGCACCACTGCTGCCATTACTACTACTGCTGCTACTACTACTGCTGCTGCTACTTGTACAGGTGCTGCTGCTACTACTAATACTAATAGCCCAGTGCATGGCAAATATTAACACTACTACTACTACTGCTTCTTCTACTATTGCTACTACTACTGCTACTACTAGCAGTCCACTGCATGGCAAATCTACTACTACTACTTCAATTGCTGCTACTGCTACTACTACTACTGGCCCTCTGCAGGGAATATATGGTGCTACTACTCCTGCTGCTGCAGCCACTTCTCCTGCTGCTACTACCACTACTATTACTACTAGCCCAGTGCATGGCAAATACTACTTCTATTACCACTACTGCTGCTACTTCTACTGCTGCTGCTACCTCCGTTCCCCGGCCTAGGCGGGTGGCGGGGCCCTGACGGGACGGGCGGTCCGCTGGGCTGGCGGTAAGGCCCAAGCGCCCGCTAAGCTGCACCTCAAGAGGCCGCCCGCGACCCCGCCGGCATCTACTGCCAAACCAGCCTAGAAGGGCCCGGTCTCGCCGGGATCGCGGAAGCTAAGCAGGGTCGGGCCTGGTTAGAACTTGGATGGGAGACCTCTAGGGAAGACCGGGTGCTCTAGGCTTTTTGCCTCCCGCTCCGCCTTCTCCTTTTGGTGTCCGCGGCGTTAGAGGCTATCTCCGCCCCCGCTGGGTACAGATGCAAGCCCCACCTGCTCAGGACCCTCCCACCACAGCAAGCGTCTGATGGGGCGCTCCCTGCCTGCCTGAGTGGCCAGGCGGCCAGAAGTCGTCCCTGGAAGGCGGAGACACACCAGACGCTCCGGGGGTGGCCTGACGGAAACCAGACGTGGTCGCGGACCCGGGGGCCGTCCGTGCGGCCCGCGAGCCCCTCGACCTGCATCTGGCCGCCGCCACTGGAGCCCAGCCCCGGCGCCGCCACCTGTCTGCCGGGCTGGCTCTCCACAGCTCCATACGGAAAAAGCCGCCCCTCCGCCGTTTCACCATGGCCGGGGTCGGGAGCGGGGTCGAGGGCCCAGGACGCTTCCCCGGGCCTGCCGGCCACCTGGGGCGGGGTCCTGAGTTCGGACGGTGGCATGGGGTCCAGGGTGGCGTGGCTGGGTCTTAGGGGCCGTGCCAAATCAATGGTGGCTCCCAGTGGCTTCGGGCCAGCTTCTGTCAGGCAGGAGGGCCTGTCCGGTCTGCGTCTGAGCTGCGCCTAGCGCAGCGTGGGCGGGCAGGTGGGATGCCCAAGGGACCGCGGTCCCCGGGCCCGGAAGCCTCCTGGGTCACTTCCCCGTGAGCGGCCAGGGGATCTGGGGCGGGGCGCCAAGCGCCGAAATGTTTGCTGGCTCCCGCCCGCCTTGGGCTGGGTGGTCGCCAACACCTCCGCCACCCCCAGGTGCCCGAGACCTCCGTTGCCCGGCCTAGGCAGGCGGCGGGGCCCTGCTGGGACGGGCGGGCCTCTGGGCTGACGGTAAGGCCCAAGCGCCTGCTAAGCTGCGCCTCAAGAGGCAGCCTCCGACGCCGCCGGCATCTACTGCCAAACCAGCCTAGAAGGGCCCGATCTCGCCGCGATCGCGGAAGCTAAGCAGGGTCGGGCCTCGTTAGAACTTGGATGGGAGACCTCTAGGGAAGACCGGGTGTTCTAGGCTTTTTGCCTCCCGCTCCGCCTTCTCCTTTTGGCGCCCGCGGCATTCGCGGCTATCTCCGCCCCCGCCGGGTACAGCTGCAAGCCCCACCTCCTCAGGCCCCTCCCACCACAGCAAGCGTCTTTTGAGGGGCTCCCCGCCTGCCTAAGCGGCCAGGCGGCCAGAAGGCGTCCCTGGAAGGCGGAGACACACCAGACGCTCCGGGGGTGGCCTGACGGAAACCAGACGTGGCCGCGGAGCCGGGGGCCGTCCGTGCGGCCCGCAAGCCCCTCGACCTGCACCTGGCCGCCCCCACTGGAGCCCAGCCCCGGCGCCGCCACCTGTCTGCCGGGCTGGCTCTCCACAGCTCCATATGGAAAAAGCCGCCCCTCCGCCGTTTCGCCATGGCCGGGGGCGGGAGCGGGATCGAGGGCCCAGGCCGCTTCCCCGGGCCTGCCGGCCACCTGGGGCGGGGTCCTGAGCTCGGACGGTGGCGTGGGGGCAAGGGTGGCGTTGCTGGGTCTAAGGGGCTTTACCAACACAATGCTGGCTCCCACTGGCTTCGGGCCAGCTTCTGTCAGGCAGGAGGGCCGGCCCGGTCTGCGGTTGGGCTTCGCCTAACGCAGCGTGGGCCGGCTACTACTATTGCTCTTGCTGATTCTTCTACTTCTATTTCTGGCCCTCTGCAGGTCAAATATGCTGCCACTATTACTGCTGCTGATGCCACTTCTACTGCTGTTTCTACCACTACTACTACTACTACTACTACTAGGCCAGTGCATGGCAAATACTACTACTATTACCACCACTGCTGCCATTACTACTACTGCTGCTACTACTACTGCTACTTGTACAGGTGCTGCTGCTACTACTACTACTAATAGCCCAGTGCATGGCAAATATTAACACTACTACTACTGCTGCTGCTTCTACTATTGCTACTATTACTGCTACTACTAGTAGTCCAGTGCATGGCAAATTCTACTACTATTACTACAACAGCTACTGCTGCTAATAGTAATGTTACTACTACTGCTAATGCTAGGAATCTAGTATATGGCAAATACTACTACTATTACTACTAGTGCTGCTGCTGCTACTTCCGCTACTACAACTATCAATACTACTAGCCCAGTGCATGGCAAATATACTACTATTATTGCTGTTCCTGCTACTTCTACTACTATTCCTGGCCCACTGCAAGTCAAATATGCTGCTCCAATTACTCCTGCTGCTGCCACTTCTACTGCTATTGCTACCACTATTACTACTACTACTAGCCCAATGCATGGCAAATACTACTACTATTACTACTACTGCTGCTGCTTGTACAAGTGCTACTACTACTGCTACTACTAGTAGTCCAGTGCATTGAAAATACTACTACTCCTCCTCCTGATGCTGCTACTACTTCTACTACTAGTATCAATACTACTAGCCCTGTGTATGGCAAATCTACTACTACTACTGCTATGGCTGCTACTTCTATTATCACTACTGGCCCACTGCAGGACAAATCTGCTGGTACTATTACTGCTGCTGATGCCACTTCTATTGCTGATGCTAACTCTACTACTACTGCTACTACTAGCAGTCCACTGCATGGCAAATCTACTACTACTACTTCAATTGCTGCTACTGCTACTACTACTACTGGCCCTCTGCAGGGAATATATGGTGCTACTACTCCTGCTGCTGCAGCCACTTCTACTGCTGCTACTACCACTACTATTACTACTAGCCCAGTGCATGGCAAATACTACTTCTATTACCGCTACTGCTGCTACTTCTACTGCTGCTGCTACCTCCGTTTCCCGGCCTAGGCGGGCGGCGGGGCCCTGCCGGGACGGGCGGGCCGCTGGGCTGGCGGTAAGGCCCAAGCGCCCGCTAAGCTGCGCCTCAAGAGGCAACCCGCGACCCCACCAGCAGCTACTGCCAAACCAGCCTAGAAGGGCCCGGTCTCGCGGCGATCGCGGAAGCTAAGCAGGGTCGGGCCTCGTTAGAACTTGGATGGGAGACCTCTAGGGAAGACCGGGTGCTCTAGGCTTTTTGCCTCCCGCTCCGCCTTCTCCTTTTGGCGCCCGCGGCATTCGCGGCTATCTCCGCCCCCGCCGGGTAGAGCTGCAAGCCCCACCTCCTCAGGCCCCTCCCACCACAGCAAGCGTCTTTTGAGGGGCTCCCCGCCTGCCTAAGCGGCCAGGCGGCCAGAAGGCGTCCCTGGAAGGCAGAGGCACGCCAGCCGCTCCGGGGGTGGCCTGACGGGAACCAGACGTGGCCGCGGACCCGGGGGCCGTCCGTGCGGCCCGCGAGCCCCTCGACCTGCACCTGGCCGCCCCCACTGGAGCCCAGCCCCGGCGCCGCCACCTGTCTGCCGGGCTGGCTCTCCACAGCTCCATATGGAAAAAGCCGCCCCTCCGCCGTTTCGCCATGGCCGGGGGCGGGAGCGGGATCGAGGGCCCAGGCCGCTTCCCCGGGCCTGCCGGCCACCTGGGGCGGGGTCCTGAGCTCGGACGGTGGCGTGGGGGCAAGGGTGGCGTTGCTGGGTCTAAGGGGCTTTACCAACACAATGCTGGCTCCCACTGGCTTCGGGCCAGCTTCTGTCAGGCAGGAGGGCCGGCCCGGTCTGCGGTTGGGCTTCGCCTAACGCAGCGTGGGCCGGCTACTACTATTGCTCTTGCTGATTCTTCTACTTCTATTTCTGGCCCTCTGCAGGTCAAATATGCTGCCACTATTACTGCTGCTGATGCCACTTCTACTGCTGTTTCTACCACTACTACTACTACTACTACTACTAGGCCAGTGCATGGCAAATACTACTACTATTACCACCACTGCTGCCATTACTACTACTGCTGCTACTACTACTGCTACTTGTACAGGTGCTGCTGCTACTACTACTACTAATAGCCCAGTGCATGGCAAATATTAACACTACTACTACTGCTGCTGCTTCTACTATTGCTACTATTACTGCTACTACTAGTAGTCCAGTGCATGGCAAATTCTACTACTATTACTACAACAGCTACTGCTGCTAATAGTAATGTTACTACTACTGCTAATGCTAGGAATCTAGTATATGGCAAATACTACTACTATTACTACTAGTGCTGCTGCTGCTACTTCCGCTACTACAACTATCAATACTACTAGCCCAGTGCATGGCAAATATACTACTATTATTGCTGTTCCTGCTACTTCTACTACTATTCCTGGCCCACTGCAAGTCAAATATGCTGCTCCAATTACTCCTGCTGCTGCCACTTCTACTGCTATTGCTACCACTATTACTACTACTACTAGCCCAATGCATGGCAAATACTACTACTATTACTACTACTGCTGCTGCTTGTACAAGTGCTACTACTACTGCTACTACTAGTAGTCCAGTGCATTGAAAATACTACTACTCCTCCTCCTGATGCTGCTACTACTTCTACTACTAGTATCAATACTACTAGCCCTGTGTATGGCAAATCTACTACTACTACTGCTATGGCTGCTACTTCTATTATCACTACTGGCCCACTGCAGGACAAATCTGCTGGTACTATTACTGCTGCTGATGCCACTTCTATTGCTGATGCTAACTCTACTACTACTGCTACTACTAGCAGTCCACTGCATGGCAAATCTACTACTACTACTTCAATTGCTGCTACTGCTACTACTACTACTGGCCCTCTGCAGGGAATATATGGTGCTACTACTCCTGCTGCTGCAGCCACTTCTCCTGCTGCTACTACCACTACTATTACTACTAGCCCAGTGCATGGCAAATACTACTTCTATTACCACTACTGCTGCTACTTCTACTGCTGCTGCTACCTCCGTTGCCCGGCCTAGGCGGGCGGCGTGGCCCTGCCGGGACGGGCGGGCCGCTGGGCTGGCGGTAAGGCCCAAGCGCCCGCTAAGCTGCGCCTCAAGAGGCAGCCCGTGACCCCGCCGGCATCTACTGCCAAACCAGCCTACAAGGGCCCGATCTCGCCGCGAACGCGGAAGCTAAGCAGGGTCGGGCCTCGTTAGAACTTGGATGGGAGACCTCTAGGGAAGACCGGGTGCTCTAGGCTTTTTGCCTCCCGCTCCGCCTTCTCCTTTTGGCGCCCGCGGCATTCGCGGCTATCTCCGCCCCCGCCGGGTAGAGCTGCAAGCCCCACCTCCTCAGGCCCCTCCCACCACAGCAAGCGTCTTTTGAGGGGCTCCCCGCCTGCCTAAGCGGCCAGGCGGCCAGAAGGCGTCCCTGGAAGGCAGAGGCACGCCAGCCGCTCCGGGGGTGGCCTGACGGGAACCAGACGTGGCCGCGGACCCGGGGGCCGTCCGTGCGGCCCGCGAGCCCCTCGACCTGCACCTGGCCGCCCCCACTGGAGCCCAGCCCCGGCGCCGCCACCTGTCTGCCGGGCTGGCTCTCCACAGCTCCATACGGAAAAAGCCGCCCCTCCGCCGTTTCGCCATGGCCGGGGGCGGGATCGGGATCGAGGGCCCAGGCCGCTTCCCCGGGCCTGCCGGCCACCTGGGGCGGGGTCCTGAGCTCGGACGGTGGCATGGGGGCATGGGTGGCATTGCTGGGTCTAAGGGGCATTACCAACACAATGCTGGCTCCCACTGGCTTCGGGCCACCTGCTGTCGGGCAGGAGGGCCATCCCGGTCTGCGGTTGGGCTTCGCCTATCGCAGCGTGGGCCAGCTACTACTATTGCTCTTGCTGATTCTTCTACTTCTATTTCTGGCCCTCTGCACGTCAAATATGCTGCCACTATTACTGCTGCTCATGCCACTTCTACTGCTGTTTCTATCACTACTACTACTACTACTACTACTAGGCCAGTGCATGGCAAATTCTACTACTATTAGCACCACTGCTGCCATTACTACTACTGCTGCTACTACTACTGCTGCTGCTACTTGTACAGGTGCTGCTGCTACTACTAATACTAATAGCCCAGTGCATGGCAAATATTAACACTACTACTACTACTGCTTCTTCTACTATTGCTACTACTACTGCTACTACTAGCAGTCCACTGCATGGCAAATCTACTACTACTACTTCAATTGCTGCTACTGCTACTACTACTACTGGCCCTCTGCAGGGAATATATGGTGCTACTACTCCTGCTGCTGCAGCCACTTCTCCTGCTGCTACTACCACTACTATTACTACTAGCCCAGTGCATGGCAAATACTACTTCTATTACCACTACTGCTGCTACTTCTACTGCTGCTGCTACCTCCGTTCCCCGGCCTAGGCGGGTGGCGGGGCCCTGACGGGACGGGCGGTCCGCTGGGCTGGCGGTAAGGCCCAAGCGCCCGCTAAGCTGCACCTCAAGAGGCCGCCCGCGACCCCGCCGGCATCTACTGCCAAACCAGCCTAGAAGGGCCCGGTCTCGCCGGGATCGCGGAAGCTAAGCAGGGTCGGGCCTGGTTAGAACTTGGATGGGAGACCTCTAGGGAAGACCGGGTGCTCTAGGCTTTTTGCCTCCCGCTCCGCCTTCTCCTTTTGGTGTCCGCGGCGTTAGAGGCTATCTCCGCCCCCGCTGGGTACAGATGCAAGCCCCACCTGCTCAGGACCCTCCCACCACAGCAAGCGTCTGATGGGGCGCTCCCTGCCTGCCTGAGTGGCCAGGCGGCCAGAAGTCGTCCCTGGAAGGCGGAGACACACCAGACGCTCCGGGGGTGGCCTGACGGAAACCAGACGTGGTCGCGGACCCGGGGGCCGTCCGTGCGGCCCGCGAGCCCCTCGACCTGCACCTGGCCGCCGCCACTGGAGCCCAGCCCCGGCGCCGCCACCTGTCTGCCGGGCTGGCTCTCCACAGCTCCATACGGAAAAAGCCGCCCCTCCGCCGTTTCACCATGGCCGGGGTCGGGAGCGGGGTCGAGGGCCCAGGACGCTTCCCCGGGCCTGCCGGCCACCTGGGGCGGGGTCCTGAGTTCGGACGGTGGCATGGGGTCCAGGGTGGCGTGGCTGGGTCTTAGGGGCCGTGCCAAATCAATGGTGGCTCCCAGTGGCTTCGGGCCAGCTTCTGTCAGGCAGGAGGGCCTGTCCGGTCTGCGTCTGAGCTGCGCCTAGCGCAGCGTGGGCGGGCAGGTGGGATGCCCAAGGGACCGCGGTCCCCGGGCCCGGAAGCCTCCTGGGTCACTTCCCCGTGAGCGGCCAGGGGATCTGGGGCGGGGCGCCAAGCGCCGAAATGTTTGCTGGCTCCCGCCCGCCTTGGGCTGGGTGGTCGCCAACACCTCCGCCACCCCCAGGTGCCCGAGACCTCCGTTGCCCGGCCTAGGCAGGCGGCGGGGCCCTGCTGGGACGGGCGGGCCTCTGGGCTGACGGTAAGGCCCAAGCGCCTGCTAAGCTGCGCCTCAAGAGGCAGCCTCCGACGCCGCCGGCATCTACTGCCAAACCAGCCTAGAAGGGCCCGATCTCGCCGCGATCGCGGAAGCTAAGCAGGGTCGGGCCTCGTTAGAACTTGGATGGGAGACCTCTAGGGAAGACCGGGTGTTCTAGGCTTTTTGCCTCCCGCTCCGCCTTCTCCTTTTGGCGCCCGCGGCATTCGCGGCTATCTCCGCCCCCGCCGGGTACAGCTGCAAGCCCCACCTCCTCAGGCCCCTCGCACCACAGCAAGCGTCTTTTGAGGGGCTCCCCGCCTGCCTAAGCGGCCAGGCGGCCAGAAGGCGTCCCTGGAAGGCGGAGACACACCAGACGCTCCTGGGGTGGCCTGACGGAAACCAGACGTGGCCGCGGAGCCGGGGGCCGTCCGTGCGGCCCGCAAGCCCCTCGACCTGCACCTGGCCGCCCCCACTGGAGCCCAGCCCCGGCGCCGCCACCTGTCTGCCGGGCTGGCTCTCCACAGCTCCATATGGAAAAAGCCGCCCCTCCGCCGTTTCGCCATGGCCGGGGGCGGGAGCGGGATCGAGGGCCCAGGCCGCTTCCCCGGGCCTGCCGGCCACCTGGGGCGGGGTCCTGAGCTCGGACGGTGGCGTGGGGGCAAGGGTGGCGTTGCTGGGTCTAAGGGGCTTTACCAACACAATGCTGGCTCCCACTGGCTTCGGGCCAGCTTCTGTCAGGCAGGAGGGCCGGCCCGGTCTGCGGTTGGGCTTCGCCTAACGCAGCGTGGGCCGGCTACTACTATTGCTCTTGCTGATTCTTCTACTTCTATTTCTGGCCCTCTGCAGGTCAAATATGCTGCCACTATTACTGCTGCTGATGCCACTTCTACTGCTGTTTCTACCACTACTACTACTACTACTACTACTAGGCCAGTGCATGGCAAATACTACTACTATTACCACCACTGCTGCCATTACTACTACTGCTGCTACTACTACTGCTACTTGTACAGGTGCTGCTGCTACTACTACTACTAATAGCCCAGTGCATGGCAAATATTAACACTACTACTACTGCTGCTGCTTCTACTATTGCTACTATTACTGCTACTACTAGTAGTCCAGTGCATGGCAAATTCTACTACTATTACTACAACAGCTACTGCTGCTAATAGTAATGTTACTACTACTGCTAATGCTAGGAATCTAGTATATGGCAAATACTACTACTATTACTACTAGTGCTGCTGCTGCTACTTCCGCTACTACAACTATCAATACTACTAGCCCAGTGCATGGCAAATATACTACTATTATTGCTGTTCCTGCTACTTCTACTACTATTCCTGGCCCACTGCAAGTCAAATATGCTGCTCCAATTACTCCTGCTGCTGCCACTTCTACTGCTATTGCTACCACTATTACTACTACTACTAGCCCAATGCATGGCAAATACTACTACTATTACTACTACTGCTGCTGCTTGTACAAGTGCTACTACTACTGCTACTACTAGTAGTCCAGTGCATTGAAAATACTACTACTCCTCCTCCTGATGCTGCTACTACTTCTACTACTAGTATCAATACTACTAGCCCTGTGTATGGCAAATCTACTACTACTACTGCTATGGCTGCTACTTCTATTATCACTACTGGCCCACTGCAGGACAAATCTGCTGGTACTATTACTGCTGCTGATGCCACTTCTATTGCTGATGCTAACTCTACTACTACTGCTACTACTAGCAGTCCACTGCATGGCAAATCTACTACTACTACTTCAATTGCTGCTACTGCTACTACTACTACTGGCCCTCTGCAGGGAATATATGGTGCTACTACTCCTGCTGCTGCAGCCACTTCTCCTGCTGCTACTACCACTACTATTACTACTAGCCCAGTGCATGGCAAATACTACTTCTATTACCACTACTGCTGCTACTTCTACTGCTGCTGCTACCTCTGTTTCCCGGCCTAGGCGGGCGGCGTGGCCCTGCCGGGACGGGCGGGCCGCTGGGCTGGCGGTAAGGCCCAAGCGCCCGCTAAGCTGCGCCTCAAGAGGCAGCCCGTGACCCCGCCGGCATCTACTGCCAAACCAGCCTACAAGGGCCCGATCTCGCCGCGAACGCGGAAGCTAAGCAGGGTCGGGCCTGGTTAGAACTTGCATGGGAGACTTCTAGGGAACACCGGGTGCTCTAGGCTTTTTGCCTCCCGCTCCGCCTTCTCATTTTGGGGTCCGCGGTGTTTGCGGCTATCTCCGCCCCCGCCGGGTACAGCTGCAAGCCCTACCTCCTCAGGCCCCTCCCACCACAGCAAGCGTCTTATGAGGGGCTCCCCGCCTGCCTGACCGGCCAGGCGGCCAGAAGGCGTCCCTGGAAGGCAGAGGCACACCAGACGCTCCGGGGGTGGCCTGACAGAAACCAGACGTGGCCGCGGACCCGGGGGCCGTCCGTGCGGCCCGCGAGCCCCTCGACCTGCACCTGGCCGCCCCCACTGGAGCCCAGCCCCGGCGCCGCCACCTGTCTGCCGGGCTGGCTCTCCACAGCTCCATATGGAAAAAGCCGCCCCTCCGCCGTTTCGCCATGGCCGGGGGCGGGATCGGGATCGAGGGCCCAGGCCGCTTCCCCGGGCCTGCCGGCCACCTGGGGCGGGGTCCTGAGCTCGGACGGTGGCATGGGGGCATGGGTGGCATTGCTGGGTCTAAGGGGCATTACCAACACAATGCTGGCTCCCACTGGCTTCGGGCCACCTGCTGTCGGGCAGGAGGGCCATCCCGGTCTGCGGTTGGGCTTCGCCTATCGCAGCGTGGGCCAGCTACTACTATTGCTCTTGCTGATTCTTCTACTTCTATTTCTGGCCCTCTGCACGTCAAATATGCTGCCACTATTACTGCTGCTCATGCCACTTCTACTGCTGTTTCTATCACTACTACTACTACTACTACTACTAGGCCAGTGCATGGCAAATTCTACTACTATTAGCACCACTGCTGCCATTACTACTACTGCTGCTACTACTACTGCTGCTGCTACTTGTACAGGTGCTGCTGCTACTACTAATACTAATAGCCCAGTGCATGGCAAATATTAACACTACTACTACTACTGCTTCTTCTACTATTGCTACTACTACTGCTACTACTAGCAGTCCACTGCATGGCAAATCTACTACTACTACTTCAATTGCTGCTACTGCTACTACTACTACTGGCCCTCTGCAGGGAATATATGGTGCTACTACTCCTGCTGCTGCAGCCACTTCTCCTGCTGCTACTACCACTACTATTACTACTAGCCCAGTGCATGGCAAATACTACTTCTATTACCACTACTGCTGCTACTTCTACTGCTGCTGCTACCTCCGTTCCCCGGCCTAGGCGGGTGGCGGGGCCCTGACGGGACGGGCGGTCCGCTGGGCTGGCGGTAAGGCCCAAGCGCCCGCTAAGCTGCACCTCAAGAGGCCGCCCGCGACCCCGCCGGCATCTACTGCCAAACCAGCCTAGAAGGGCCCGGTCTCGCCGGGATCGCGGAAGCTAAGCAGGGTCGGGCCTGGTTAGAACTTGGATGGGAGACCTCTAGGGAAGACCGGGTGCTCTAGGCTTTTTGCCTCCCGCTCCGCCTTCTCCTTTTGGTGTCCGCGGCGTTAGAGGCTATCTCCGCCCCCGCTGGGTACAGATGCAAGCCCCACCTGCTCAGGACCCTCCCACCACAGCAAGCGTCTGATGGGGCGCTCCCTGCCTGCCTGAGTGGCCAGGCGGCCAGAAGTCGTCCCTGGAAGGCGGAGACACACCAGACGCTCCGGGGGTGGCCTGACGGAAACCAGACGTGGTCGCGGACCCGGGGGCCGTCCGTGCGGCCCGCGAGCCCCTCGACCTGCACCTGGCCGCCGCCACTGGAGCCCAGCCCCGGCGCCGCCACCTGTCTGCCGGGCTGGCTCTCCACAGCTCCATACGGAAAAAGCCGCCCCTCCGCCGTTTCACCATGGCCGGGGTCGGGAGCGGGGTCGAGGGCCCAGGACGCTTCCCCGGGCCTGCCGGCCACCTGGGGCGGGGTCCTGAGTTCGGACGGTGGCATGGGGTCCAGGGTGGCGTGGCTGGGTCTTAGGGGCCGTGCCAAATCAATGGTGGCTCCCAGTGGCTTCGGGCCAGCTTCTGTCAGGCAGGAGGGCCTGTCCGGTCTGCGTCTGAGCTGCGCCTAGCGCAGCGTGGGCGGGCAGGTGGGATGCCCAAGGGACCGCGGTCCCCGGGCCCGGAAGCCTCCTGGGTCACTTCCCCGTGAGCGGCCAGGGGATCTGGGGCGGGGCGCCAAGCGCCGAAATGTTTGCTGGCTCCCGCCCGCCTTGGGCTGGGTGGTCGCCAACACCTCCGCCACCCCCAGGTGCCCGAGACCTCCGTTGCCCGGCCTAGGCAGGCGGCGGGGCCCTGCTGGGACGGGCGGGCCTCTGGGCTGACGGTAAGGCCCAAGCGCCTGCTAAGCTGCGCCTCAAGAGGCAGCCTCCGACGCCGCCGGCATCTACTGCCAAACCAGCCTAGAAGGGCCCGATCTCGCCGCGATCGCGGAAGCTAAGCAGGGTCGGGCCTCGTTAGAACTTGGATGGGAGACCTCTAGGGAAGACCGGGTGTTCTAGGCTTTTTGCCTCCCGCTCCGCCTTCTCCTTTTGGCGCCCGCGGCATTCGCGGCTATCTCCGCCCCCGCCGGGTACAGCTGCAAGCCCCACCTCCTCAGGCCCCTCCCACCACAGCAAGCGTCTTTTGAGGGGCTCCCCGCCTGCCTAAGCGGCCAGGCGGCCAGAAGGCGTCCCTGGAAGGCGGAGACACACCAGACGCTCCGGGGGTGGCCTGACGGAAACCAGACGTGGCCGCGGAGCCGGGGGCCGTACGTGCGGCCCGCAAGCCCCTCGACCTGCACCTGGCCGCCCCCACTGGAGCCCAGCCCCGGCGCCGCCACCTGTCTGCCGGGCTGGCTCTCCACAGCTCCATATGGAAAAAGCCGCCCCTCCGCCGTTTCGCCATGGCCGGGGGCGGGAGCGGGATCGAGGGCCCAGGCCGCTTCCCCGGGCCTGCCGGCCACCTGGGGCGGGGTCCTGAGCTCGGACGGTGGCGTGGGGGCAAGGGTGGCGTTGCTGGGTCTAAGGGGCTTTACCAACACAATGCTGGCTCCCACTGGCTTCGGGCCAGCTTCTGTCAGGCAGGAGGGCCGGCCCGGTCTGCGGTTGGGCTTCGCCTAACGCAGCGTGGGCCGGCTACTACTATTGCTCTTGCTGATTCTTCTACTTCTATTTCTGGCCCTCTGCAGGTCAAATATGCTGCCACTATTACTGCTGCTGATGCCACTTCTACTGCTGTTTCTACCACTACTACTACTACTACTACTACTAGGCCAGTGCATGGCAAATACTACTACTATTACCACCACTGCTGCCATTACTACTACTGCTGCTACTACTACTGCTACTTGTACAGGTGCTGCTGCTACTACTACTACTAATAGCCCAGTGCATGGCAAATATTAACACTACTACTACTGCTGCTGCTTCTACTATTGCTACTATTACTGCTACTACTAGTAGTCCAGTGCATGGCAAATTCTACTACTATTACTACAACAGCTACTGCTGCTAATAGTAATGTTACTACTACTGCTAATGCTAGGAATCTAGTATATGGCAAATACTACTACTATTACTACTAGTGCTGCTGCTGCTACTTCCGCTACTACAACTATCAATACTACTAGCCCAGTGCATGGCAAATATACTACTATTATTGCTGTTCCTGCTACTTCTACTACTATTCCTGGCCCACTGCAAGTCAAATATGCTGCTCCAATTACTCCTGCTGCTGCCACTTCTACTGCTATTGCTACCACTATTACTACTACTACTAGCCCAATGCATGGCAAATACTACTACTATTACTACTACTGCTGCTGCTTGTACAAGTGCTACTACTACTGCTACTACTAGTAGTCCAGTGCATTGAAAATACTACTACTCCTCCTCCTGATGCTGCTACTACTTCTACTACTAGTATCAATACTACTAGCCCTGTGTATGGCAAATCTACTACTACTACTGCTATGGCTGCTACTTCTATTATCACTACTGGCCCACTGCAGGACAAATCTGCTGGTACTATTACTGCTGCTGATGCCACTTCTATTGCTGATGCTAACTCTACTACTACTGCTACTACTAGCAGTCCACTGCATGGCAAATCTACTACTACTACTTCAATTGCTGCTACTGCTACTACTACTACTGGCCCTCTGCAGGGAATATATGGTGCTACTACTCCTGCTGCTGCAGCCACTTCTCCTGCTGCTACTACCACTACTATTACTACTAGCCCAGTGCATGGCAAATACTACTTCTATTACCACTACTGCTGCTACTTCTACTGCTGCTGCTACCTCTGTTTCCCGGCCTAGGCGGGCGGCGTGGCCCTGCCGGGACGGGCGGGCCGCTGGGCTGGCGGTAAGGCCCAAGCGCCCGCTAAGCTGCGCCTCAAGAGGCAGCCCGTGACCCCGCCGGCATCTACTGCCAAACCAGCCTACAAGGGCCCGATCTCGCCGCGAACGCGGAAGCTAAGCAGGGTCGGGCCTGGTTAGAACTTGCATGGGAGACTTCTAGGGAACACCGGGTGCTCTAGGCTTTTTGCCTCCCGCTCCGCCTTCTCATTTTGGGGTCCGCGGTGTTTGCGGCTATCTCCGCCCCCGCCGGGTACAGCTGCAAGCCCTACCTCCTCAGGCCCCTCCCACCACAGCAAGCGTCTTATGAGGGGCTCCCCGCCTGCCTGACCGGCCAGGCGGCCAGAAGGCGTCCCTGGAAGGCAGAGGCACACCAGACGCTCCGGGGGTGGCCTGACAGAAACCAGACGTGGCCGCGGACCCGGGGGCCGTCCGTGCGGCCCGCGAGCCCCTCGACCTGCACCTGGCCGCCCCCACTGGAGCCCAGCCCCGGCGCCGCCACCTGTCTGCCGGGCTGGCTCTCCACAGCTCCATATGGAAAAAGCCGCCCCTCCGCCGTTTCGCCATGGCCGGGGGCGGGAGCCGGATCGAGGGCCCAGGCCGCTTCCCCGGGCCTGCCGGCCACCTGGGGCGGGGTCCTGAGCTCGGACGGTGGCGTGGGGGCAAGGGTGGCGTTGCTGGGTCTAAGGGGCTTTACCAACACAATGCTGGCTCCCACTGGCTTCGGGCCAGCTTCTGTCAGGCAGGAGGGCCGGCCCGGTCTGCGGTTGGGCTTCGCCTAACGCAGCGTGGGCCGGCTACTACTATTGCTCTTGCTGATTCTTCTACTTCTATTTCTGGCCCTCTGCAGGTCAAATATGCTGCCACTATTACTGCTGCTGATGCCACTTCTACTGCTGTTTCTACCACTACTACTACTACTACTACTACTAGGCCAGTGCATGGCAAATACTACTACTATTACCACCACTGCTGCCATTACTACTACTGCTGCTACTACTACTGCTACTTGTACAGGTGCTGCTGCTACTACTACTACTAATAGCCCAGTGCATGGCAAATATTAACACTACTACTACTGCTGCTGCTTCTACTATTGCTACTATTACTGCTACTACTAGTAGTCCAGTGCATGGCAAATTCTACTACTATTACTACAACAGCTACTGCTGCTAATAGTAATGTTACTACTACTGCTAATGCTAGGAATCTAGTATATGGCAAATACTACTACTATTACTACTAGTGCTGCTGCTGCTACTTCCGCTACTACAACTATCAATACTACTAGCCCAGTGCATGGCAAATATACTACTATTATTGCTGTTCCTGCTACTTCTACTACTATTCCTGGCCCACTGCAAGTCAAATATGCTGCTCCAATTACTCCTGCTGCTGCCACTTCTACTGCTATTGCTACCACTATTACTACTACTACTAGCCCAATGCATGGCAAATACTACTACTATTACTACTACTGCTGCTGCTTGTACAAGTGCTACTACTACTGCTACTACTAGTAGTCCAGTGCATTGAAAATACTACTACTCCTCCTCCTGATGCTGCTACTACTTCTACTACTAGTATCAATACTACTAGCCCTGTGTATGGCAAATCTACTACTACTACTGCTATGGCTGCTACTTCTATTATCACTACTGGCCCACTGCAGGACAAATCTGCTGGTACTATTACTGCTGCTGATGCCACTTCTATTGCTGATGCTAACTCTACTACTACTGCTACTACTAGCAGTCCACTGCATGGCAAATCTACTACTACTACTTCAATTGCTGCTACTGCTACTACTACTACTGGCCCTCTGCAGGGAATATATGGTGCTACTACTCCTGCTGCTGCAGCCACTTCTCCTGCTGCTACTACCACTACTATTACTACTAGCCCAGTGCATGGCAAATACTACTTCTATTACCACTACTGCTGCTACTTCTACTGCTGCTGCTACCTCCGTTTCCCGGCCTAGGCGGGCGGCGTGGCCCTGCCGGGACGGGCGGGCCGCTGGGCTGGCGGTAAGGCCCAAGCTGCGCCTCAAGAGGCAGCCCGTGACCCCGCCGGCATCTACTGCCAAACCAGCCTACAAGGGCCCGATCTCGCCGCGATTCTGGAAGCTAAGCATGGTCGGGCCTGGTTAGAACTTGCATGGGAGACTTCTAGGGAACATCGGGTGCTCTAGGCATTTTGCCTCCCACTCCGCCTTCTCCTTTTGGGGTCCGAGGCGTTTGCGGCTATCTCTGCCCCCGCCGGGTACAGCTGCAAGCCCTACCTCCTCAGGCCCCTCCCACCACAGCAAGCGTCTTATGAGGGGCTCCCCGCCTGACCGGCCAGGCGGCCAGAAGGCGTCCCTGGAAGGCGGAGACACACCAGACGCTCCGGGGGTGGCCTGACGGAAACCAGACGTGGCCGCGGACCCGGGGGCCGTCCGTGCGGCCCGCGAGCCCCTCGACCTGCACCTGGCCGCCCCCACTGGAGCCCAGCCCCGGCGCCGCCACCTGTCTGCCGGGCTGGCTCTCCACAGCTCCATATGGAAAAAGCCGCCCCTCCGCCGTTTCGCCATGGCCGGGGGCGGGAGCCGGATCGAGGGCCCAGGCCGCTTCCCCGGGCCTGCCGGCCACCTGGGGCGGGGTCCTGAGCTTGGACGGTGGCGTGGGGGCAAGGGTGGCGTTGCTGGGTCTAAGGGGCTTTACCAACACAATGCTGGCTCCCACTGGCTTCGGGCCACCTGCTGTCGGGCAGGAGGGCCGGCCCGGTCTGCGGTTGGGCTTCGCCTAACGCAGCGTGGGCCGGCTACTACTATTGCTCTTGCTGATTCTTCTACTTCTATTTCTGGCCCTCTGCAGGTCAAATATGCTGCCACTATTACTGCTGCTGATGCCACTTCTACTGCTGTTTCTACCACTACTACTACTACTACTACTACTAGGCCAGTGCATGGCAAATACTACTACTATTACCACCACTGCTGCCATTACTACTACTGCTGCTACTACTACTGCTACTTGTACAGGTGCTGCTGCTACTACTACTACTAATAGCCCAGTGCATGGCAAATATTAACACTACTACTACTGCTGCTGCTTCTACTATTGCTACTATTACTGCTACTACTAGTAGTCCAGTGCATGGCAAATTCTACTACTATTACTACAACAGCTACTGCTGCTAATAGTAATGTTACTACTACTGCTAATGCTAGGAATCTAGTATATGGCAAATACTACTACTATTACTACTAGTGCTGCTGCTGCTACTTCCGCTACTACAACTATCAATACTACTAGCCCAGTGCATGGCAAATATACTACTATTATTGCTGTTCCTGCTACTTCTACTACTATTCCTGGCCCACTGCAAGTCAAATATGCTGCTCCAATTACTCCTGCTGCTGCCACTTCTACTGCTATTGCTACCACTATTACTACTACTACTAGCCCAATGCATGGCAAATACTACTACTATTACTACTACTGCTGCTGCTTGTACAAGTGCTACTACTACTGCTACTACTAGTAGTCCAGTGCATTGAAAATACTACTACTCCTCCTCCTGATGCTGCTACTACTTCTACTACTAGTATCAATACTACTAGCCCTGTGTATGGCAAATCTACTACTACTACTGCTATGGCTGCTACTTCTATTATCACTACTGGCCCACTGCAGGACAAATCTGCTGGTACTATTACTGCTGCTGATGCCACTTCTATTGCTGATGCTAACTCTACTACTACTGCTACTACTAGCAGTCCACTGCATGGCAAATCTACTACTACTACTTCAATTGCTGCTACTGCTACTACTACTACTGGCCCTCTGCAGGGAATATATGGTGCTACTACTCCTGCTGCTGCAGCCACTTCTCCTGCTGCTACTACCACTACTATTACTACTAGCCCAGTGCATGGCAAATACTACTTCTATTACCACTACTGCTGCTACTTCTACTGCTGCTGCTACCTCTGTTTCCCGGCCTAGGCGGGCGGCGTGGCCCTGCCGGGACGGGCGGGCCGCTGGGCTGGCGGTAAGGCCCAAGCGCCCGCTAAGCTGCGCCTCAAGAGGCAGCCCGTGACCCCGCCGGCATCTACTGCCAAACCAGCCTACAAGGGCCCGATCTCGCCGCGAACGCGGAAGCTAAGCAGGGTCGGGCCTGGTTAGAACTTGCATGGGAGACTTCTAGGGAACACCGGGTGCTCTAGGCTTTTTGCCTCCCGCTCCGCCTTCTCATTTTGGGGTCCGCGGTGTTTGCGGCTATCTCCGCCCCCGCCGGGTACAGCTGCAAGCCCTACCTCCTCAGGCCCCTCCCACCACAGCAAGCGTCTTATGAGGGGCTCCCCGCCTGCCTGACCGGCCAGGGGGCCAGAAGGCGTCCCTGGAAGGCAGAGGCACACCAGACGCTCCGGGGGTGGCCTGACAGAAACCAGACGTGGCCGCGGACCCGGGGGCCGTCCGTGCGGCCCGCGAGCCCCTCGACCTGCACCTGGCCGCCCCCACTGGAGCCCAGCCCCGGCGCCGCCACCTGTCTGCCGGGCTGGCTCTCCACAGCTCCATATGGAAAAAGCCGCCCCTCCGCCGTTTCGCCATGGCCGGGGGCGGGAGCGGGATCGAGGGCCCAGGCCGCTTCCCCGGGCCTGCCGGCCACCTGGGGCGGGGTCCTGAGCTCGGACGGTGGCGTGGGGGCAAGGGTGGCGTTGCTGGGTCTAAGGGGCTTTACCAACACAATGCTGGCTCCCACTGGCTTCGGGCCAGCTTCTGTCAGGCAGGAGGGCCGGCCCGGTCTGCGGTTGGGCTTCGCCTAACGCAGCGTGGGCCGGCTACTACTATTGCTCTTGCTGATTCTTCTACTTCTATTTCTGGCCCTCTGCAGGTCAAATATGCTGCCACTATTACTGCTGCTGATGCCACTTCTACTGCTGTTTCTACCACTACTACTACTACTACTACTACTAGGCCAGTGCATGGCAAATACTACTACTATTACCACCACTGCTGCCATTACTACTACTGCTGCTACTACTACTGCTACTTGTACAGGTGCTGCTGCTACTACTACTACTAATAGCCCAGTGCATGGCAAATATTAACACTACTACTACTGCTGCTGCTTCTACTATTGCTACTATTACTGCTACTACTAGTAGTCCAGTGCATGGCAAATTCTACTACTATTACTACAACAGCTACTGCTGCTAATAGTAATGTTACTACTACTGCTAATGCTAGGAATCTAGTATATGGCAAATACTACTACTATTACTACTAGTGCTGCTGCTGCTACTTCCGCTACT